>NC_062578.1:17942500-18542500 GCF_022837055.1 Prionailurus viverrinus
AAATATTTGAGCCTTTGAGTTTTCAGTTCTTAATTTAAATACAAACATTGACTAGCTTCGAATTGAGTAAAGTATGTGGAAATAGGCGTTTCTTGTGTAACAGCTCTGGCTTCCATTTTGTAAGCCAACCTGTTGCCTTTGGCTAGAGCATTGTCTGCTGTTTTATAATATCCTTCTGGGGCTAACAGCTAGTTCTGTTTGCTACGTAGGATTTTATCAATTGCTCTTCATGATCTCATAACCAAGTAAGATTTATTCATTTATTTTTTTCAGCTGATTAATGTACTGGCATGCCTCTTGGCTGCAAAAAAATGAAAAACAAATCACTGAGAAAAATATTTAGTAATTAATGAAGACTTATTCCCCCCCCAGCTTACAAAAATTCAGATCAAAATCTTATTTAAAAAACTTCAAATGTGAACTTAACCTTTAATCCTTAAGAACAGAAAACAAACTCTTTAGGATAAAGAATGCTTTAAAAGTGGATTTTTTTAAAAAAAAACCTCTAGGAATTGTTAACAGGATCATGCAGCCAAATTTAATTGACACGAAGAAAGACTGAAAGAGCCTAATACTGTCACTCAGATTCTCCCAGATCTCTAGGGACGTAATCATTTCAGAAACACTTTCCTGTGACAATGAAAAAAAAAAGTCTCATTTTTATGTTCTATTGAAATGGGTCCAGCTTTGGTTAGGGGAAAGTGAGCAGTTATCAGAGCAGGTACCTTTACTGAACTGGAAATATTCCCTTTTTTGACATTTTTCTGAACATCTCCTATGTGCCAGAACCCATGCCCTCATATAACAACATCACATTCTATTGGAGCAAATATTGCAGGATCACAGATCTAAGAGGCCACAAACACTGTCTGGAAAGATGGAGAACTATTAAGTTCTGTGCAGAATCTTGGATTTTACCCTACTTGTAAGCTAGCAACCAAGTATGGTACTATTGCATGGATTCTGATAGAAGACATGAGATTCCCAGGTCAGAGACAAATGACTGTATTACAGCACAGCTAATAGCACAAGTGTGATAACAGCACCAGCTCTGTGCCCCCCCCCACCCCAATACGTGGGGGGCACTCAGGTGGGCCTAGATGAATGCCTGTGTATCTTATGAGGAACCCAGAGTCTATGGAATTTACCATTTTTGCAGTAAGAGACAAGCAAGATGTTACTCCAGCCCTCAAGATTTCTCTCTGCAAATGTAATGCTGAGAAATAGACAGGATAGTGATCAGGGCTTTGTGTTCGTGACAATGGAGACTCAGGGCCCAAGATGGATTTCTTCCAGTAGAAACTTCACGGAGAAGAGGATATTTAGTTTGAGATGAACAAGTATTTGGTAAGGACAAGAAGGACTCATTCCTAAGTTAGTGAGAGCATTATTTGCAAAGGCGGCACGAGAGACACAGAGAGGTTTCAGGAACAATGGAAGTCTGACATGATTGGAGCGGTGGTGATGAGGCTAAATAAGTAGTCTGGCATCCAGTCATTGAGGGCTTTGCGTACCATTGAGATTATGGAGCATGGCTTTTCATTGTAACCCAACACATTTTGGAGCATTGTTTTTTTAAATAAAAGAGTTTCCAAACGACTCTTTGTCTCTATTAGTGTTTGTTTTTGAGAGAGAGCGCGATAGAGAGCAAGGGAGCTAGTGAGCATGAGCAAGGAGGAGCAGAGAGGAGAGAGAGACAGAAAGGATCCAAAGAAGGCTCTGTGCTGACAGCAGACAGCCTGATGCAGGGCTTGAACTCAAGAATTGTGAGTGATCGGAGCCGAAGTTGGACACTTAACTGACTGAGCCACCCAAGCACCCCTCAGATCATTTTAAAACAGAGGTATGACATGATTGGCTTTTATTTTCTATTATCTGGTGATAATGTAGAGAATGGACTGAAATCAGAGAGAAGTTATGTGAGCCTTTTATTAAAAAGTTCTGGAACAGCTCACTTCTTTTAGTCCTGTAACCCCCTACATATTCCCCATCTTTTTCTAAGGCTTCCCTTATCTTACCCTATGTCCCCTTCTCACCTCCAAGAACCTCACACATCCACTTTCATGCCTGGCAGTTAGCTCCCTTCAACTCACATTGGGTGTGCTCAGAAATTTGCTGGTAGGAATATTTCTATTTAATTTACTGAATTTTACAGTACTTTTAAAGTTGTAAACATGTTATTTTCTGGGAATTCATCCACTATTTTTTTATGTCAATATACTAGTAAGAATTTTCACTTGGCAGAATATAACTTATAAATCCACGGTATAAAAGGTAAATTGAAACAAGAAAACCCCACAAAGTACTCTATTTGAAATAGTATTTGTGTATTCTAAAAAATCATAAGACAAGTATGATATTTTAAGAAATTAAAAATTACATTAACTATATTTAACACAAAAAAAACCCCCACAAAGATACAAGGTGTTTTATTTTCATTGTGATTTTAAGACCCTTGCAATTTTATAATGTATTCTGGGGAAGAGGTGATGGTGATTATTTTTTAAATCCCTTCTGGGAAAGTGTATTAGCTTCCTGTCACCACTGTAACAAATTTCTATAAATTTAGGGGATTAATTCAACAAAAATTTCTTCTACTATCGTTGTAGAGTCCAGAAATATGCAATAATTTTTACTGAGCTAAAAAGTCAAGATGTCAGCATTACTAGCATGTTGGTTCCTTCTGGAAACTCTGAGGGGACCTGTGTTGTTACCTTTTTTATGTTCTAGGGGCTCCCGTCTCCGTCTTCAAAACATATCATCCAGACCTCCACTCTCCTTATTGCAAATCTCTACCTCTGACTCTGAGCCTCCTTCTTCCCTCTTATAAGGCCCATGTGATTACATTGGGCCCACCTGGGTAACTCAGCATGCTTCCCTTATCTCAAAATCCTGAGCCTAATTACACCTGCAATGTTGCCTTAAAAAGGAACATTCACAGTGTCTCAAGATTAGAATGTAGACATATTTGGGGAGGTCATTTTTTTTAAATGTTTATTTATTTTTGAAAGAGAGAGAGAGAGAGAGAGAGACAGAGCATGAGAGGAGCCAAGAGAGAGGGAGACACAGAATCTGAAGCAGGTCCAGGTTCTGAGCTGTCAGCACAGAGCCCGGTGCGGGACTCAAACCCACAAACAGTGAGATCATGACCTGAGCCGAGTCAGATGCTCAACCGACTGAGCCACCCAGGTGCCCCCTGGGGAGGTCATTTTTTTTTTTTTTTTTTTAAATTTTTTTTGTTAACGTTTATTTATTTTTGGGACAGAGAGAGACAGAGCATGAACGGGGGAGGGGCAGAGAGAGAGGGAGACACAGAATCGGAAACAGGCTCCAGGCTCTGAGCCATCAGCCCAGAGCCTGACGCGGGGCTCGAACTCACGGACCGCGAGATCGTGACCTGGCTGAAGTCGGACGCTTAACCGACTGCGCCACCCAGGCGCCCCCATTTTTTTAAAAATATAATTTATTGTCAGATTGGCTTCATACAACACCCAGTGCTAATCCCAGCAAGTGCAGGGAGGTCATTAATCAACCTACCACAATACCACTTTCCACTGAAAGCACAGTTCTTTTCTCCTTTGGATTTACTTGATTAGGGATCACAGCTGAGGGGGTCACAGTATGTTTTGGAATAAGTTTAGAAAAATATGTTTTTGGAGCTGGAAGCTTCTGAGTGAATCCTCCTTCTTCACAGAATGGCTCATCTTTGAATACATCAGGTGGGTTTGTTAGATTTATCTCTCACTAAATGCAGCAGACCTAATCTGTGCCCGACCCACACCCCCTCATCCTTCCCCCTTCCATGCATCACACCTCCAAACGGCAAAGTGCTGGTTGGTATCTGCATCTCTTTGCCTGAAAGTCACCCTAGTCTTGGAGCCTGTTCTGTCTGCTCAGGGTATGCTGCAGAAATTAACTCCCGCAACACCCCCCCAGCGGCCATGACTATTGAATGGAGGTGGTTTATAAATATCCCAGGCCCCTCATTTGTTTATCATAATTTATTTTGTTGACATATAATTCACATAACATAAAACTAGAGTATAAAATTCAGTGATTTTTTACATATTCACAATGTTGTACAACAATCACCACTAATTCCAGAAAGTTTCTACACTTAACAAAGGAATCCATAATGGTTAATAGTTTCTCCTGAACCTCTGCTCTCCTCTCCCCTGGAACCACTAATCTACTTGCTGTCTCTATAAATTGGTATATTGTAGACATTTCCTTACATACACAATCATACAATATGTGGTCACTCATTTTTGGATGGCTGACTTCAAGGCACATGTTCAGCTCTGGTTCTCAGATATCCCCAGCAGGATTAAACCCTTGGCCACAGTGGTAATGGGTAATTAATTGGCTGCCTTTCCTTTCCTGTCTTACTTTCCTGCTTTCCCAATGCTTGCCTTTGTTAGGGTCTACTTCTGGGGGAATCCAAACTAAGATACCAAGCGTATTAACTAATCCGTTCATAAGATATACACTAAATATTTACTGTGTGCTTGGCACATTGCTCAACACTGAAGATACAGCACAAACAAGTCTGACATCGTCCCTGCTCTCATGGTGGGTGTTTAAGCAGGGAACAAAGGCATTAAGCAAAAGTCAGATGAATGTTATGAGGGGGTGGGTGAGAGAAGGCCTAATAAGGATGGGATCTGAGGAAGGAGAAGGAGTTAGCCAGGTGCAGAGGGTGGGGGAAATGTTCCAGGCACATAGATCCACTGTAAGAGAAGCGTGAAGATGGTGCTTTGGGTACTGACAGAAATCCACATGGCTCTTGCAGAAAGACTTGGAGCATAGTTGTGCCAGGCACTCACATGTCCCTTTAAGGAGGAACTTGGTGTCCAGCTGTGGAGTGTGTGGTCAGCAGTCTACAGCTATGAGCTCCTTCAGGTGTGCCTCAGCTCCTGAGAGCCACCTTGCCCAAGGTCATGCCCTTCCTGGAGCTGCCTGCCTCTGGTGACTGGGTAAGACCGGGATATAGCAGCACAGCCATGTGGCTTGGCTGGCAACATTCCCCTGGTCAGTATTTGCCCCACAGCTCCTGGCTACATGTGTTGTGTCTGCGTTGCAGTTCAATTACTTCCTCAGTTCAACTCTGCTTCTGCCTGCTTTCTTTCACAGGTGTTGATCCTTAATAAACATCTTACTCAAATACTGTATGCATTAGAATTTGTTCTGTTACTACTCCAGTAACAGGGAAACAGGAAGGTCTTGTGACTCAAGTAATAGTGCAAGGCTTCTCCTCAGACACCAAGGAAATGAGGATCTTTGAGACCTGATAGGGCCAGACTTCACATACGCTGAGCAGGAACAACTTTGAAGACCTCACAGAAGGATCTGCAGGTAAGTTTGCCTTTGAGAGATGCTGGAAGTCTTACAGCAACTCAGGGGGAGTGAAGATTGGTGATGATCATCAACATTTGGGGGGGTGCATTTAAAATGCATTTATTCTTTGTATGTATTTTTCTAAATTTGTCTCAAATGTTATTTGTTATACTGCGTATATAACTTGTTATAGTGCATATATAACTATGTAAACATTGTATATATCTATGTAAACTAACTCTACTAGTAATATGTCTGCTTGGATTTACATGGTCTTTTATCCCTGGATCCCCCAGGAATGTGAGCAAAAGAGAACATCATAGAAATATTTTTTTCCATAAAGTATAATATTAGATTACATACTGCTGGCATTTAAAATTTTATGTCCTGAGTAGTAGACTTTTAAAATGATAATTAGATGCTACTGGAGTGGGCACTTTGAGAAGCACTAAAATATTAAAAACTTAAATATTTAACTTACATTCACTGGAACAGGGATCTACACTCCTCTGCCCTTACTTTAGGGTATGCCACTATAGTCTACTCTGTCCCCAACGTATAGAAACAGGAGCTCCTTCCCACCCTAAGCGTCCTGGCCTGCTACAGAGATCTGCCTTCATTGCAGATATCTTGGAACATATGGGCAGTGGGGAGACCCTGGTCCCTAAATGACTGGAGGCTTGGTGGTGAGCATTGCCACGAAGGCAGGGGCAGGTGCTGAGAGGCTGACTCTGTTTTCTACCTGGCACATCTCCCAGGTGCTCTCATGGTACCTCTCACGGCCATCCCTTCCTGAGTCCCCTGGCCCCAGTGCCTCTTGACTTGGGGACCCAGGGATCCATGACCTAAAGCCTCCTTTCTTGTCCCTTTCTATAGTTACCTCCTCCGGTTCTGAAGGCTCCCCTGAGACCAGTATCCTTATCTTCTCTTTGAGGGTGGGAGATGGGGTACTATCTTTAGGGCTTTACAGTGATTTCAGAGGAAATAAAAATACATGATAAATTCCCTGCTATATAGCAAGGTATGTTTGGAATGTGTGAAAATAAAAGCAACTTCATTTACATAAAGTTCTAGAACAAACAAAACTAAGGTGACAAAAATCAGAATAGTTGCCTCTGGAAGGGAAATTGACTGGAAAGGGACTTGAGGGTGCTTTCTAGAGTGAAGGAAATATTCTAAATCTTGCTGGGGTGGGGGTATATGTTTGTCAAAACGCATTGTACTGCGTATTTAAAATCTATACACTTAGTTTTATGTAAATTTAAAACATATACAGGATGGCAGCTCAAAAATGAAAGAGAAATGACTGTATAAAACTAATTTAGGTAAGATTCAGATTTCAAACTTTTTGGCTTTAATTTTCTGACTTAAATGGGGACAGTTATAGGAAAGGACTCATCAGTAGCATGTAGCTCTGTTAACAGATATAAAAGCCTTTTTTAAAAAGTTTATTTATTCTGAGCTGGCATGCAGGCAAGTTGGGGAGGGACAGAGAGAGAGGAAGACAATTCCAAGCAGGCTCTGCACTGACAGCAGAGAGCCTGATGTGGGGCTCAAACTCACAAACCTGTGAGATCATGACCTGAGCCAAAACAAAGAGTCAGATGCTAAACTGACTGAGCCACAGAGGTGCCCCAAAACATTTTTATTTTATAATATGTTTATAATTAATTATTTCTTATTAGAAATCCAGAACATTTTTAATTTTAATTTAAATTTTAATTAACTTATTCTTTTTAGGAGTGTATATGTTTACAAGTGCCATCCCCCACTTCCAAAGATTTCTTAACATCTCTACTGTGCTCTTTTTTTTTAAATTTTTAAATTTTGTTTAATCCAAGTTAGTTAACATATAGCATAGTAATGCTTTCAGGAGTAGAATTTAGTGATTCATCACTTATGTATAACACCCAGTGCTCATCCCAACAAGTGCCCTTCTTAATACCCATCGCCCATTTAGCCCATCCCCCCACCCGACACCCCTCCAGCAACCCTCAGTTTGTTCTCTGTATTTAAGAGTCTCTTATGGTTTGCCTCCCTTTCTGTTTTTATCTTAATTTTCCTTCCCTTCCTCTGTGTTCATCTGTTTTGTTTCTTAAATTCCACATATGAGTGAAATCCTATATTTATCTTTCTCTGACTTATTTCGCCTAGCATAATACACTCTAGTTTCATCCACGTTGTTGCAAATGGTAATAAAAATCCAGAATCTTGCATGAAACAAAGTTCTTTGAACAGAGAGAAAAATTGTTTCTACATTTCATAAACTCAAGTTAGATAAGATTTGGTACACATTTCTTTAGCTTTTGTCTTCAGCTAACACCCAATATTTCCACCTATAGGGTGGCCACAAAGTGTGGAAATATAGGTGACTCTTTCCCCCATTGGACCATTTTAAGTGAACACTTATCAGTGTATGCTCTTGACAGTCAAGGGCAGGTCACTCAGAGACCAACCACCACATGACCACAGAGTGGTGAGAGACCAGTGGGATGATAATTTCTAAAACTGGATGAGGTGACATAGCTCTGTGGAGTATGCCAAATGCTGGCCAGATCAGAACACCCTTAAGTATGGATGCCAGAAAAACTCAGGACACAGGATGAAAAATTCAATTTGGATATCAGACAAGCAGCAAATAATCTTTTAGTATAACTATGCATGGGGATACTTGTATATCCCTTTCATAAGTGGGATGTACATACACACACACACACACACACACACACATACATACAGATACATGGGACATACCTGCAAGGGGCATAATTATACTACAAACTTTTTTTTAAATCTAAAATTCAAATTTAACTCGTGTCCTCCTATATTTTCATTTGCTAAATCTGGCAAGCCTATGCTGGGGGTATGCTGAAAGGGCAGGTTTTTGTTGTGTGTGTGTGTGTGTGTGTGTGTGTGTGTGTGTGTGTATGTGTGTGTGTTCTTTTTTTTTTGGTTGGTTGGTTTGTTTTCACTGAAAATCAGAGACACAAAAAAATTTGAGCATGTGTTCCTCAAACTTGAACTTGCATCCAAATCACCTGCAGAGCTTGTTAAACTAGACTATTGAGCCCAACTTTCTGATTGTCTAGGTCTGGGGTGAGTTCCTGTAAATTTTCATTTTTAACGTTCCCAGGCATTGCTGATCCCAGGAATCACATCTGGGAACAGATTGGAAGCAATACATTACAGATATATGTGCAGTGATTGCTAGAAATACTGTGTGAATGTGTCCTATTCATTGTCATTCTGTTCAGCACACTAAACTATGCATCACTAATGAGGGGCGACACATCAAACATATCATGTATTGTCATGTAGTATCAATAAACCATTTATTATATTTAGTTGCCTCTGTTGCCAGGCTTTATAGTCACTCTATAGGTAAGTGCCTTTGGTGTGAGTGGATTGCCTTTTAACATTAAAATTCCACATTAAAATTAGAACAGAATTAACGTTTTGATAAGCTTGTAAAATGGGAACATCAGAGAACCTTTGCTAAATTATATACCAAATAATTATTCAACAAGATGAGATCCTCAGGAATTGTATTTGTATTTGATTAAACAGCACCACAATTTCCATAGCAAATTGTGTATTTGCATGCCTTCATAGAACCTCTGGAGTTTTGGAGTACCCACAATGGAATTTCTACACCATGACTTTTGCCACGAACCTGGTTTTCTTGGAGGAAGATAAAAGACAGACTTGCTTGTACTTTTTGTAGAACTGGAACATAGTGAAATGTTCAAAAAGTAACTTTGAAGCTTACATTTTATATTTCTACTCTTGAAAGATTATTGGGTTTTTGTTTTTTAGCTTTCTTTTGTTAGTCTATTAAAATTGATTTGAATATCCTCTTTTGAAAGAGAGAAATACATAGGGAAAAAATGAAAGAAGGGTACTAGAATATTTTGCTGGGTGTCTGAGTTCTTTAGCCACTATTAGGAAATTGTTGATTTACCATAAATACACATAAAATGTAAGAAATACCCTAACAGATGTATATTGAAGTATATATGGGTGAAATGATATGATGTCTAGAATTTGCTTTAAAATACTGCAACAAGGGGCACCTGGGTGGCTCATTCGGTTAAGCGTCTGGCTTCATCTCAAGTCATAATCTCACATCTAGTGAGTTCAAGCCCCACATTGGGCTTGTGCTGACAATGCAGAGCCTGCTTGAGATTCTTGCTCTCTCCTGTACTCTCTGCCCCTCCCACACTTGTGTGCTCTCTCCCCAAAATTAATAAACTTAAAAAAAATACTGCAACAAAATAAAGTTGGAGGAAAGATGAAATAAATTTGGCAAAATAAAATGTTCATAATTGTTGAAACTGGGTGTTGGGAGCCTGGGGGCTTTGATACTATACTACTTTTATAGTACAGTTTTAAATTTCCTATATTACGTTAAAAAAATCTAAGGACTTGGCTTATATTCTCAGCTTTGCCACTAATTATATAAGAAAATTGTAATCAAATTACTTAAATTTTCTGTGCCTCCATTTTTACAAATGATTGGATAGCAATTAATCAGCATGTAATAATTAAGCTAGTCTTATTGTATAGGTAACATTCAGATGTTACTATCCAAATTCCCAGGGACGTTGTCAGATTACTGGAAAGTATAATGTACTTTTAAAAACTAAAACCAGTTTTCAGGTACTATTGTCACAAAATCTATTGTTGAAATTCTTTGAGTACAAATGCTTAGAGCACAGATCTGTGGTAAATGAAGGTTCCTGAAGACTTTTCTTTTGTGTGTGTTTTTGTCTGTGTTTAAGAATAGTTATTTAGGTTAGGTATCTGCTGAAATAGCAGAGTGGCTCAGACTCAAGAATACATAAAGGTAGGATAGGCAAAAAATTAAAAAGTAATATATTGCACATCTTGACTCTTTTGTGTTTTCAAGGAAAAAGCTAAGCAATCTTTAAGATTTCTAAATACCATCTGTATCTACTAACAAAGTAAAATAATTGAATTTGGACACTTGCAGTTGATTCCCCCCAAAGGCAGGTAAATATAGAAGGAAAACTTAAAGGTCATGAATATGCAAGTTTATGTGTCTGCTGTGTGTGCACGAGCATAAAGAATTTAGAAATTTTAGAATGCAATCCAGGCATGACCATGTTCCTCATACAGAAGAGGGCAGATGATTTCCCCCTTATTTGTGAACTTAAAGCCATGGGCATGGTTCAGGTCCAGAAATGGGCCATGGCCCGAAGGTCCGGGGTCTGGAGTGTGTGACCGCATGTCCAGCTGTCAGTGGAGTGGTACACTGAGTACCCCTGACTGGCACTGAAGACACAGGAACAAGTGCAAGCTAGGATGAGAATATGCCTGCACCCAGGGGAGTAGGGTGTACATGGGTGCTATATGAATAGTGTAGGGTGTACTTGCCCTTCTGAATTATTAGAAATTCTTTCCTGAGGTTATTAAGCTATTATTCCCTGCCAGAAGTTGTGTTCTGAGCAAAGAGGGTTAAAATTATTTCATAGAGTGGTGTGTTTAACAGCATTTTCTCTGTTATGGACTCAATGTTTGTGTCCTCCCCCTCCCATATGTTGAAGCTATAACCCACTGTACAGATGTATTTGGATATGGGGCCTCTGAGGAAGCAATTAAGGTTAAATGAGGTTATAAGGGTGGGGCTCCATCCAGTAGGATTAGTGCCCTTATGAGAAGAGACACTAGGGTGCTTGTATGCTTTCTCTCTCTCTCTCTCTCTCTCTCTCTCTCTCTCTCTCTCACCATCCCCCCGTCTCCCTTCCCATCTTCCCTCCCTCCTCCCCCTCTTTCTGCCTCCCCACCTTCTGCCTCCCCCATGTGCTCAGTGAAAGTCAAGCCAGGAAGAGAGGCCTTACTAAGAACTGAATTATCTAGAAGCTCGATCTTGGACTTCCAGCTTCCAGAACAGTGAGGAAATAAATGTTTGTTGTTTAAGCCACTCAGTCTGTGGCATTTTGTTATGGCAGCTTGAGTAGACTAATATAACCTCTGATAGCTACATGAGCACACTTCTTCCGGGTTGCACCAGAGAGGTCAATTTGGGTAGGAAGAGGTATGGAAAGGAATCTGGAGTTTGACACCTACAGCTAGCTGACCCTTGAACAATGTGGCATTGTTAGGGGACTGACCCTATTTGAAGTAAAAAAATCCTCACATGGGGTGCCTGGGTGGCTCAGTCAGCTAAGCATCTGACTTTAGCTCAGGTCATGATCTCATGGTTTGTGAGTTCAAGCCCCACGTCTGGCTCTGGGCTGAGAGCTTGGAGCCTAGAGCCTGTTTCAGATTCTGTGCCTCCCTCTCTCTCTGCCCCTCCCCTGCTCATGTGCTCTCTCTCAAAAATAAATAAACATTAAAAAAATCCTCACATAACTTTGACTCCCCTGAAACTTAACTACTAATAACCTACCATTGACTGAAAGCCTTACCAATAACAGTGAACACATATTTTGTATGTTATATGTATTATACCCTATATTCTTACAATAAAGTGAGTTAGGGAAAAGAAAATGTTAGGAAAATTATAAGAGCAAATGCATTTACAATACTGTACTGTAAAAAATATAAGTGGACCCACACAGTTCAAATCCATATTGCTCAAGGATCAACTGTATTTGGAAAGGCAGACCAGAGAAGGGTGCTTCAGCTGGGGATAGTGACCGAGGCTGTGGGATTTCCTGAGGAGTGAGAGGCAGCAGAGGGTAATGGCTATCCAGAAGAGACAGAGACGTCACCAGGAGAGAAGGCGTTGATGCCAACTTTACCTTCTTTACCATTTTGCTTGTGGATTACCTTGGCAGGAGACACTATAAATCACAGAATAGTTGCTCAATAAATCTTTAGATAAATGCACGAACTCCTTTGGGACATGCATTTTTCTTTGGCAGATGGCTTCATCACCACATACACAGAATGGTAAATGTATCCAATAACTATTTTAATCTTGTTGGTTTAGGCTGTTAGGAATAAATCTTTACTACCCTGGAGCATTGAATTGGGATATTTCCCTCCATTAAAGCCTATATTTAAATGATTTCCTTGTTCCTGTAGGTGAGATATTTTTTGAAAAAAATTTTTTCTGAGTTGACTTACTTTGTCAACAGTGTGCTATAGAAAAACAAACAAACAAACTGAATTTCTTGTAGTGAAACAAGGTGCCCAGTATCTTGAGTATGAGAAAAGTAGATCACGGTAGAACCTTAATGATCATTTACCCATAATCAATGAAAATATCTATATGCTTTGATCAGATTAGTTTTTCCCCCAGTAAAAATATTTGCTTGTATCCTATTTAGAAAAATTTGATTGGTATGGATGATGTGGGGCTCAAACTCTTCGCTAATAGTTTTCATATGTTACTTTCTTTAATCCTCACAATATACTTGTGGTACAGGTCTTGTTATCCCTGTCTTAGAGATAAAACCTACAGGATAACTCCTCTGGAGTATGACTTACAGACCCAGGACTGCAAATCAGAACCTGTTCTCTTTTCTAGAAGTAAAGCCAAACATATTCCTTGTCTCATTCTGTCCTCTGTTTTTACAAGAGCAATTACATTTGAAAATTTAAAAACTCCTTATTCCACAGCGTGCTTATGCCATTTTTGTTAATATTTTAAAAACAAAATACTACTTTGAATTGAAATCCAGTGATTAAAATCTACAAGTCACAGTATCCAGCAAATAATCACTGGGCTAACTATAAAATTAGAGTATAGAAAATTAAGTATATCTTACTCAACACGTCTCCAGAGGCAAGGGAAACAAAAGAAAAAATGAACTACTGGGACCTCATCAAAATAAAAAGCTTCTGCACAGCAAAGGAAACAATCAGCAAAACTAAAAGGCAACCGACAGAATGGGAGAGATATTTGCAAACAACATATCAGATAAAGGTCTAGTATCCAAAATCTATAAAGAACTTCTCAAACTCAACACCCAAAAAACAAATAATCCAGTGAAGAAATGGACAAAAGACATGAATAGGCACTTCTCCAAAGAAGACATCCAGATGGCCACCCGACACATGAAAAAATGCTCAACATCACTCATCATCAGGGAAATACAAATCAAAGCCACAATGAGATATCACCTCACACCTGTCAGAATGGCTAACATTAACAACTCAGGCAACAACAGATGTTGGTGAGGATGAGGAGAAAAAGGATCTCTTTTGCATTGCTGGTGGCAATGCAAGCTGGTACAGCCACTCTGGAAAACAGTATGGAGTTTCCTCAAAAAACTAAAACTAGAACTACCCTATGACCCAGCAATTGCACTACTAGGCATTTATCCAAGGGATACAAGTATGCTGTTTTGAAGGGACACATGCACCCCCATGTTTATAGCAGCACTATCAACAATAGCCAAAGTATGGAAAAAATCCAAATGTCCATCGACTGATGAATGGATAAAGAAGATGTGGTATATACATACAATGGAGTATTACTCGGCAATCAAAAAGAATGAAATCTTGCCATTTGCAACTACATGGAGGGAACTGGTGGGTATTATGCTAAATGAAATTAGTCAGAGAAAGACAAAAATCATATGACTTCACTCATGTGAGGACTTTAAGAGACAAAACTGATGAACATAAGGGAAGGGAAACAAAAATAATATAAAAACATGGAGGGGGGACAAAGCATAAGAAACTCATAAATATGGAGAACAAACAGAGGGTTACTGGAGGAGTTGTGGGGGGGGGGATGGGCTAAATGGGTAAGGGGCATTAAGGAATCTACTCCTGAAATCATTGTTGCACTATATGCTAACTACCTTGGATGTAAATTAAAAAATAAAACAAGTTAAGATAAAAAAAAATTTTTAAATTAAAAAAAATAAAGTATGGAAAACTGAACCATATTCTTTTTTTTAATGTTTATTTATTTTTGAGAGAGAGAGAGAGAGAGAGAGAGAGAGAGACAGAACGTGAGCAGGGGAGGGGCAGAGAGAGAGGGAGATACAGAATTTGAAGCAGGCTCCAGGCTCTGAGCTGTCAACACAAAACCTGACGTGGGGCTTGAACTCACCAGCTGTGAGATCTGACCTGAGCCAAAGAGCCAGGCACCCCAAATGAGCCATATTCTTGTGTGCAACCCAATAGGAGTTTTAATAAAATGCATGGTCCCAGAAATTGGTGCTGGTTGATTAAGCAGGAAAAAAGTTTATTCTATAGATGAGAGAAGCAACTGAAAGCTGAGTCTGGAAATGATATGACAGGCTTTAGAGCTGGCTTGATGAGTTTAACCACAGCCCCCCAATGCTTCCCCATAAGCACTAGGGACACTGCTGCTGCCCCACCCCACCACTGCCATTTCTGCAACATGAACTTGCCTGCCATTTTTGCCATCACATGGATTCTGTGTGGTGCCTCTTTTCTCAGGTTGCCTTCCTCTTTTCTTCTTCCTCCTCCTCCTTGAAATTTCCTATATTTTTTTTTAATTTTTTTTTCAACGTTTATTTATTTTTGGGACAGAGAGAGACAGAGCATGAACGGGGGAGGGGCAGAGAGGGAGGGAGACACAGAATCGGAAACAGGCTCCAGGCTCCGAGCCATCAGCCCAGAGCCTGACGTGGGGCTCGAACTCACAGACCGCGAGATCGTGACCTGGCTGAAGTCGGACGCTTAACCGACTGCGCCACCCAGGCGCCCCTCCTATATTGTTTTTTAAAAATTATGGTAGGGATGCCTTGGTGGCTCAGTCGGTTGAGCATCTGACTTTGGCTCAGGTCATGATCTCATGGTTTGTGAGTTCAAGCCCCAAATCGAGCTCACTGCTCTCAGTGCAGAACATGCTTCGGATCCTCTGTCCTCCTCTCTCTCTGCCCCTCCCCCACTCAAAAATTTCCCTTTCTCTCAAAAATAAATAAAGCATAAAAAAAATTGGACTATGAACATTTGATATGAGATCTGTTTTCTTAACAAATTTTCAAGTGTACAATCCGGTATTGTTAACTGTTGGCACCATATTGTACAAAAATCTCTAGAACTTATTCATCCTGCATTACTGAAACTTCATATCCGTTGAATAGCGACTCTCACTTCCGAACCTATTCTTACTCAGGGAGCCTAAATCACATGTCTGTGTTCTGCAGAAGATATTGGCAAACCACATTTTCTGGATTCTATCTTGGGAAGACAGGATTCTTAAGGCTTCATAGTCCCTAGACATGGCAAGAACACACAGAGATTATAATAAATGTCTGGTACAGATTTTAATGTTTTGAAATAATGATATATTTAAAAGAACATGCCCTAGTAATTTCAAAGACTTTGTTGAACACCACAAAAGCAATACATGATCTTCTGCAACGGTTTTAAAACTCCTTTTCTGACCTACCCATTGTCCTACTGACTGCAGCTGCCTCCTGCCCTCAAAGTCCCTGGGAGAGTTCCCATTCCTTGTCTAAGGATCCTCTTGTCCTTCTTCTGCTTTCCATCCTAATTCTCCTTTGCAAAAGCTCAAGAACTGGTCTAGTAAGGGTCTAGAACTGTCCTTGGAGGGGGGCAGAGGAAAGAGATTAAGAGAGGCAAAACTAGAATTATCAGAATTATCTTTGGCCCTTAAGGGAAGAAGAGGAAGGGGAGAACACAGTTTTGCACTAAACATTTGTATCCAGTCATAGTCACTTTTACTAGTGATATTTAAGAACTACTTAAAATAATTAACTGGTCTTAACAAAATATGCAGATCGCTGTAAGATCTGTGGTTGAAATGTTGATTCTTATTCAAAGAGTCTTCTAAATGAAAGCAATTTAGCTAAAGATAATAAATAAAAAGGAATAGACTCTCAAGTATTTTAAAGGGACGATAAAGACTAGTGTTCATATTTATGGGTCTAAAAAGAACATTATTTTGATTTCAAGTTCCCAGTACAAAATTGATTTGGTGGTGGGGGGGGGGTGGTAAATTCTATCAGTTATTATTATCATCACAAATGATTAGTCTATACTTGGACACTCCTGGTTAGCTCAGTGCTACCTCTTTAGGATGTCCTTATACACCTCGCATGATAGTTTGTGACAGGTGCAGTGACACTTATTCCAAATATTCATTCTTTTATGAAATTCTGTTGACCCTGGCACAAAGCCATTGAATTGTCTGTTCATGTTTGCTGCTCTACCAAATGAATACTTTATACAATATTTCAGACCAATATTGCTTGAGATAGACAGCTGGATCTAAACACATCCAGCAACACAATTTCTGCTTAGCGGATATCAGTCTCCCTTAGAATATTGAATATAGCTTTAAATTACTGAAGAATTCTACCTAGGATAGCAGGGGTCTGTGCTTCTGCCAAAAATATAGCTGTACTAGAAATTCAATAACTGAACCTAACACCGGTCATCAGTTGTTGCAAATTATTTCTTTCAGAGCATGTACATTGGACTGCTGGCTCACTTTCATGCAGGGGCTGGGTGTTCCTATTACCTTTTAATTCTTCCCAACTGGGAAATAATTTACTTTTTTTTTTAAAGTTTATTATTTAGAGAGAGAGCATGCATGCACACACACAAGTGGGGGAGGGGCAGAGAGAGAGAGAGAGAGAATCCCAAGCAGGCTCTGCACTGTCAGGTCAGAGCCCGACTTGCGGCTTGAACTGATGAACTGTGAGATCATGACCTGAGTCAAAACCAATAGCTGGAGGTTTAACCCACTGACCACCCATGTGCCCCAGGGGAAACATTTACTTTTGAGTCTGAAACTTAGAACGCACTGTTTCAGTGTTATGTGGGGAGCTATTCTCTTAGTTCAATTCATAAATAACCTACAAGGTGAATAGTACTCCAGAGTCTATACACTATAAAGACTTGAGTTATCATTTGATGTGCTTCCCTCACCTACCGTGGGCAGGTGGAACAAGGATGGATGCCCTAGGCAGAACCTTCCTTAGCATCCACTGAGGATAGAGGAAGCAGTCCTAAAAGGCAGAACTGCAGAAACACAGTGAGGAGACTGGCATCACATTGGAAATAAGGAGTTACAGTCTGCTCTAGAAAATCTTCAAGTTGCCTTTATTTTCATGTGAATTAATCAGATGTCTTAGCAGTTCTCAGTGCAATTTGTTTTGTGAAATATATTAGGTATTCAGTGTGGCTGTTTTCAGGTTTATTATGCAATATTCTGATTCATGAAAATATTCCATTAAATGCAATCGCTCATGTAATTACTTTGCTTAATCTAAAGCATACTTTAATTAACATTGCACAGAATTCTGATTTAATCAATTAGATTTGATCTAGTATAACTTAGCTGTAAATACTTTTTATGATGCAGGAGCTCAAAAGAATTATTAAGAGTAAAGGTAATATATGATGCTACCTAAAACTAACAAATTTCCTGTGTTAAGAAAAGTAAATCATAATTTGAGTTATAATTTTATTATTTGAAAAGTTAACTATAAAGAATAGATTATTATGTCTCTATTAATAGTTTGTTAAAAACAATCTCATCAGGAGTGTTAGAATTTAAAAAATAGGCTTTATTGTTTTATGTATTCCCCAACAGTTAGGCTTGAGAACAAAAGATTAATCTCAAGCAAGACTGACCACTTTTTGGCTTTGTAAATAGGCTCATTAACATCAATATCTCATGATATTTGTCCACTCCTTATGGGTTGAGTTTTGTTTCGTCCCAAAAAGATATGTTGAAATTCTAACTGCCTGTACCTCCGAATGGGACCTTATTGGAGGCACCTGGGTGGCTCAGCCGGTTAAGTGTCGACTTTGGCTCAGGTCATGATCTCGTGGTTCATAGGTTCAGGCCTGCATCCGGCTCTGTGCTGACAGCTTGGAACCTGCTTTGGATTCGGTGTCTCCCTTTCTCTCTGCCTCTCCCCGACTTGTGCTCTGTCTCTCTCTCTCTCAAGAAAGACTAAACATTAAAAAAAAAAAAAAAAAAGAATTGGACCTTATCGGAAACAGGGTGACTGCAGATGCAATTCGTTAAGATGAGTTCATACTGAAGTAGGGTGGGCTCCTAATCCAATATGACTAGTGTCCTTCCAAGAACATGGCCATGTGAGGACAAGAGACACACAGTGGGGGGAGGCCATGTGAGAGGAAGGCTAAGTTTGAAATTATGTAGCAGCAAGGAACACCAAAGATTGCTGGCAACCAACCAGCAACTAAGAAGAGGCAAGGAAGGATTCCCTATAGGTTTTAGAGGAGGCAGTGCCCTGACCTTTCTTGATTTTGGACTTCTAGCCTCTAGAACTGAGATGACAAATTTTTATTGTTTTAAGCCACCCAATTTGTGGAAATTTGCTAAGGCAGTCCTACAAAACTGATATACTCACTAAAACGATCTGAGAGTTACAACTTAACCAGAATCTGTAAAATTGCTTTTAATAGTAGTGGGGATGGGGAAGTGTCTTGCTAAACTATTTTCAAAAATGCAGGTGCTGTTTTTAGTTTGAAGTTAACTTTTCCATTCCTAAGCAAGTATTGATATAAATAAAACACTTTTTGTTCTCAGCACCCCTCCTCACACATAGCACCTAGCAATGTGCCTTGAACATACATCATCCAACAGTACATTTTGTGACTTAGTTTTAAAAGATTAAAAATGAAAATAGCCTATAAATATTAAAATATCCACTTATAGAATTTGAGCTGTAAAATATATACAGTGCTACTGAAATGCAAGAGTAATCACTGAAAAGAATTTACATGAGGTTCATGAAGGCAAAATTTCATTCTGAATTGATGAGTGGATAATAGAGAAACTATATACCCAGCTAGTCTGTGGATTATTTAGCTTGTATATTTTCTGTTGACCTCTTCTCGGCTTTGAAAAAAAAATACTCAGCACCTGCACTATGTGAAGGGCAGAGAAAACTAAAATAATAATATAAATGCAAGTTCTTGATATTAACTTGCTAATCTATGCCATAGGGCATGGAATAGATGGCAATTAAAAAAATAATACAAAATTGATTTGGGGGGGTTATCTATAAGTTATTTTCTTCTTCCTGGATATTCAAGAGTTGTTTGTTGTTGGGTTGTTACAGGGGAGATCATGTTTGATGGGAAAGCATCAACAGACACCAGCAAATGGTCTGGATACAGAAAGCTAACAGACTGGGGGGAGCACAGCACGCTCGCAATCAATTGGGAGAGTTTCCTGGTGTCAAGGACTCATGATGGCCAGTGGATGACAGCAGGCAACTGTATGCTTTTTTGTCAGATGCTTTGAGAAGTAGCACCTTTCCATCGTTGGGAGTCTTCAGAAGCTTCGGGCCCTTCTGGTAATTCTGGACATTTTGGTTTTCGCCTGCTCTATGGGTAGAAATAATTAGTATAAAAACAACCCTCCAGTCCCAGGTCATTTGTGAGCATTAACCACCAGACTGGATGAACTGAAGTTTAAATTCCCAGGTATACTATTTCTTAGCAGGACTGAGCCTCAAACCTGCCTGAGATCCATTCCTACAAACATATAACTGGAACTACAAGATAAAAAGATATATTAGATTTGTAAAGCATAGAAAAGATTAGTATTTCCTGATTGTCTACTATATTCTAGGTTCTGTGCTAGGCGTTTCACATATGATCTCATTTAATATTTCTCTTAAATTTAGTTTTAAATTTTTATTGAAATAATGTACATTTTATTAACATCAAAAAGACTGGGTGGCAAATAGTTGGGAGTTCACTTTAAGAAACACTTTTCCTAGGACACAAAGAAATGGAAAAACATACCATGTTTATAAATTGGAAAAACAAACATTGTTAAAATGTCCATATTACTTAAAGCAACCTGCATATTTAATGCAATCCCTATCAAAATATCACTTTTCACAGAGCTAGAACAAATAATCCTAAACCTTTTATGAAACCACAAAAGGACCCCTAATAGTCAAAGCAATTCTGGAAAAGAAAAACAGAACTGGAGGCATCACAGTTCCTGATATCAAGCTATATTACAAAGCTGTAGTCATAAGACAGTATGGTCCTGTCACAAAAACAGACACACAAATCAATGGAACAGAATAGAAAACCCAGAAATGGACCTATAACTTTATGGTCAGTTAATCTTCAACAAAGCAGGAAAGACATTAATAGACACTTTTCCGAAGAAGACATCCAGATGGCTAATAGACACATGAAAGATGATCACCAGGGAAATACAAATCAAAACCATGATGATGTACTATGTCACACCTGTCAGAATGGCTAAATTAACAACACAAGAAACAGCAGGTGTTGGCGAGGATGTGGAGAAAGGGGAACCCTTTTTGCACTGCTGGTGGGAAGGCATGTAGATGCAGCCACTGTGGAAAGGAGTATGGAGGTTCCTCAAAAAATTAAAAATAGAGTTACCCTTAACCCGGCAATTGCACTACTAGGTATTTATCTAAAGGATACAAAAATGCTGATTCGAAGGGGCACATGCACCCAATGTTTATAGCAGTGCTATCAACAATAGCCAAATTATGTAAAGAATCCAAATGTCAATCATCTGACGAATGGATATACATATTTATTACTCGGAGATAAAAAAGAATGAAATCTTGCCATTTGTAACAATGTGGATGGAACTAGAATGTATTATGCTAAGCGAAATAAGTCATAGAAAGATAAATATCATATGACTATTCTCCTATGTGGAATTTAAGAAACAGATGAACATACAGGAAAGGGGGGAAAAAGAGGAGGGTAGAAAACAAACCGTAAGAGACTCTTAACAATAGAGAACAAACTAAGGGTTGATGGAGGAAATTGGGGGAGGGATGGGCTAAATGGGTGATGGGTATTAAGGGCATTTGTTGGGATGAGCCCTGGGTGTTATATGTAAGTGATGAATCGTTGAATTCTACTCCTGAAACCAACATTGTACTGTATGTTAACTAAAGAATAAAAAAAAAGTGTTAGAATACTTCCAAAACAAACAAAAAAACACTCTTCCTTTAAAAGGAATATATTTTGTATATTTTTCATAATTAAAAAAAACAAAGCCAAATAACAAGGTTTATATTAAAAACAGTAGTCTTCTACTTCATCCTTCCTTACTCCCAACTCCCTCTCCTTAGCCCAATAATTCTTAATCTTTTACATTGTTTCTTCTAGAATTTACTTTCTTATGTCTAGGTAACATGCACAACCTGTTATTTCTTGATTTTTTTCTTTCAGTTTTAGATATTGTCTATTGACTTCCTGCTACAGCAGATGAAGATTTAACTCTCCTATACCCCTCCTTTCACATACAGTACTTCTTCCTCCCCTTCAAATAGATTTATATCACCGTTTTTGGTTAAATTGATATTTAGGGCTAAAATTATTTTAAATATATGAATACTGTTTATAGCTAAGTCATATAGTATATTATTTCTTCTCTTCTGTAGCCATTGTTTGCACCACAATTAACAGCTGCATTTTGTTATTATTTTCTTGGTTTCTGTGCTTTTATTACTAATCCATCCCCAGATTTTCTGATAGAAGTAAAAATTGCCTCTGAACATGTGTTCTGTTTCGTGTTTATCTTGGAGAATTTCATCTGAGACTTTAGTTCTCCTTCTATTCCACTATGGTGGTTCTTTAAGCCTGTTTTGCAGCTATTAGACTTTTGTCTTCACTGTTATCTTGAGATTTTTTTCCCCCATGCCTTTCTCCTGAATTCCTGATTTCTGAGATCCTATATCTTTTTCTTGGTTTAATCCCTCAGTTTGGTAGAGTAGATCCCTCAGGATTTTCCTGAGAAAGGTTAATAATTTAGGACCTCAATTCTTTGAAAATGTTTGTATTTTACCCTCACTTTTCATTATCATTTTGCTGGGTGTAGATTTTTAGGACAGAATGGCCCCTGAAAACTAAGGCATTTCTCCATTGTCTTCAAACTTCAGTGGTGCTGTTGAAAAGTTTCATGTTACTCTAGTCTTCTTTCCTTTGTGATCATCTTCCCTCCCCCCCCCACTCTTTCTGGAAGTTTTCAGGCTCATCTTTTCATCCTGAGAGGATTTGTGTTTCCTTCTACCAAATTCTTGGAGGGGATAACCAATCTGGGATTAGTCTGAATTAAATTCTTGGCTAGAGGTGTATCAGACCATTTAACTAATCTGGATTTGGCCCACAAATTGGTGAGAACTGACCTATGATTCAGCTGTAGTTTCTCCCCTCTCTACTCTTGCCAAATTTTGAAATAGTCAATTGTCCCTTGAAGACAGTATGGGGGTTTATTTATAATTTACCCTTAAACTGAAGGTATAGCCCTTTGGAATCTTAGAATTCTGGTAGGAGGAGAATCTGTTATTAGACTTCCCACCTTGGAGTAGCCTTGGGCTTTGTTCTCTGTTCCCATCCTCCAAAATGCTGTGAAAATCAAAGTCTGCACTCACCTATTTTGACAGATGCTCTCAGGATAACAGTGTACCACTTACCTTTCCAGGTTCCTGCCTTCACTCAATGCCTAACTGGAGATTTTCTTACTTTCTCGTTTGATGTCTTAAAGATGATTAAAAAATTATATTTTGGGGCACCTGGGTGGCTCAGTCAGTTAAGTGACTGATTCTTGATTTTGGATCAGGTCATGATCTCATGGTCATGAGATTGAGCCCTGTGTTGGGTTCTGTGCTGACACTGCGGAGCCTGCATGGGATTATCTCTCTCCCTCTCTCTCTCTCTGCTCCTCCCCTGCTTGCACTCTATCTCTAAAAATAAGTAAACATTTTAAAAAATTATATTTTGTCCAGAAGTTTTAGTTATTTCCAGCAGTCCAGACACCTGTCCTGTCATATTCTTGAAAATAGGAATATCACTTAAAATTTTTTTTGTTAATATTTATTTTTTCTTTCTTTTAAAAAATTTTTTTTTAACGTTTATTTATTTTTGAGACAGAGAGAGACAGAGCATGAACAGAGGAGGGGCAGAGAGAGAGGCAGACACAGAATCTGAAACAGGCTCCAGGCTCTGAGCTGTCAGCACAGAGCCCGACGCGGGGCTCGAACTCACGGACCGCGAGATCGTAACCTGGCTGAAGTCGGACGCTTAACCGACCAAGCCACCCAGGCGCCCCTATGTTTATTTATTTTTGAGAGAAAAAGACAGAGTGCAAGAGAGAGAGGGGCAGGGAGAGAGAGGGAGTCACAGAATCTGAACAAGGCTCCCAGGATATGAGCTGTCAGTACAGAGCCCGACCTGGAGCTCAAACCCACAAACCTTGAGATCATGACCTGAGCCAAAGTCAGATCCTAAACTGACTGAGCCATCCAGGTGCCCCGTATATCACTTTTCTAAGTCTCAATTTACTTATCTGAAAAATGAGGATGATAGTAGTATCTACCTCATATATTTGAGTAATAAATGAGATTATCAGTATAAAGTTCTTAACACTGTGTCTGGCACCTCAATTAATGTTTACTTCTTCCTTTTTTTTTTTTTTTTTTGTAAATGGTATTCTCAGAGTCTGAACACGAATGCTTTATCTTGCTGTATTTTTATAGGCATATGAGGCACTAATGCCAGTGATGAAGATGTGAAGCACCTGAGGTCTCGTTAAGTTGTATATTAAGAAATATAGTTCATTTGAAAAGTTTCCGTTTCAAATGAAAACCAAGAGATTACACATTAGTAGCCTAGATCTTAACTGAGAAAAGGAGATTTATTGCAGTGAAATCCTTAATGTGTGCATTTCTTGAGACAATAGAGTTTGAAAATATCCCCTCTCCCCCTTAATCAAATAGAACTCTAAACGTATATAACATGGATGCTTCTCTTACAGCAAACTAGGGTATGTTCAATTTTTTTTTTTTTTAGCAATTTTTTATTGCCACAGAAATGTGAATTGCATGAGTTGGTCCTTTTATTTTTTTTTCTAGTTTTTTTTTCTTTTTCAACGTTTTATTTATTTTTGAGACAGAGAGAGACAGAGCATGAACGGGGGAGGGGCAGAGAGAGAGGGAGACACAGAATGGGAAACAGGCTCCAGGCTCTGAACCATCAGCCCAGAGCCTGACGCGGGGCTCGAACTCACGGACCGCGAGATCGTGACCTGGCTGAAGTCGGACGCTTAACCGACTGCGCCACCCAGGCGCCCCTGAGTTGGTCCTTTTAAAGTGCACAGATATGTTCATTCTAAGAAATTGCTCTTCTCTTTAAAAAAAAAAATTTCCCCCACTGCCAGGTGGCTCTTGCACAGAATTAGCTCTCTCTCTGGTGGTTGCCCTGACCCTTGGGCTGTCTCAGGGACATTCCTTTAGTAGGTGTATTGTGATGTTCTTCACAGCCAGCATGGTCTCTGTACAGGTCGGTTTGATGAGCATCTCTGGGAGTAAAAATCCAAAATGTCCAGTGTCACGAAGTTCAAAAGCAAATGTGTAGGGTATTCCATTTTTGTAGGCCCAATCCATTGAGCTACCAGAGCTCACATCTAAAAAAAAAATAAAAAAAAAGAAGAGCCTCACTAAAGAGTCTGCATAACTTTCAAAGTTTATATATAGTACTTGCTTACTAAGCTATCCTAAATCCTCACAATTAAATACTGTTTCAACAAGAATGATTTAACAGTGGTTCCTTGGCAGTGGGCTCATGGAACTAAAAATCCTACCTGCCATCATCTTTGAGGATCTAGTGTAAGTAGTAATGCTTTTCTAGTGTGATGATCTCAAGATTTCTCAGCCTCAATTCCAATAACATTTATCTCCACCCACACTTCAGCCCCCACCTCTCCCCCTCTACAAACTAATCCCTGGCTCAGTTTCTTTGCTTTTACTCCTTGAGAGGAAGCTGGAGAAAGTCTTTGCTGTAAAATCACTCCAGTCACTGACAGCCTGTTCCTGGTTCCCTGGAGCCAGCTGCTCCAGGCTCCTTTTTCTAGACCTTCACTTAATGAACTTTTCTCACGCTCTTATGGTCCTGCCCTTCACTTTACCATTGTCCCCAGGTCCACACAAGGTAATCAGCCCACCACCTCCTCTACTGACACCACAGCCCTCTGGCTTTCTTCCTTCCAGCTCAGAGGAGGAGAGGATGCTTGTTTTTTTTTACAGGTGTCATCTTTTGATTCTATTCATCATGGTCTTCTCTGGTCTCTGGTCTTCTCTGGGACCTCGTTTCATTAATTAAACCACCCTCTCTTGCATCTGCATTGACCACAATATTCAAGCACTGTTTTCCTATAGCACTTCCTTCTTATGCTATATACCATCCTCCTTGTCTTGGTCCTTTTGCTTTAGAATGCAAAGAGACTCTATATGTGTTGCCTCTGTGTCCTCAGCCACTTTCAATCTGGTTCTTGCCTCTACTTGTCTATGAAACCTTAGTTCTTGAAGGTCACCAATGACAGCAGGCCTGATCTCCTTTCTTGTTGTTGTTGTTGTTGGTGGTGGTGGTGTTTTTTTCTCCCCCCTCTCAGATGCCATTTTCAACCTCTCAACAACATTTAGCACAGCTGATAATCCACTGGCAACTCTCTCCTCTCTCTGGCTCTTGTGACCTCACATGCTTGTGAGCTTGTCGGCAGAGAGGTGAAAGTGCAGGCATTAGAGGCAGACTAAGGGCTCAGACTGTATGTATCCCACCACCTACTGTGACTTGTCTGAACCATAATCTCCTCTTTAGAAAAAGAGATTATAATACCTGCTGCATGGTGGTGTTGTGGAAATTAATAATGTGCTAAGGGACATAAGCCCCTATTATTTTGCATCTTGACACCCCAAAGTGCCTAGTATGTCATTTTTTAGCATAATAGGCTCTTAATAATTGTTTAATAAATTTTTAAGAGAAGAATCTTTATATACTTTTTTCTTGAAATCAATATGATCCAGACTGACCTAACACTATTACTATTAAAAAATTTTTCAGAGCATGTTCATCTGCTCAAATAATACCACTTTTTATGCTGCTTCTGTCAGGACAAGTTAGAGATAGATTATTAAGTTAAGACAATTAAATGACTTTGCTGTTTCTCAGGCTCCTCTTGCTTTGGTTAAGGACAAAAGGTAGGCGGTGGCTTCATTGTCCCTCTGAATTAGAGTACACTGGAACTGCAAATAGTGGTCATAGAAGCCAAAGTCAGAGTCAATATGTGCCAAGAGTTACCTCATGGTGATGTGACAGCCTCATTTCTATGGTAACAGATTGTTCTTGGTAAATATAATACCATGACTGTAACTTCATACCAAGCTTAAAAGGTGAAGTGTAAGATTTTTAAAAATTAATATTAAAAACTAATGTATATTATGTGGGTGATAATTAGGAATATGACTTTTAAAAAAATGCTATCTTTCCTCCTTCAGCATGGCCGTACTGAAAAACAGTTCTAAAGAGGTCAGCATGAGACCAATGATCATAGACTTTGCAAAAAATTCTAATACTTAAGACATTCTCATTATTAGGATAAACTTACATGAGAAGCAATGTTAATTGACAAACCAAGCTTTTCTTCTGAAGGCTCAAGAAAGTGAGTGGTTAGGAATATAATAATGGGTAGGTTAAAGAAATCAAGGAGAAATTTCGTACTTCACTGAAAGCGAGATTGGGTGCCACTCTCTATACATACACATACAACCTGTGTGTGTATGTGTGTGTGTGTGTGTGTGTGTGTGTGTGTGTGTGTGTGTGTGCATATGTAGACATTAAGATGTATATGATTTCATGCTAAATTTTCCAAGTCATATAATTAATGAATGTTAGAGTTTAAAAGACCATGAGAAATGACCTTGTCCAATCCCTCACTTAAAAGTGGTGGAAACTGAGGCCCAGGATTAGTATCTTGGCCAAGAATGTATCACAGTTAGCAGGAGAATTAGGACTAGAATCCATGTCTTCTGATTCTTCAAGTTCTTTCCATATACCCAGTTGTTCTTTATTTCATATAAAGTAAGAAATATTTTAATTACCTTTTAAGGGGAAATTCAGCTTTAGGTGTTATGTAAAAAACAGAATTTCCTAACAAGAATGGTGGAGGAAAGGAATAAAAGGGAAGCTCTTTTAGGGCTGAGATATTACTTCATTACCTTCTCAAGGCCCATTTCCACCCTTATAGTAGTTACAATTGCTTAAGGAGCCCACTTGGGCACTTTCTACTGTCATAAGATCTCAATTCAGCTTTGTAGTCATTACTACATGCTTAGAAAATTCTCTGCTTAGAATTTATTTAAATTGGTACAATGATTTCTGTCATGCAGTGTAAAACTAATCAGATATAAACTCCCTCCATCTTCCTTGGCTAATTTGGTTGTCAAAAATTTCTCTTTAAAGGGGAACACACTTTCTGTTTTTTTAAAGGGAAGTCATTATACAGGATCTTGGTTCAAGAGATGATTCTAAAACAAAATACACAGGAAACTTACACAATGTGCTGGAGGCAGGTCCATATCTATATTGTACCCCATATACCGACCGAAGTGCATTCACAGCTTTATAAGCTGCAGATTCCTGTGAGGGAAAATGGAAAACTTCTATCACTTTCCATCACTGCATTGAAACCTTTGGAAACACTGGCATGTTGTCTGAGCATTATCAGCCATCAATTTGGAGAGCAAGGTTGGGCACATTAGGTAATAGCTATGTTTAATAATAATATTATTCTTTGACACGTGCTGCAGTTTACAGTGTGTTTTGGAACACATTATTTGCTTTGACTGATGCTCACAGCAGACCAGTGATCAGTAATATTTCCACTTGACAGACAAGAAAAGAAAGGCTCAGCAAGGCTGGGATTACATGGCAAGGAGCGGTTAAGTACCCATATCTTCTGATACTGATTTAGTGTTCTGTCCTCTTCACTTTTATTCAGAGGCACTTGTTTTTATAAATTACAAAATACTTGATAGGGAAGAACGTCAGTCTTCCTCAAGGCTACATATGCAGTGTTTAGCAATGTGCCTGTGTATAACAGATGCTTAATCAATATTTCTTGCATGAATGTTGAATAAGCATAGCTCTGCAAGAGTATCAAGATAATCTTATTGATCCTTAAGTACATACTTCAGTGGCTATGTACAAGGTATTTAAAGCACATTTGCATCAATTAAGAAACCCTTTAGTTCAGGAAGAGTGACTTCTCTTATGCTATTCATTTATCCCCAGGGGAATGGGAATACAATTTCAGAATGCTCCATGACTTCTAAGGTTACCTACGCCTCTGACAGAGCTCAGGTACTGCTAAGATGTAGAAATTCTGAGGTGGAACTGTTCCAATCAATGCCAAAAATCGGAAGAATAATCAACACAACAAAACTACTAAAAGGTGAATATTCTAACATGAACTGAAAGGATACAGACTACACTTCAAAACATTTTCAAATGGTATAGCGGCATTAGTTTCAATAAGGAGTCAGAGAAGTATTGTATGACCAGCAAGAGGAAAAGAAGTATGTTGAAACCAGTATACAACTCTCCCGTTTCAATTTGCCTATGAATAATTTAATACATCAGTTGAAGTACTCTGGGCAACATGGTGCCGTGTGTTGGCCTTGGCTGCAGCTTGCTGTCCTCATTCACCTCAGGGATGAATAAAGCAGCCTCTGCAGCAAATGCCACTTGTTGTGGATATTAAGGGGCCAGGCTCCAGAACCTGGCAGACAATTTATTATTGATCTCACTGATGATGAATTTCTCCTCTCAGGAGCCAACAGAGAAGGAATGTAAACACCCTAATACCAAAAACCTTTATGGAGAATGTTCTAAGATTTTAACATCTTCTCCAATGGTTTTAGCAATATTCCATGGCAAGGGCAGATATTTCTACGTTTAGAAGATTATTGCATTCTGCTGGTGGGGAGAGTTTTGTTCCTCATTATTCCAGAGGACTAAATTCCCACCCTGAAATCTACTAAGAAAAAAAAAAACACAACCTCTTGGCCTCTTGGCCTCTTTGCAAAAAAACCATAGGCATAGCTTTAGCCTTTTGAGCTCCCTGCACTTCTGCCACTCAGGTGCATGTTGGTGAGAGGTTTAGATAGGATCATTCCACAAAAAATGAAAACTTCATAACATTTTCCAAGAATTATTTTCCAGGGTTGTGTAGCTAGACACGTATTTGAAAGAGTTTAAGCAATTCCTCCTTTCTTTATTGTTTCCTCTTTCCACTTGTCCCAGGCCTCACTTATTAAAAAAAATTTTTTGTAATGTTTTCATTTATTTTTGAGAGAAAGAGACAGAACGTGAGCAGGGGAGGGGCAGAGAGAGAGACACACACATGAGTCTGAAGCAGGCTCCAGGCTCTGAGCTGTTAGCACAGAGCCCAACATGGGGCTCGAGCTCATGAACCGCGAGATCATGACCTGAGCCGAAGTTGGAGGCTTAACTGACGGAGTCACCCAGGCGCCTCCAGGTCTCACTTATTGAACTTCAGCTAAATAAGGCTTATTTTTTATTCCTTTTTTTCCTCTTCTTTTCTTTCTGAGAGAGAATGTGTGAGTGAGTGGGGGAAGGGCAGAGAGAGGGGGAGAGAGAGAATCTCAAGCAAGCTCCATGCTCAGCGGGGCTTGAATTTATGACTCTGAGATTATGACCTGAGCTGAAATCAAAAGTCGGATGCTTAACCAACTGAGCCACTCAGGTGTCCCCAATTATTTCCATATTTAAAGCAGCTTAATGAATGACCTAAAAATGTTAGCAGAAACACAGACTCTACCATATTGATGGAAATGTTTTTGAACAATTTATTAGAATTTAATGGTTTCTGGTTAACATTCAGAGACTACCTAGTTTCTGAGAATTTTAATCTTGGCTGTAATGACTTAGCTTATATGTCATTGACATATTGACAGTCTGGACTAAATAACTCTGCTGTGGAGGCTGTCCTATACATTTAGCAGTATCCTTGGCTTCTATCCTCTAGATGCCAATAACATCCTCCAGCCTTGTTGTGACAATCAAAATGTCTTCAACCTTGTTCAGTGTCCCGTGGGAGGCAAATTCATTCTTGGTTGTGAATCACTGATTTACTCTTTATACCACAACCTCCAACCTAAGACAAAATTAAAATAGGCTTAACTTCTGATAGCAAGCTAAATTCAAAATATGGAGAACATTCTCATGTACTAGATTTAATATATTGCATACTCCATATTATCTGTCGTGAGAACATAAATAGACATTGTGCCCAATTCAGAAAGGGGTGAATATTTGCCTAGAGAAGCTTTGTGTGATACAGGGTGGTTAAGCTGTCAAGTTAACAACAACAACAATGACGACGACAACAAGAAGTCTGTTGACACAAAGTAGCTGAAGAATAGCATTCTTAAATAGAATTACCACCTTTACAAAATTTCTCAAGAAAGAGAATTTGCTCAGAATTCTTGCTTGGAATGCCAAGAACAAAATTCCTCTTTTGGACAGAATACAAGCCTTCTGTCAGGCCTTCTTCCTCATGTTCCCCATTCCTTCCAGGTCCTGGACATCTAGATCTGGGATTCCTGCAACTCCAACCAACTGGTGAAGGATTTAGGGTTCAAGGTATAGGAAGAAAGGGGGTGCTTCTCTTTTATCAAAGTTTTTAGTTCAAGTTTAACATCCATACAGAATAATATAACAATTTTAAGTTTATAGCTCAATGAATGATCACAAATTGCACACACTCATATAACCAGTATCCAGGTCAAAGAATAGAACATCAACAGCAACCCCAAAGCCCTCTCCCTTTTACCTTTTCCTTCTTCCTCACACTATATATTAGTTTGACCTAGTTTTGAATTTTATAGACCTTTAGATGCTATTGGCTCTGAACGAGACTCACTTTACAAAGAATTTTGCCCTACAGTGGATAGCTTGTTGGGTTTCTGAGATGAGGAGAGAAAGGAACTCTGCTTAATCACTGACAAGTAATCTAATGCCTGAAGGGCTGTTCATTCTGAGTGCTAACTTGTCAAATAGATGCCCAGAGACTTAGTACCATTAAGCAAAGAGCGCTTATAAATTAAAACTTGCTTTTAATTAATGAGAGTCAGACCATAATTTATGAACAATTATTTACTCAATAAAATTAATTATAGCCCTGAACATGTGACTGAAGCTGTAATACTAATCAAATCCATCCTGACACTTTCCGTATAACCTGTGGTAAGAATGTAAATCGGTTTGAAATGATTGCATTTGAGAAGCAGCACAGCATGGCAGTCAAAAGTGACAATGTTGGAGCTAGATTTGGGGCTGAATCCTGGCTATGGCTCTTAGTAGCTGTATGTTGTTAGTCTAATTGCTTAATTTCCATAGGTTTCAGTTTCCTCATCTGTAAAATGGGGATAATAATAGTTACCTACCTCCTATAACTATGAAAAATGAGTCAATACGTAAAGAATGCTTATTAGCATAAACACAATATGTGTTTGCTATATGTCATTACTGCTTAGAACCACGTTAGTGTTAGAAAAGAAGAAAGCCTGACACACACATATACATGGTCAAATACTTACCACACAGCTGAAATTGGGGATTGTTGCATATTTGTAAGAATAGGGATATAGCAACATCTGAGCATATGCATGAAAGGAGAGGTAAGCCCTAATGTGCTTCCTGTGTTTTCGGAGGAAGGTGGCTACAGCTTTCACTTCCGGCTCAGATTCTGGGAAAGGTCCACAGTAGGTATCATCGCAAGGATGCATAGAAGCTCCTTCATCTGTAAGACAGAAAAGAAAATGGGGTGAGGGAGTGGAGAGACAAGAAGCAAGAGACACAAATGAGCATCGTTAAACTGATTTTTTTTCTTTCATTTCTATCAACATATGGTACTATTAAGCAATTCATCTAATTTCTCATTTATAGGAATCAGTTTTGAAAAATCCAGGGTGGTTCAAGCTTCAATGGCCTGAATAGGAAATAAGTACTGATTTTTTAACTGATCCTGCATAAACTACTCTAAAGGGATGACTTTGTCAGTGAGAGACCTAATTCTTTATGATCCTCCAGAGCAGGTAAGGCTCCTGTTGTTATAGCCCACGACACCCTGCACTTTCCCTCTGTAACACTTGACGTACTTGTAATTAGTCTGCAGTATTTACCTGTTTAGCATTCAACCAATATTTATACTGTTCTAGGTGCCTGGTATTCAATAAAAAACAATACAGAAAAAAAACCCCTGCTCTAATAGAAACTACGTTCAGTCTGAATTCTTTATTAAACTCTAGGGCTCTGTGAAAGCAGGAACTGTGTGTCTTCAGCTTGCTGGGCACCTGCAACTAGAACAGTAGTATGGCAAATGTTCAACAAATATTTGTTGATAAGTGAATGTCAGATCAAAAGAAAAGGCTAGACATCTGCACAGGTGTCTGGTAAGATACACACATTGATTAATCAAGAACATGAAGGCAAGACAGAAATAATTCCACAAAACATGCCAAAACAATTTCTATTATATTTTTAGGTAAGCAATATCCAAACTGGTTTTGTAAAATGCAAGAGGCTTCTCCAGCTATCTTGGGGGTAAGAATTTAGTTAAGAAATCCTCAACAGGGGCGCCTGTCTGGCTCAGTCGGTTAAGCACCTGACTTTGGCTCAAGTCATGATCTCGTTTGTGGGTTTGGGCTCTGCATCAGGCTCTGTGCTGACAGCTCAGAGCCTGGAGACTGCTTCAGATTCTGTGTTTCCCTATCTCTGCCCCTCCCCCACTCATGCTCTGCCTCTCTCTCAAAACTAAATGTAAAAAACCCGAAAAAAATTAAAAAAAATCCTCAAAACTTAAATTTAATAATTTTTGAATTAACAAATATATATCCCGTAGGTCTATGATGGGGAGGAAGGAAAATAACATTCACTGTAACAATCACAAAGTAGTAAAGTCCCAAGACGTTTTTACATTTAGAAAGAATTACCTTTTCTACAGTTATTTGCCACTGGCCATGATTAGCCCTCCCCAAAGCCCTAGAAAACTGTCTTTTTCCATAAACAAATGGGAAATGTCTGGTGATTCTGTGAGACAGTCTAATTCTACTTAATATGAAAAGGTAACCAAGTCAAATCAGGATAAATCTTGAGGTGATTAAATCTAGTTTGTGTTACAGGTGAGTTAAGATGGGGAATTTATAGCAATTGTGGTTTTCCTCCTTTGAGTCTAATTCTGGACATGCCTTAGAAGCAAGTGGGATATGGATGGAACTCAGAATATAATATGAACACTATAGCTGATACTCTGAAAGGTACAGGACAAATAAAGGGACATTTGAAGAACACTGATGTAAAGCACTGGAAAGGAGAGATCACAGACTGAACAACTAATTCCAGAGGGAGCAAAACTAATGATCCAGAGAAAAAGGATTTACAATAATCCTAATAAATATTCTCAAGGGCATATAGAAGGGCATTGGATACATTAATCAGGGACAAGAAGTTAAAAGTACCAATCAGATTGAATAGAAATAGAGAACTTAATTCATGGGTTGAAAGAATACAGTTGATGAGTGAATTAATGAGATGGAATATGTTTTGAAACATTCCCAGAAGGCATCAAAAAAATGAAAGAAAAATTAAAGGAGTATGAAAAATAGAATAACTGTCAACATCTGATTAATAGAGGCCCAAATAGAGAAAGAAATAAAAGCTAAATATTTGAAGAACTGCTAATTGAAAATTTCCCACAATCAAGGAAAGGTTGAATGGAATTATTGTATACAAAACAAGAGAGATAAAGAGGAAATGTGTCAACACTTTGACACACTAGGTTGAAATTTAAGAGAAGAAAACAATTCCAGAGAGAAAGAAACAAGTCATCTATAAGAAAAAGGGATTAGATTCACATTTGACTTTTTAATAGCAACACTAGAGTATTATTTCCAAAGTATATTTATAAACACATATATACTTATTGTTCTTACATTTTTATTTATATATTTAAAATTAATTAAATGCTTAAATTGAAGTATAGTTATACATATACTATTATATTAGTTTCAGGTATACAACATAGTGAATGGACAATTATATACATTATGAAAAGCTCGCCACAATAAGTGTAGTTACCATGGTCATCATACAGTGTTATTACAATATTACTGACTCTATTCCCTATACTGTATGTTCCATCCTATGAAACTTATTTGTTTCATAACTGGAAGTTTGTATCTCTTAATCCCCTTCACCTAGTTTGCCCATCCTCCACCCACTCCTTTCTAGCAAGGGCCAGTTCTCTGTATTTATGAGTCTCTTCTGTTTGTTTTGCTTTTTAGATTCCCCATGTAAGTGAAATCATGTTATTTGTCTTTCCCTGTCTGAATTATTTCATTTAGCTAATACCATCTAGGTTCATCCATGTTATTGCAAATGGCAAGATTTCATTTTTTTACTGGATGAGTGCAGGTTCAATGTGTATATATACAACATCTTCTTTATCCATTCATGTATGGATGAACACTTGGGTCTTTTCCATATCTTGGCTATTGTAAATAATGCTGCAATAAACATAGGGGTGCATATACCTTTTTGAATTAGTATTTCCATGTTCTTTGGATAAATATCTAGAAGTGGAATTGCTGGATCATATGGTATTTCTACTTTTAATTTTTGGGGGAATCTCCATACTCTTTTTCCATGGTGGTTACTGTCTTGAATAATGTTCTAGGTGCATTTGAAAAGAATGTGCATTCTGCTTTTTTTGGATGGAATGTTCTGCATGTATCTGTTAAGTCCACCTGGTCTAACGTGTCATTCAAAGTAATTATTTCCTTATTTTATGGGGTGTTAAACTCTCCTATTATTATGCTATTACTGTCAAATTTTCCCTTTATGTCTGTTACTTTACATAAAATCAGCTTGCTTCTATGTTGGCTGCATAGATATTTAGAAGTGTCATATTATCTTGTTGGATTATCATTATGTAACGCCCTTCTTTGTCTCTTGTTACAGTCTTTGTATCAAGGTCTGTTTTGCCTGATTTAAGTATTGCTACGGAGATTTTTTTTTGCTTCCATTTGCATGGTCTTTTTCCATCCCTTAACTTCCAGTTTACATGTATCTTGAGGTCTGAAGTGAATCTCTTATAGATGGCATATAGATAGGTCTTTTTTGTTTTTTTATCCATTCAGTTACCTTATGTCCTTTGATCGGATCATTTAGAGCATTTGCACCATTTACACTTAAAGTAATTATTGATAGACATATGATTATCATTTTGTTAATTGCTTTCTGGTTATTTTTATATTCTCTATTTCTTTCTCTTTTTCTCTTCTACTCTTATGATTAATCACTTTCTTTAGTCTTATGCTCAGAATTTTTTCTCCTTTTTGTGTATCTATTGCAGGTTTTTGGTTTGTGGTCACCATGAGGTTCATATATAAAACATCCTAAGTATATAGCAGTCTGTATTAAGTTGATGGTTTTGAGTTTGAACACATTTTCAAAGCACTACATTTTTACTCCTCCCCTCCGCTATGTTTTACGTATGTGACATATTTTACATCTTTCATTTTTTGAATCCTTTAATTTTTTAAAGGTATAATTAATTTTACTACTTTTGTCTTTTAACCTTCATAATAGCTTTATGTGACTGATTTACCAACTTTACTATATATTTGCTTTTACTAAAGTTTTTTCTTTTAACAATTTTTTTTATATCAGTTATGGTCTTTGCTGCTTAAAGTCCTTTCACATTTCTTAGAAGGTTAATTTAATATTGATGAACTCTTTTAATTTTTGTCTGGGAAACTGTCTCTCCCTCAGTTCTGAATGATAACCTTGTTGGATAGAGTATCCTTGGTTGTAGGTATTTTTCCTTTCAGCGCTTTGAATATAGCCTGCCACTCCCTTCTGGCCTGCAAAGTTTCTGCTGAAAAATCAGCTGATAGTTTTACAGGGTTTTCCTTGTATATAAGTAGTTGCTTTTTTATTTCCATCTCAAGATTCTAATTTTTAATTTTATTTTTTATTTTTAAAAATTTACATCCAAATTAGTTAGCATATAGTGCAACAATGATTTCAGGAGTAGATTCCTTAGTGTCCCTTACCCATTTAGCCCATCCCCCTCCCACAACCCCTCCAGTAACCCTTTGTTTGTTCTCCATATTTAACAGTCTCTTCTGTTTTGTCCCCCTCCCTGTTTTTACATTGTTTTTGTTTCCCTTCCCTTATGTTCATCTGTTTTGTCTCTTTAAGTCCTCATATGAGTGAAATCCCATGATTTTTGTTTTTCTCCAATTTCACTTAGCATAACACCCTCTAGTTCTATTCATGTAGTTGCAAATGGCAAGATTTCATTCTTTCTGATTGCCGAGTAATACTCCATTGTCTATATATACCACATCTTCTTTATCCATTCATCCATCGATGAACATTTGGGCTCTTTCCATCCTTTGGCTATTGTTGATAGTGCTGCTATAAACATGGGAGTGCATGTGCCCCTTCGAAACAGCACACCTGTATCCCATGGATAAATGCCTAGTAGTGCAATTGCTGGGTTGTAGGGTAGTTCTACTTTTAGTTTTTTGAGGAAACTCCATACTGTTTTCCAGAGTGGCTGCACCAGCTTGCATTGCCACCAACAATGCAAAAGAGATCCTCTTTCTCCTCATCCTCACCAACATCTGCTGTTGCCTGAGTTGTTAATGTTAGCCATTCTGACAGGTGTGAGGTGGTATCTCATTATGGTTTGGATTTGTATTTCCCTGATGATGAGTGATGTTGAGCATTTTTTCATGTGTCGGTTGGCCATCTGGATGTCTTCTTTGAAGAAGTGTCTATTCATGTCTTTTGTCCATTTCTTCACTGGATTATTTGTTTTTTGGGTGTTGAGTTTGATAATTTCTTTATCGATTTTGGATACTAACCCTTTATCTGATATGTCAATTGCAAATATCTTCTCCCATTCTGTCAGTTGCCTTTTAGTTTTGCTTGTTTCCTTTGCTGTGCAGCAGCTTTTTATTTTGATGAGGTCCCAATAGTTCATTTTTCCTTTTGTTTCCCTTGCCTCCGGAGACATGTTAAGCAGTTGCTGCGGGCAAGATCAAAGAGGTTTTTGCCTGCTTTCTCCTCGAGGATTTTGATGGCTTCCTGTCTTACATTTAGGTCTTTCATCCACTTTATTTTTGTGTATGGGGTAAGAAAGTGGTCCAGGTTCTCAAGATTCTAATTTTAATTTCTGACATTTTAGTTATTAGGGAGCTTGGGACCAACCTGCTTGGGTTCATCTTGTTTGGGGTTCTCTGTGTTTCCTGGAACCGGCTGTTTCCTTCCCCAGGTTAAGGAAATTTTCAGCTATTATTTCTTAAATGAGTTTTCTGTCCCTTTCTGTCTCTCTTATCCTTCTGGGATTCCTATAATGCAAATGTTACAATGCTTGATGTCATCCTAGAGGTCCCTTAACCCAACCTCACTTTTAAAATTCTTACTTTTTGCTATTCAGCTTGAGTGCTTTCCATGACCCTGTCTTCCAGATTGCTGATGTGTTCTTTTGCATCCTCCTGTCTGCTGTCAATTTTCTCTAGCAGATTTTTCATTTCAGTTATTGTATTCTTCAACCCTGATTGGTTATTTTTTTTCTATCTTTTCACTGAAGTGCTGAGTTCATCGACTCTTAAGTCTGGTGAGCATCTTTATGAACATTATTTTGATCTCTTCATCAAGTAATTTTCTTATCTCCATTTCATTTAGCTTAGTCTCTGAAGTTTTTGTTCTTTCAATGGGAGCATGTTCCTCTGTCTCATTTTGACTTTTGTGTTTATGTCTATGAATTAGGCAAAACAGCTACCTCTCCCAGACTTGAAGGTGTAGCTTTGTGTAGGAACATTCCCGTGTCACCTGTGTGTGCCTGGCACTTAGGGAAAGGGTTAGCATTGGGCAGGGAGAGATAAAGGGACCCTAGGAGAGGCAGGCGGTGGCTGTAAGTGGGAAGCTGAAGAAGGGGCAGGGTTTGGGGGGAAAAAAAAGGATAAAGGTATTCCAAACCCACCTGGGTTAGATGCCATGAGTGGAGTCTCACAAACTTTGATAAGTTCCTAATAAAAAGTCAGGGACAAAAATCCTTGTCGGCAACCCACTTGGGACCCCTCTTAGTTTTGAGAGCTTTATACTTTCTCTTGATAAACTCTATCACTTTGCTTACTCTCTGTTGTCTGTGAGATTCATTCTTTGATTCTGTGAGACAAGGACCAGTGTCTCTCCCACCCTCCTGTAACAGCAGGACAGCTTGAGCAGGCTTGGTTTGGGATGTCCTGGGTGCTCCACACTTGGGTGCCCAGGCAGGATGGCGGCAGCTGGTGGGGCATGCTCCAGGGGTGTCCCAAGGCTTTTCACATTGGGTTGCCCCATTGGGCTAGTGGGGCCCTGGGTGCTCTGGGACAGGGCTGTCCCAGTGGGATGGCTCCAGCAGGGGTGGGTGCAGGCCAGAGTACTCTGGGTGGGGTGGGTGGAGCTGGAATGGGTGTGAATATGGGAGCTGCCTCTGGGGGGATGGTTGAAGGTGGTGTAGACTAGGACTTGCTGTGGTGGTAGGCTTCCTAGAGCACCACGATCCTGCTCCCATCTGTACTATCAAGGTGGAAAGGAAATGTCAGCAATGGTGTTAGGCAGCACCTCTGACATCAGAAAGGATTTCAGTAGCTCCCCTATTGTTTGGCTGATGTTCTAGGGTTAGGAGATGAGTTTCCTTCCCTTATGTCTAGTTGCCTTCCAGACTGTTTTTCTGCTGTGCTCCAGTTGGGTGAATCTGCAGGTGGGCCCCTCAGCGATATCCCTCTCTGCTGAAGTTCACAGCACTGGGGCTGGAGTTCCTATCATTACTATGTCTCTATCTCTCTTTTGTTGTGCAGAAGCTGTTTAGTCACCCCTCAGTTTTTCTTCAGGTGAATTACTCTATAGGTAGGCAAGAATTCAGTGTCCAACAGAGGAGGTGAGTTCAGGGTCTCCCTATGCTGCCATCTGAGACCCCTCCCTCCTTATTAAAAAAAAAACAAAAAACAAAACTTGGAGAGTGCCTGGGTGGCTCAGTCAGTTAAGTGTCCACCTCTTGGTTTCAGCTCAGATAATGATCCCAGGGTTGTGGGATCGACCCCTGCATCAGGCTCTGTGCTGACAGAGCAGAGCTTCCTTGGGATTCTCTCCCTCTCTCTCTCTGCACCTCCCCTGCTCACTCTATCTCAAAATAAATAAATAAACTTAAAAAAAAAACCTTGCTGAACAGCTTAGGTGCTTTTTCTAGCCTGTCTTCCAGATGGTTGATTCGTTCTTTTGCATCTAATCTGCTTTGATTCCGTCTTATGTACTTTTCATTTTAGTTATTGTAATCCTCAGCTCTGATTGGTTCTTTTATATATTTTGTCTTTCTTTGTTGAAGTTCATCCACTCTTCTCTCATGTCGTGAGTACCTTTATAACCATTACTTTGATCTCTTTATCAGGTAGATTAGTTCTTTTCTGAGATTTTGTCATTCTTTTTTAACATACTCCTCTGCTTCATTTTGTCTGACTTCCTAAGTTTTTTCTACATATTAGGTATGTTAGCTATGTCTCCTGGTTTTGAAAGTAGTGGCTTTATGTAGAAGGCATCCTATGAGTCCCCATGGGTCTACCCACCAGAACCAAAGCACTCCAGGGTATCTTCTGTGTGGGCTGTATGTGCTCTTCTGTTGTGACTGGGCTACAACCTCTGCCAGTGCACTGGTGGGCAGGGCTTATCCCTGGTGTAACTAGCTGAGAGGCCCAACTGTAGCTGCTGTGGGTTTGCTGGTGGGTGGGGTTAGCTCCTTGCATATTGGGCTGAGAGACCTGGCCATAACTGCTGCAGGCATGCTGGTGGAAAGGGCCAGCTCCCTACCACCCCAGGGCAGGAGTCACTTTGAAGGGGTGCTGGCCCTGGCTGGGGCTGTCTGCCTGGTATGGTGGGGGCAATAGTGGGTTTGGGAGGATGCTGGCCCCAACCAAGACTGCCTGTTGAGTGTGGCAGGGCAGAGGCTGCTTTAGAGGGATGCCTCCTGGGGCAGTTGGGTTGGGTGAAGCAGGTCTGCAGGAGAATGCTGTGGCAGGGTGAATGGTACTAGCAAAGTAGATGGAAAATGTCAGAATTGGCTTCTGCTGGTGTCTGGCCATCTAGTCAGAAGCTGGAACGCTATTCTTGTGTAGGCAAGCCGGATGTGATCTAGCGCAAGTCCATGACTCCTGAATCTTGATCTCAAGCTTCAAACTCAGGTATATAATAACCTTCTGGACATTTCTATCTACTTGTCTCAGAGGGTCTGAAAGCTCAAGATGTCCCTAGATGAAATCATTGTTCTTACCCACCAAATTGATCTTTTGCTATGTTTCTTAACCTGTGTTTCCCCTCATTCATCTAGTGGCCTATGTCAAAACTTAGGTGGAACAATTCTAGAAGTTTTCTTCTCCCTTATCCCTTCCTCCAACTGGAGAACAAATTCTGTTGATTCTATCTGCTCATTTCTCTATGGCCAATTCTGCCAACAAAGTTCAGGCTCTTGTCATTATTCCCCTACGTTATCAGAACAGTTCCTAGCCTTTAGTCTGGCCTACCTTGAATTCAGCCCTCTCAATATCATTGTAATATAAATAAGTCTGATCTTATTCTAAAAACATAAATCTGATTTGCTGCTTAAAAGTCTTCAATGGTGGTCTTCTGGATAAAGTTCTGAAATCTTACCTTCACTTAAAGGCAGAGATAGTGTGATCAAAATGTTTGAATTTGGTAGTGGTAGGTATTATAGTTTATCTTGTATGTTTTTCCTGTCTTAAAAAATTGGTGATTTTGTCCTATTGCTGTACGGATAAGTTTGTGAATGATATTTTATCACTGATTATATAATTTCATGTGCTTTTCATGGCTTTATAATAGTTTGCAGGTTACCTAGTTCTCTCCTTCCTTGGAATTCAGGAAGTAATGCTCCTTTCCTCTGACCAAATGCTTATGGGATAAATTCCCTCATGACTTGATTTTGGTCAAAATGCTTAAAATTTTGCTATTAGTTTGCTCTAAAACTTCTGCCTTATAGGGGCACATGTACCCCAATGTTTATAGCAGCACTTTGAACAATAGCCTAATTATGGAAAGAGCTCAAATGTCCATCAACTGATGAATGGATAAAGAAGATGTGGTTTATACATACAATGGAATACTACTTGGCAATGAGAAATAATTAAATCTGGCAATTTGCAGCAACGTGGATGGAACTGAGGGTATTATGCTAAGTGAAATAAGTCAGTCAGAGAAAGACAGACACCATATGTTTTCACTCATATGTGGATCTTGAGAAACTTAACAGAAGACCATGGGGTAGGTGAAGGGGGAAAAAAAGTTACAGAGAGGGAGGGAGGCAAACCATAAGAGACTTTTAAATACTGAGAACAAACTGAGGGTTGATGGGGGGTTGGGGCGAGGGGAAAGTGGGTGATGGGCAATGAGGAGAGTACTTGTTGGGATGAGCATTGGGTGTTGTATGGAAACCAATTTGAAATAAACTATATTTAAAAAAGTAAAACTTCTGCCTTCACTCCTACTAAAATATTGGTCATTTTCCTGAGGTTCCATATTCCCTTGCCTTTAAGACTGTACATGCTGTTCCCTTCTTTTGAAGCATCATTTTTTTTCCCACAGTCTCATTTTATTTGTCCTTCAGTGCTTCAGAATTCAGTTACCACTTCCTGTTGGCATCTTCTCCAATGCCCCTATGCTGGGTTAGGTGCTCCTAACACCCTTCTTTTTCCGCATTTGTCATAAAATTTAGTATCCAGTGTTAAAACTTATGCTTACCCATTTTCTGACTCCATTGAGCCTTGCACCATGTTTGACCAAGAGTGGATGCATACAAAATAAACTATTTTATTTAATAATTATTATAAATGAGCTAAACTGTATAATATTAAGAAAGGCCATACCTCAAATTAATGCTGTTTGCCCGAGAAGCACATTAGACACTGAAATATTCTATAGCATTTTATGGTTTACTTTATAGATTGGCTTTCTGTCGATGTTATTTACTACAGATTAAGTATTGATTCAGCAGCAGAATGGAATATCACATTCAAAATTCTTTATGCCAATGTTTCTGTGTGAATTTTTGCCTTATTCATCTCTTATACCAACTTAAAAAAAAATCTAAACAGAATCCTGAATAGCAAGGCCTTTAAGATAGAAATAAATTAATTCAGGTGGAAAGAAAACCACTAAGACAATCTAATTTTATTTATAGCCTTTTGGGGGCACTATCCAGGCCTTACTAAAATGCAAAGAAACAGCTCACAAATACTATTGAATAGTAAGTCTCTTTGGGGTTTCAAGTAGCTGTGCTGGATACACAATTTGAAAGGTGCTGTCCAGATCTAGCCTCTATTACACAGATTCTGAGCAGAGATATCTGACGTACTAAAAAAGATCAAGATAGCAGAAAGCTAAAACACCAGGACACAGCATTTCAAGGAAACAAGTAAAAACCACCAAAATGATTTAATATCCAGGAAACAAGGATAAAACAGATTTCTAGGGTAAAGGAACAAGAAGCATCATATTCATCCCTCTTTAGGTTTTAGAAGCATGAGAGTCCATAGGTTATTAGTTTTCCTTTAGTTTGCAGGAGCCAATATGTTATTTCTAAAGCTGAGACAAAATGCTCTTTCCCCATCTTTACATGCAGAACAACTGCAGAATATATAACAGATCTCTGCAGTGCAGAATGAAGAGATTCTAGTCTTGTCAAATTAAACAGCACACATCTCTGTTCTGAACGCTTCAGCAATTTAGCTTCCATACCATACATCACCTCTTTAGTTTTTGAGTATTAAGATGCAAAACTCTACAAGGACCTCATAAATCTAGAGGCGAGACAAGATGTGCACCTATGAGGAAATTCGAGGACAAGACAATGTAGGAAATAATACCATCATAAAGTATGTGGTGCAGACTGTGCACAGGAACACAAAGGAGGGAGGGAGAGCAGGGAGGCTTAGGAGGCCTGGGGAGACCGTAATGGCAGAGACTCAATGGGATTCAAGATGGATGGAACTTGAAAAAATACAATTTTACTTAAAAAAAAAAAAAGGACAAAAAAATAAAGGCTTTGTTGCTTCTTTGAACCTTAGTCCTTCTGGCTGATAAAATGAGGTAGAACATAGTCTTAAAAAATTTTTTTTAAATGTTTATATTTTTGAGAGAGAGGGAGCACACGCAAGCCGGGGAGGGGCAGAGAGAGGGAGACACAGAATCTGAAGCAGGCTCCAGGCTCTGAGCTGTCAGCACAGAGACCGATGTGGGCACATGAACCAGGAGATCATGACTGAGCCCGAAGTTGGACGCTTAACCCAATCAGCCACCCAGGCACCCCTGAGGTGGAAGATAGTCTGTAGAGAGGAAATGGAGGATGGGATACTAGAGGCAACAATGGACTGAACATGACGAGACTGGGCTCCAGTCAGAACTATTCTACTAATGAGCTCAGGGACAGACATGTCACTGGTCTGACAACATTTGTCCTGGAATAAGGACCCTAAGCCTGGTTCTCATGTGGTGCTATCAGTTGTGGGGGTTGTCTCGCAGTAGCTAGTTACAGGCTATAAAATTAGTGAACCAAAAAACTGGTTTGATGGTGATAAATAACTCTTAATTTATTCGAATATACTCTTGTAATGGGGGACAGAAAAGGCAAATTAGAGTGGGTGTGCTTGGACTTAACCACAGGTGGTGTGCAGTCCCCATCAATTGGGTGTGTGGTAGTAGGAAAAAAAGGCTGGGAACCGTGGAATTAGAAAGATTGCTGAGACTCTTTAGAGCATTGATAGTTTATGGTTCCAATGAAGATGAAAACAAATTCTAACTAATTCCATAATTACTTTTCCTAATGTCCCTAGATTCTGTGCTAAGGAAGTGAGAATAAAATTTAGTAATCAAAGTTGTGTTACTTGATTTCCGGTTTTGTTCTTAGAGGCGGTCTCCAGGAATGGATTGCAATTTCAAACTTAGTTTGCAAGTAAATTGTTTAATTCCCAGACCAAATTCTGAGCTAAAAAGTTCCCTCCCTGCCTAAGGTCCTCCAACTACCTTCCAAATCTGCTTCTCCTTTTGTATTACAGATCTTGGTGTATGGTACCTGATTGCCAAAACCAGAAATCATTTACTCTATCCAATAGCCTGCAAACAACTGTTAGTGCCATTGTCTTAATTCCTCTTCAGTACATCTACCCCAACTACTACAGTCATATTGAAACTGTCCTGAATTATTACAAGGTTTTCACGGACTCCAGTCTCTTCTTTCACCTATATCCTCAGAAGTCCTAAATTAATTTTTACTAAAATACATATCTTACCATGCAATTCCCATGCTTGAAACTTTTCACTGGTTCACCACAGACTTCAGGATAAAGGGGCTGGATTAGGGGCCTTCCCTCTGAACCCCTGTGGTAGGCTGAATAATGGCTCCCAAAGATTGCCAGGTCCTACTCCATGGAATCTGTGAATGCTACTTTATATGGAAAAGGGTCTTTGCAGATGTATCAAGATCTTGAAATGGGGAGATTATCCTGGATTATCCAGGTAGGTCCTAGATGTAATCATAAACATTCTATAAAAGGAAATTTGACAATAGACAGAAGAGAAGGCTATGTGACAGAAGCAAAGAGAAGCTGAGTCAGAGAGGGAAAATGCTATGCCACTGGCTTTGAAGGTGGAGGAAGAGGTCACAAGGTAAGGAGAACAGGTGCCTACTAGGAGCTGCAAGGCAAGGAAATGGATTCTCCTCTAGAGCTTCTTGAAGGACTATGGTCTTGCCACACCTCCAGCCTGGTGAAATCCATTTTGGACTTCTGGCCTCTAGAATTTAAGAAAATAAATTTGTTTTAAGCCATCAAGTTTTGGTAATTCGTAGAATGGCAACGGGGGAAGAGCCACTTGTCTGTAGCCTCCCCACTCTGACCCCAGAGTTTCTCTTTCCTTTCTCCTGTTAGTGTGACACCCATGCCTCTATTTACGAGCTTTCACTCAACGTCAAATCATAACAGGTTGTTTACATGCCAGTCTCCCTCACTGGATGCTGGTTCCCAGAAACAAGAATGGAAAATTTGTCCGGCATTGTGCTTTGCTCATAGCAGGGGCTCAATAAATGTTTATTGAGTGAATCAATCTGCCCTATAGCAAGGTCCCTCTTAGTCTAGCACATCAAAATTCCATTTGTGCTTTACATTTTAAGGTCAGTTTTATTATAATTTAAGGTTACAATAAAAGTTAAGACATTGCACCAGAGCCTGAACAACAATGTTTTTCTCTACCTTTCTGGCACACCCTTAAAACATGTGCAGATATGTACTTAAGAATTGTGCCTGAGAATGAGAATAAAAAGGGAATCCATAGGTTTGCATCATATTACTACATCTTTGATTGTTGCCCATATACCTTCTGAATCTAGGGGACGTGAATGAGATGAATTAGTGCTATTTTCTTGTGGAACTTGCTGGAAAGCTACTCTGGAATCTCTCTTTCAGAAGTACGCAGGCTAGAATGGCATGCTACAACCTTATTCTAAATAGGTTCCAGATACTGTGTTCCAATGAAACAGGTCACATTAAAATATTTTTGCTCATTTACACTTTATATCTCTTTACATAATAAAACATGTTCTGTAAAATGTTTGAATCACTGTAAAACTTGACTTTTTCTCTCGATCTATTTCAGTCAACACCTTTAGTAGAATTATCAAGAGAGATGATGGGGAGACCAGAGGAGTAGAGGGCAGTGCATTGGGTGTTTATTAGATTAGACAATACGTAATTAAGTGGGAACTCTGTGTTGACATTTCCTACCCCTACCCCATTTGGTAGGGGTGGTGAGTGTGGGCAATGAGGGATGGTGATAGAAGGGTATGATTTCCTTATAAACTTATAAGCTGTCTCTTTTGGTACCACTCCCTCCTGTTTTACTAATTATAACTAAGCTAAATAAAAAAGCTAAATAATAAAGAAGGAGAAGAAGTGCTTTGAATGGTGGCAGTGCATTCTGGAGCTTGATTTTAGTTATGATTTTTAGTTTTTGAAGAAAAGAATGTTGACTTATTTTTACTGTTTTTGCAAGGCCAATGGATGTACATGGTTATGCCATGTAAATTGCTCTGTCTAGCCATCTATTTCTTTTCTCCAGAAGCTATCACTTTTACTACCTTCTTGTGTTATTCCAGGGTTAGTCTATGCATTTATAAACAAAAAGCCAGTTTTATTATCTTTTTTACACAAATAATATTCTTCATATATATTAACCTTAAAGCTTTCTTAGTTTAACTGTGTGTGTTTGTAATCCTGGAGATTTTTCCATATCTGCACATAAAATAGCTATCTAATTCTGGCTGTTTCTGTCCATTTCACTGTGTAATTATAGCCTAATTTACTTTACTAGTCCTTTGTTGATGGGCATTTCGGATGCTTCTAATCTCTTGTTATTATAAAGAGGGCTACAACAAACATCCTTATACATATGTTATTTTCCACACATGTGAGTCTAGCAAGAAGATAAATTCCTAAAAGGAGAATTACTTAGTCAAAAAAAGATGTGTATTTTTAATTTTGGTAGAAATTGCCAAATGTCATTGCACAGAAGTTGTACTCATTCACACTGTCAACAGGAATGTATAATATTGCCTGTTTGCCCATAGCCTTCACATTTTTATTCTTCCTGTCTTTTAAGAATATCAATAGGTCCAAGTTAGATGGTCAGAAAATGTATTTTTATCTAAAGTGTCATTTAAACATAGATAGAGAAAAAGACATTTAAAGAAGAAAATTACCAACTATTTCTTCGACTTGAAGACACATTCCAAAGTAGCATCCAAACAGGGTACCTGCATATGTTAGGTGCCTAATAAAAACTTATTGAATGACCCCTGTGACTATATGCAGTTTTGTTAAATTCTCAGTGATATAGTAGGGTGGCCTAACTTAAAGTCTCATAGTGGCAACAAGATCATACATTTTAAATAGTATTTATCTCTGAAATTCACTTAATTATGCATCTTTTTAAGAATCACGTCACATGATTAGTCGTTTGGCTAACCACTTGTAAGCTATTAGGAAAAAATAAAAGCAGAATACATGCTATTAAAGGTAAATTTGTTCCTCAAAGTGGAATTCTAAACTCTTTTTTTTTTAAAGACTCCTTAGTTTGAGAGAGAGAGAACACACAAGTGGGGGAGGGTCAGAGAGAATCAGAGACAGAATCCCAAGCAGGCTCCACACCATCAGCGCAGAGCCTGATACAGGGCTTGAACTCAACGAACTGCAAGATTATGACCTGAGCTGAGATCAAGAGTCGGTCACTTAACCTACTGCACCACCCAGCCACCCCAAGGTGGAATTCTAAAATTAAGTTTAGAAAACATTTAAAAGAAGAAAAAACACTCATCCTCCAATTCTAGCATTTTAGTCTATTTTTTCCCAGTCTTTTCCCCTGTGTGTTAGTATATAAATGTATATATATCATACATGTGTGATACATGCACATATACAATAATCATATATAGAATATACAGTGAAGAAGTTATGTAGCCTGAATTAGACTCAGTATTATAAGCTTTTTACTATTTTTAAATGAAACTCTTACCTATTTTTATGGCTTCCTAAAATTCATCAAATAAACATGAATCTAACCATTGCCCTGTGATTCAACATTTGGATTGTACTCAAGATTTTATTATTATGGATTACATTGTGGTCAGCATCTTTTTCTGTTTCCTTTTAATATGTTTTCAAAATGAGATGCTCATACCCAAAGGTATGCACAGCTTAAGGTTCTGCTCTGACTCTATTTTGACTGTTAGTGTGTACCGATCTGATCTGTCCCAGTAGCTTCAACTACTCCCTATGTGCTAAGGACCCACAAGTTCCTATGTTTAGACAAGGCCCTTTTCATTACTCTAAGTCTATATCCGGTTACCTATTGCACATCTTCCCCAAGATTCCTACAAACACTTCAAATCCACTCCTCAAAATTGGACACTTATTTTCCACCAAATCCTAACTTACTAGATGCCAAATCTTGGTAGATGACACCTCTATCCACCAGTCACTCTAACCAGAAATAGAGTCATCCTACTCTTCTCTTTTCCTTCTGAACTTCCTTGGCTACATCCCACAGCGGTATAAGTGAATGCTGTGGTTTCCATATTTCTCTAGTGTGCTTTTCCTCCCCATCCTTGCTAGTCCCTCCTGGATTATGGTCCTGCTGTAGTTTACTAACCTTTGGCTAAACTGGTGTTCAAGTGATTCTCAGAGACCAGTTATTTTCTTCCCAGCTTTCAGAGCTTCCAATTATTCCTCTATTTAAGGCTCCCAATTATCTACTCTTTGTCAAACTTTTCATCAAAATACCCCTAACAGGAAAAATCAACAAAGACTCTAAGTCCTTAACATTTTGAAATCTTGTTTTACCTTAAACATTATTTAAAAAATAAACTTCATTTAAAAAATAAAATTGTTAATTGTTCAGTCCACTCAATTATGCATTTGTTTGCTCTAACATAAAATAATTTTCCTTTCGAAATCTTCAAATTACACTGATATGTGTGCTATGACTTTTTGTGACTTTCTCTGTGATGTAACTCCACATACACATAACCTTCAGTTTGACAGGCATGGCTTCTAGAATAAAATTCGTGTCAGCGCAGCACTGGATTATGCTCTGGGAACTTCTCCTGCCTCGTCCCTCACCAGTCCTTCCAGTCATCCTGCCTTGCAGCCACGCAGGGCCACCTGCCACTGTCACAACACCCCATTCTATTTCATGCTGCATATTTTTCTCAGGGACACACCTGTTTCCCCTACCAGGAATGTCCTCTTGACTCTGAATCATTTCTGCTACTTACTTTTTGCCCTATAGTTTGGTCTACCCAAAGACAAATACATTTTTTATGAGACTGACCCGCTGTGCTAAGAAAGCACCTTCAAATATATTTTTTAATATTTATATCTATTATTATTTCTTCTATGAAGATTTTTCTGACTTGATCGAGTAGAATTGGCCCCTTCTTCCTTTATATCTCCACTGGACTATTTACATGTTTGTCTATACTGTATATATTTCTATGTAATATTTAAAATTTTTCACTTTTTTCTTTCCCTTCCCTGTCCTTCCTCTTTCTTCTCTTCACCTTCTCTAACCTCAATGATTTTATTTATTTTTTTAATTTTTGAAAACTCTGGAATTGAACTTTTCTTTTTTTTTAATTTATTTTTTAATTTAAATTCAAGTTAGTTAACATAGAGTGTAATTATGATTTCAGGAACAGAATTTAGTGACTCGTCACTTAATATAACACTCAGTGCTCATCCCAACAAGTGTCCTCCTTAATGTCCCTCACCCATTTAGCCCATCGCCCCTCCCACCACCCACCAGCAAACCTCAGTTTGTTCTTTACATTGAAGAGTCTCTTATGGTTTGTCTCCCTCTCTGTTTTTATATTATTTTTGCTTCCCTTCCCTTATGTTCATCTGTTTTGTTTCTTAAATTTCACATATGAGTGAAATCATATGATATTTGTCTTTCTCTGACTTACTTTGCTTAGCATAACGCACACCAGTTCCATTGATGTTGTTGCAAATTAACCTCAATGATTTAAAACCCTGTAAGGACAGAATCTGTTGGATCTGTTTCTGCTTCTCAAGTGCCTAGCACAGTGCGTGAAATAGAATGCATGCAGTACTTTCTTTTCTTTTTTTTTTTTTGAATGAATGAATGGCAGAATGAATGGTGTTGTTGAAGTATCTGGTCAGGTTGCTTTCTAACACCCCTATTAGAACACACTGTCCCAGTTTTACTGTTACCATTGCTTAGGTTATCATATTAAGCATTTGGGGGAATCATTTAATAGATAAAATGCTATCTTCTTTTAATATTGTTTTTGATTACTAGGAGGTTCCCCATTTTATCATGTTGGTTTATTTTCATGAATTATGACTTAAAAAAAATTTTTTTTTAACGTTTATTTATTTTTGAGACAGAGAGAGCATGAACAGGGGAGGGCCAGAGAGAGAGGGAAACACAGAATCCGAAACAGGCTCCAGGCTCTGAGCGGTCATCACAGAGCCTGACGTGGGGCTTGAACTCACGGGCCGCCAGATCATGACCTGAGCCGAAGTCGGCTGCTTAACCGACTGAGCCACCCAGGCGCCCCAAATTATGACCTTTAAAAAATTTTAACTTTTAGAGTCTGGGAGTTTTTCTTCACATTTTATGTGGTCTCTTAAAAATTATTTTTATTATGTAATGTTTGACTCTGAAGTGTTTATATCAAAATAATAGTAAAACCTGGGGCGCCTGGGTGGCTCAGTTGGTTGAGCGTCTGACTTTGGCTCAGGTCATGATCTCGCAGTTTGTGGGTTCACGCCCCGTGTCGGGCTCTGTGCTGACAGCTCAGAGCCTGGAGCCTGCTTCGGTTTCTGTGCCTCCCTCTCTCTCTGCCCCTCCCCTGCTCATGCTCTCTCTCTGTCTCAAAAATAAACATTAGAAAAAAATTTAAAAAAATAGTAAAACCTTTCTGCTATATTTATTGCAAAATTTTTCTTGCATGGTTGCTTATCTTTACTGTGGTTTCTTTTAAAAAACACTTAGTTCCACGTATGATAAAAATGAGGCCTTTTTGGTTTGATTCCCAAATTAGAAATATGTATTAAGATTTAGCATCAAGCTTATAAGATTTGAATTTTTGATCCATGGCTGTAACTAATTTTTGTAAGTAAATATTGGGTTTTTAAGTATTAAAAATGGTGTCAGTCTCACGGTCCCAGCTGGTGACAATGTGGGAAGCTGGTGGGGACTGAGGGCAGGTAGAGCTAGTAAGTACTGCATGAAGGTGTTCTAATTCAAAAGATGAAAAACCATTCTGTCTGCTAAACATTATATATTCTGAAGGCTGACTGTTTTGTAATCCTTGATCTGAAATTTTGGGTCTGAAACTGATAAAAGAGTTAAATTATAAAATGCTGGCTAGCTTTGTTTTATTATGAAGTAATCTGTTACTTTAACCTTTAAATTTTTTTAATGTTCATTCATTTTTTTGAGAGAGTGCCCGCGCAGGCGCGAGCGAGTGAGCGAGCATGAGCGGGGGAGGGGCAGAGAGAGGCGGGGACATCCAAAATCAGGAACAGGCTCCAGGCTCCGAGCTGTCAGCACAGAGCCTGACGTGGGGCTCAGACTCACAAACTGCAAGATCATCATGTTCTGAGCTGAAGTCAGACACTTAACCAACGGAGCCACCCAGGTGCCCCTCTGTTACTTTAAAATTAAGAGGCAAGCATTAAGAAGTAATAAAACAAATACCAACCTAGTTATTATAAATGCCATATACTTAAAATAACTTGTGGTACTATTTTTTCTAATAAGTGGAACTTTCTTGATTATAGGTTTATTTTTATTATTTTTTATTTTTAAATGGCCAATATGGTTATGAGTAAGATTTGTGTGGTCAACTCCTGCTCTTTCATAAAACATCAGATAAAAATCGTTTTAGCTGTAACCAAAATTGAAGTTTTTAAAAAATGGCAGATGTTAATTTAAAAACAGCATATGCTAATTTAGTTTGCTGTATGATTATGGTCTAATGGAAGTTTCGTAAGTTTTCTTTTCTCTTAACTCAGAAAAATATACATAAGGGTTTTGGAATACGTCTTTAGCCAAGAATTTTATCCACTTACATATGTTTACCAACTTATATAAAGCAAAAAAGAATGTATGTAACTATAGTGAGCAATATAGTTTTGCTCATATTATCTGATGTTTGCCAAAAGAAGAATAAAAGATGTATGAATCAAATAAAAAAAAAAAACTTAGTTCCTTATACAATGAAGATACATTTACATTTAGAATTTGGTATGGTTTATGCAAAGGTTGTCTAAAGATGTGGATAATAATATTTATGTTAGACTTTTTATATTTTGAAAGCAATGCTTTCAAATGGGAAAGTGTAATTCGAATAGAAATATCTGCCCTCAACAATCCCTTTGATACAAAGTAGCCAGAATAGTTGTCTTAAAAAGTTGGTTAGATCATGTCACCTCTCAACTCAAATCCTCATCCCATTCAGAGCAAACTCCAGAGTTCTTAACGCTGGACCTGTAACATCTGGCTTCTGACCACTTCTCTGACTTCATCTCCTACTCTTCTTTCCTACCTTACTCAGCTCCAAACAAATAGCCCTCCTTGCTCTTCCTTAGATACATCAAGGATGCTTCCAATTTGGAGCCTTTACACAATTGTTCCCTTTACCTGCTCTTTCCTCAGACCTCCTTTGCTCTCAAGTCTCGTATCATCGTTAGATCATGTCACCTCTCAACTCAAATCCTCATCCCATTCAGAGCAAACTCCAGAGTTCTTAACGCTGGACCTGTAACATCTGGCTTCTGACCACTTCTCTGACTTCATCTCCTACTCTTCTTTCCTACCTTACTCAGCTCCAAACAAATAGCCCTCCTTGCTCTTCCTTAGATACATCAAAGATGCTTCCAATTTGGAGCCTTTACACAATTGTTCCCTTTACCTGCTCTTTCCTCAGACCTCCTTTGCTCTCAAGTCTCATATCATCAGAATGTTCTTCCCTATGCCACCTAAAAACACCTAACCCACACCTACCCCTGGCCCTCTCTATTACTTGCTTAGTACTATATATTTTCCACAGCATGTATAACAACCTGAATTTGTTTTGTTTAATGCAGTTTTCCCAATAACCAGCTCAGTAAATAGTAACCGAATAAATGAATGAATGAATTTAGTCATGCATCTGATAACTTTTGAGATAACTATATAAAATGTATTTGGCATTTTTTCTTACACTGTAAAAGTTTTTCTTACAACTTAAAAATAGTGCCATCATTAGTATTAGTTATTGCTACAGTTTGAAGTTTTGTGTCCTCTCCAAATTCATATGTTGAAATACTAATGCCCAATGTGATGGTATTAGGAGGTGGGGCCTTTGGGAGGTAGTTAGATCACAAAGGTAGAGCCCTCATGAATGGGATTGGAGATCCTAGAGAACTCCCTACACTTTCCACTATGCACGAACACAGTGAGAAGGTGTCATCGATGAACCAGGAAGCCCTCACTGGACACCAGAACGATTGGCGCCATGATCCTGGACTTCCCAGCCTTTGGAATGGCCAGAAATGAACGTTTGTTTTTACAGGACACCCAGTCTTTGGTGTTTTGTTATAGCAGCCCAAACAGACTAAGTTATTTTCCAGGCACCTAATAGCTTCTCCTGGACTGCTCAGGTGCTGCAGTTCACTAGGATTGTCTGTGGCTTGGGAAATGACAGTATAAAGGCAAGGTAACTGCCCATGAGTCTCCTGTCATCATTGAGCATAACAGAGCTTTTCAAACAATTACAGAAAGTGGTAGATAAAAAGAGTATCATTGCTTTTCTATTTCTGCATGTAAGAATAGCATTTAGAAGAGATTGTTTAAACACATTTTTTTAAAAAAAGATTGTTTTAATAACAAAAGTGACTTCAAAAGGAGCTTGGATTAATAATAAGCATATGGATTGAAAGGAATTGAGAATCTGATAACAAAGAAAATATTTAATAACATTAGTGACCCGTAAGGAACATAATGCAATAATGCTTATGAGATGTTAAAAACAGTAATGAGGACTGAAAAATTCAAGGCAGCTAGATATAAATGAAATTTATGAAAAAAAAATAACATGACTTGTCAAATGCAAATGATACAGCTGGAGGAAAATTATCAGAGAGATGTAGTTTGTTTTTGGTGAGCTCAGAAATTAAATAATGCTAAAAAGCAACCAGCATAGTAGAAAAAGAATTAGTAGATAAAAGCTTTAAAAACCTTTCTTGTATGTATGCCTAAGGCAAGACTAGAGGCCTCCTAAAGATGGAGCAGCATGGGAGGGTTACCTGGTGAAACAGATGCAATAAAATTACTGGACTTAAAAAATCAGTACAAATGAGGGGCACCTGGTGGTTCAGTCGGTTAAGCGTCCGACTTCGGCTCAGGTCATGATCTTGTGGTTTGTGGGTTGGAGCCCCATGTCGGGCTCTGTGCCGACAGCTCGGAGCCTGGAGCCTGCTTCAGATTCTGTGTCTCCCTCTCTCCCTCTGCCCCTCCCTGCTTGTGCTCTGTCTCTCTCTCTCAAAAATAAATAAACATTAAAAAAAATCAGTACAAATGAAAAAAATCAGTATCTCAGGAACTGGAGTGATCCTGCCACCTCCATCATGCCTCACTTTAAAAATGTCATTTTTATATGCTACTTAAGTGACTTTCAAAAAAATAAATTATTTGTAAACGGCTTTTACATTTTGTTTGTAACATCATTTTAAAAATTCAACAAAGATATTTACTTATGATGTTGGAATAGATGTTATAAATAAACTGAGATATTGTCCCTCATATGCAAATTCTTATATATTTACCCACAAGAATGATCAGAAATAAAAATATATCGTTTTGTGTGTACATACTATCAGTACTAAACATTATTTAATCTGTGGTTACAAAAGCTCATGGGTGGGTCTTGTTTCAGGAGTGAGAAGGGTAAAATAGGGAGGTGGAGTTTTGCATATAATCAATATCTAGATTAGAGAAAAAAAGGATGTAAGGATGAATTCACAAATGATAAAATAGCTCTTTTAAGTGGGTGTATTAACTGGAAAATATATGTTTGAACAGCAAGAGAAGAAGATAAGAGCTTTTTGTGTTCTAAGTCTTAGAAGGATTTTCAGTTTAGCTTTTTGATTCTCTATCCTAGAAAGAAGGAAGTTTGCAAAAACATGTTTAAGGTTGATGAGTTAAAGGGGCACTGAAAGGAATCGACAGTGCCTTCTTCATACAAGTATTACTAAGGAAATAGAAATAATACGCTAATATGTCTATTAGGCACATTATTTTAAAAACCAAAATAGTATGAATGGTAAATGGCTATGACAAGGTGGTGTAGTACCAAAAATGAAAACGAAGAATGAGAAAAACTGCACTGAATATCAGAAAAAGCTTATGAAATAATAGAATTTTTGGCCAAGGTAATAGATGGGGACTAGAAAATGAAATGACTAGAAAACCCTGTGCTGGCCAGAGTTTCATGAAAGGGCACAGAATCCACTTCAGCTAGTTTAAGCTGAAGCTGGTTTAATTTTTTTTTTTTAAACAAGGTGTTAAATGACTTTTAGAACCATCAGCAAAGAAACTCTAGTTTGAGCCACCTTGGATGATTTCAAGAGGTATGATGCAGGTTACCAGGACTCCTCCCTTTTCAAAGAGGAGGAAGCAGTACATTCAGGTAAGAGTCAAGATGGGGAAGCTGCCTCAGATAAACCCAGACCTCCACAATGGTGCAAGACAGCAGGAACAACAGAAGCCACAACAAAAATGACCTCCATCTTACTTTCCACATTCTAAGTTTCACATGAGGGCACCAAAAGTGTAGAACCTAAATCATACTCAGATAGGGATCTATCTTTAAGTGGGTCTAGGAAATGCAGTCTATCTTTGTGGTCTCAACAGCGCAGGAAGTCTCTAGAAAGAGGTTGGAATGGATGGACAGTGCCTATCCATGACACTCACTAAAGATTTCATTAGAAGAGAAACTTAGAATACATCTGAAGTAACAACAGAGAGCTGGATCAAGATAGTGGAACAGAAAAATCCCAAGTTCACCTTCTCCCATGGAAACCTGAAAACTACAGCTACATATAGAACAACCCCTTTCTGAGGATAACCTGAGGACTAACAGAACATATTTTATATAACTAAGGGTATAAAGAAAAAGCAACATTGAGGTGGGTAGGAGGGGTGCAGATGCTGTCTAGTTGGGACCCACACCTCTGACCCAGTGGTCTGCAAATGGGAGAGAGATCACAACTGTAGAGGCCCTCCCTGAGACATGGGGGGTCTGAGCCCCACATCTGTCTCCCAGATTGGAGGACCTGCATTAGGAAAATGAGCCCCCATAGTGTCTAGCTTTGAAAACCAGTGAGCCCTATTTCCAGGAGAGCCAAAGGACAGTAAGAAATTAAGATTCTGCTTTAAAATGTCATGTGCACAATCTCACTCCAAGGCTCAGCCCAGAGGTAGCAGTTTGAAGAGCTCATGGGTTATATGTAAAGGAGATTCGTTGACTGTGTTGGGGAAGGGCAGAGATATGTTGTGACTTTCCTCAGGGATGGAAGTGCTAGTGGATGCCTTTCCCCCCCCCCCCCCCCACTCCCTTCTACCTAGCTATCCTGGTGCTGGTGGGCACCATTTTTGATACTCTCCATCTACTACTGGCACCACTAACCCCACCCCAGTTTTCCATTGCAGACTCACCCTGCCCAACCTGCCTGGTCAGCACTCCCCTAAGAGGCTCTCTGCCCTGCCACACTTAGCAGGCAGCCTTAGTCAGTACCGGTATCCCTCCCAAGAAGCCTCCATGATGATGGGCCAGCCTCCACACACTAGAGCACCTGCAACAGTTCTGATCATATCTCACAGCTACATAGCCAGAGGCCTGCCCCACCCACCAATGCACCTGCAGCTGTGGCAGCCTACCTAGCTTTACAGCCAGCTGCCCTGGGGGCCAATCATACACACACCAGTGTACCTACAGCCACTGTGACTAGATCTCACAGACAGCCACACTAGGGGACAGCCCCACACACCAGCATGCTCATAACAAATGCAACCCAGCCACAACAGGAGGGTGCATGCAGCCTACACAGGGAATACCCTTGAAGTACCTGGCTTAAGTGACCAGGGGGGGTTGCACAGCTGGGCCCTATAGGACACCTTCTACCTAAAGGCACTCCTTCATGACTGGGGGATGTAACTGATCTACTTAAAACATAAAAACAGAGAGTCTGGCAAAATGAGGAGACAGAGGAATGTGTTCCAAATAAAAGAATAAGACAAAACTGCAGAAAAAAGGCTAACCAACATGGAGGAAAACAATCTACCAGATAAAGAGTTCAAAGTAATTTTTATAAAAATGCCCACCAAACTCAGGAGAATAATGGATAGACACAGTGAAAAATTCAACTAAGAGATAGGAGACATAGAAAGAAAAAATCAGAACTGAAGAAAACGGTAACTGAAATGAAAAATATGTAAAGAGAATCAATAGCAGATTAGATGATGTAGAATGGATCAGCAATTTGGAAGACAGGATAGTGGAAGTCACCCAACTGGACCAGCAGAAAGATAAAAGAATTAAAAAAATGATAGTTTAAGATACCTATGGGACAACAGCAAGTATAATAACGTTTGTATTATAAGAGTCCTAGAAGAAGAGAAAGAGGGAGAGAAAATCCATTTGAAGAAATAATAGCTGAAAATTTCCATAACATGGCAAAGAAAATAGACATACAAGTCTAGGAAGTACAGAGAATCGCAAATGAAATGAGCCCAAAGAGACCCACACCAACACATATTAGAATCAAAATGTGAAACATCAAAGATAAAGAATCATAAAAGCTGCAAGTGAAAAACAACCAGTTATGTACAAGGAAAACCCCACAAGAATATAAGTTGATTTTCAGCAGAAACTTTGCAGACCAGAAAGGAGTGACACAATATAGTCAAAGTGCGGAAATGAAAAAAATTTACAACTGGGAATACTCTATCCAACAAGGTTATCACTCAGAATTGAAGGAACAATAATTTCCCTGGCAAGCAAAAATGAAAGGAATTGATCACCATTAAAATTGGCTTTACAAGCAATGTTACAGGGACTTCTTTAAATGGGGGGAAAAAGCCATAACTAGAAATAAGAAAATTAATAAAGGAAAAATTTCACCAGAAAAAGCATACATAGTAAAGGTAGTAGATCAATCATTTATAAAGCTAGTATGAAGGCTAAAAGACAGAATTGGTTATATCTATGATAATGAGTTAAGAGATACCCAAAAAGATGTAATTATGTCACATATACAAAATGTGGAAGGGAGAGTAAAAATTTAGTGTTTTTAGAATATGTTTGAATTTAGGTGACCATCAGCTTAAAATAAACTGCTATAGACTGAGGATATTATATATGAATCTCATGGTAATCACAAGTTAAAAACCTATGATAGATACACAAAAAATAAACATAAAGGAATCCAAAGATAACATTAAAGAAAGTCATCGAATCACAAGGGAAGGGAGGAAAATAAGAACAGAGAAGAACTACCAAAACAACCAGAAACCAAGCAACAAAATGACAATAAATATGTATTTGTCAATAATGACTTTAAATGTAAATGGACTAAATACTCCAATCAAAAAGCATATAGTAACTGGATGCATTAAAAAACAAGACCCATTTCTGTGCTGCCTATAAGAGACTAACTACAGGCCTAAAAAACATACAGACTGAAAGTGAAAGAATGGAAAAGATATCCCATGCAAAAGGAAGTGAAAATCTGGGGTAGCAATATTTATATCAGACAAAACAGACTTTAAAACAAAGGTTGTAATATGAGCCAAAGAAGGGCATTACATAATGATATCAAGATTAATTTAACAAGAGGGGATAACACTTGTAAATATCTATGTACTCAACATAGGGGGACCAACATACATAAAGCAAGTACTAACAGAGAGAGAATGACAATAGAATATAATAGCAGCAAACTTTAATACCATACTTATGTCAGCGGATAGATCATCCAGATAGAAAATCAATAAGGAAAATTGGCTTTAAATGACACATTAGACTGGACGGATATATGGATGGACGGACACACACACACACACGGAACATTCTATCCAAAAACAGTGGAATACACATTATTTTCAAGTTCACATAGAACACTCACTAGGATAGTTGACATTAGTCTACAAAATGGGTCTCAATGAATTTAAGAAGACTGAAATTGTATCAAGCATCATTTCTGATCACAGTAGTATGAAAGTAGAAATCATTCACAAGAGGAATACTGGAAAATAACACAACATGATACTAAACAACCAATGGGTCAATGAAGGAATCACAGAGAAAATTAAAAAAAAAATACCTGGGGACAAATGAAAATAGAAACACAATGTTCCAATATATATGGAGCAAACAAAAGCAATTATTTTTATTAATTATAATTTTTAAATGTTTTATTTATTTTTGAGAGAGCATAAGTGGGAGAGGGGCAGAAAGAGAGGGACAGAGGATCTGACGTGGGCTCTGAGCTGACAGCAGCAAGCCCCATGTGGTCATGGTGCTGAGCCGAAGTTGAATGCTCAACTGACTGAGTCACCCAGGTGCTCCACAAAAGCAACTCTAAGAGGGAAGTTTATAGTGACACAGGTATACTCCAAGAAACAAGAATAATCTCAAATAAACAATCTAAATTTACATCTACAGAACTAAAAAAAGAAGAAACAAACCTCAAAGTTAATAGAGTGGAAGTAAATAAAACAGAAACAAACAAACAAACAAAACAGAAAAAATTCAATGAAACTAAGAGCTAGTTTTTTGAAAAGATAAACAAAATTTATAAAACTTTAGCCTGACTCATAAAAAAAAAGAGGGCCTAAATAAATAAAATTGGAAGTGAAAGAGAAGTCACAATGAATATCATAGAAATACAAGGGAGAAGAGGCTACTAGAATAATTATACACCAACAAATGGGACAATCTAGAAGAGATGGATAAAAACCATACAATTTCTAAAAATATATGGTGTTATAAGACTGAAGCCGGAAGAAATAGAAAATGTGAACAAACCAATTACTAGTCATGAAATTGAATCAGTAGTCAAAACCCTCCCAACACACAAAAGTCCAGGACCAGACTGCTTCTACTGGGTGAATTCTACCAAATTTTAAAGAAAAGTTAACATTTATTCTCAAACTATTCCAAAAAATTGAAACTATACAAACTCATTCTATGAGGCCAACATTACCCTGATGCCAAAATCAGACAAATACATGACAAAAAAGAAAATTATAGGCCAATATTCCTGATGAACATAGATGCAAAAATTGTCAACAAAATAGTAGCAAACCAGAGTGAACAATACATTAGAAGGAATATACACTATGTTTAAGTGGAATTTATTACAGGGATGCAAGGATAGTTCAATATCCACAAATCAATCAACATGATACACCACATAAACAAAATGAAGAATTAAAATCATGGTTATCTTGGGGTGCCTGGATGGCTCAGTTGTTAGGCATCCAACTATTGATTTCAGCTCAGGTCATGAACTCACAGTTTGAGTTTCAGCCCCGTGTTGGGCTCTGTGCTGACAGTGTGGAGTCTGCTTGGGATTCTCTCTCTCTCTCTCTCTCTCTCTCTCTCTCTCTGCCCCTCCCCCTCTTTCTCTTTCTCTCTCTCTCAAAATAAATAAAACTTTACTAAAAAAAATCATAATTATCTCAATAGATGATGAAAACCCATCTCATAACATTAAACATTCATTTATGATAAAAACTCTCAACAAAGTGGGTGTAGTGGCGACATACCTCAAAAAATAAAATCCAGGGGCGCCTGGGTGGTGCAGTCGGTTAAGCGTCCGACTTCAGCCAGGTCACGATCTCGCGGCCCGTGAGTTCGAGCCCTGCGTCAGGCTCTGGGCTGATGGCTCAGAGCCTGGAGCCTGTTTCCGATTCTGTGTCTCCCTCTCTCTCTGCCCCTCCCCCGTTCATGCTCTGTCTCTCTCTGTCCCAAAAATAAATAAATGTTGAAAAAATAAATAAATAAAATAAAATCCATACATGAGAAATCCAGAGATAACATTATACTTAATGGTGGAAAGCTGAAAGCGTTTCCTCTAAGATCAGGAACAAGACAATGATGCCCAATTTTAGCACTTTTATTTAACATACTAGTTGAAATTCTAGCCACAGCAATCTGACAATCAAAAGGAATGAAAATCATCCAAATTTGAAAAGAAGTAAAACACTCACTATATTTGCAGGTTCCGTAATACTATATTTAGAAAACCCTAAAATCTCCTCTAAAAATGATTAGAACAAATGGATTCAGTACAGATGCAGGATAAAAAATTAACATACATAAAAATAGCATTTCTATACATTAATAATGAACAATCAGAGAAATTAAGGAAATGGTCCCATGTCCAATTGCATCAAAAAGAACAAAATACCTAGGAAAAATTTAATCAAGGAAATAAAAGACCTATACTCTGAAAACTATAAAGACACCAAAGAAAGATATCGAAGATATCACAAACAAATGGAAAGATAATCCATGCTCATGGATTAGAAGAATTAACATTGGTAAAATATCCATTCCTTTCAAGGCAATATACCGATTTAGTGTAATTCCTATCAAAATTCCAATGACCTTTTTTTGCAGAACTAGAACAAATAATTTTAAAATTTGTATGGAACCATAAAAGACCCTGGGTAGCCAAAGGAATCTTGAGAAAAAAGAACAAAGCTGAAAGTATCATGCTCCCTGATTTTAGTAAAAGGTGAAAGATTTATGCGATCTGAAGACAAACCAGAGTATCTCCCTGATTTTAAACTATACTACAAAGGTATAGTAATCAAAACAGTATGGTACTGGCACAAAAAAAAGATACATAGATCAACACAATAGAGAGTTCAGAAAAACCCATGCTTATCAATCAGTCTTTGACAGAGGAGGCCAAAATGTACAATGGGAGAAAGACAGTTTCTCCAATACATGTTGTTGGAAAAACTGGACAAGTATATGCAAAAGAATGAACTGCTTTCTTGCACCACATATAAACATAAACTCAAAATGGATTAAAGAGTGCAGCATTGGTGGGATAGTGGTGAGCATCGCTGTCTTCCAAAATAGACTGAAGACTTAAATATAAGACTGGAAACCATAAGGCTTCTAAAAGAAAACATAGACATTAGTCTCAGCAATAGTTTTTTGGATTTGTGTCTGTAGACAAAGGTAACAAGCAAAAATAAGCATATGGGACTATATCAAGATAAAATTCTTTTGCATAGTGAAGGAAACCATAAACAAAATGAAAAGGTAACCTACTGGATAGGAGAAGATATTTGTAGATACATCTGTGAAGAGGCTAATATCTAAATATACAAAGAACTGACATAACTCAGTACCAGAAAAATCTGATTAAAAACATGGGCAGAGGACCTGAATAGACATTTATCCAAAGAAGACACACAGATGGCCAAAAGGCACATGAAAAGTGACTCAACATCATTTAATCATGAGGGAAATACAAATCAAAGCCGTAATATGATATCACCTCACATCAGTCAGAATGGATATTGTCAAAAAGATAGGAAATAATAAGTGTTGGCCAGAATGTAGAGAAAAAAACGGAACCCTTGTGCTCTCTGATGGGAAAGCAAATTGGTATAGCCACTATGGAAAAGAGTATGGGGGTCCTCAAAAAATTAAAAACAGAAGTACCATAGTTATCCAGCAATTCTGATTTTGGGAATTTATCTGAAGAAAATGAAAACACTAATTTGAATAGACATATGCACCACTATGTTCACTGTAGCATTATTTACAACAGGTAAGGTACAGAAATAATCAAAATATCCATTGATAGATGAATGGATAAAGATGTGGTATGTATATTCATATATATAATGAATTATTACTCAGCCATAAACAAGAATGAAACCTTGCCATTTGTAAGAGCATGGATGGAGCTAGAGAGTATTATGCTAAGTGAAGTAAGTTAGGGGAAGACAAATACTGTGTGACTTCACTTCTATTTGGAATATAGAAAACAAAACAAATGAACAAACAAAACAAAGCAGAAACAGACTCATAGATATAGAGAACAATCTGGTTGCTGGCAGAACGGAGGGGGCTGGGGGAAATGGATGAAAAAGGTGAAGGGAATTAAGAGGTACCAACTTTCATGTATAAAATAAATAAGCCATGAGGTTGTAATGTACAGCGTAGGGCATATAGTCAATAATGCTGTAACAACTTTGTATGGTGACCAATGGTAGCCAGACTTATGGTGATCACTTTGTAATGTATATAAATGTTGAATCACCATGTTGTACACATGAAACTAATATTTCACGTCAACTACACTCCCCTCCAAAGCAAGTTCACCAAAGTGATGACATTTGAGAGGAAAAATAAAACAAAACAAAACCAGAAAATTCAGTAAGAAAGAGTTCTTCCCACATTTTAGCATTCATTGTCAGCCCTCCCTAAACATCAGAAGAACTATTACAGAAAGTATTTAAACAAGAACATCTGGGAAAAGAGGTAGTAATACCTTAAAGCTACATACTTTATTTTGAAACTTTCATTTTGAAACTGTGATAGTACTGCTTTTGTGGTATGATTACTTGTAGGAGTCAGCAAATAAGAAAGTAAGTTGTCTGGTAGTGTGGTTGCTTCTATATGAGCAGGTACAGGTAGGATTGTTGCAGAGAATCAGAGTAACGATAGAAGGTCTTAAAACCATCATCAAGAATTGAGGCCTAAACTAACTCCAACTGTGTTAACGTCTAAAATGATAGTTGGGTTTTCTGGCAACATGACAGAATTGTGACAGACACTGTGATAAAAGCTCCTGCTAGAAACCCCTCTGAATGTTCAATAAATCAATTTAAATACACATGAGAGTTCTGAAAAATACTTCCAAGGGAACAAACATGAAGAGGGGGCTGGAATGACGATAGCTGAAGCAAAAGCTGCAGCTGTTCTTGGGGTATCTGTTGGCTCAGAGTCTTGTTTCATTCATGTGGTAGAGGCAGGGGATCAGGATTTGGATCTTTAATATGCAGGAAAGGGGAATAAGGCCCAGGCATTCGCCTGGGACCTTCAAAGGGTAATACTTTCAATGAAAGTTGCAAAAAAAAGTCTGCCTCCATGGGAAGATACCAGGTTCTACCTGGAGGAAAATGTCTTCCTGGAGAATTCATAATCATATACTCGATATCACATGTAAAGTCAAACTACCTGCATGGTATGAAGTGGCCCAACATCAAAAATAGCACCTGGGAAGCTTCTTCTCCTCTCTTACTATATATTCCCAATTTCCCTGTTGTCTCTGTTGCATAATTGTGGTTAAAATAGTCCCAGTCTTATTATTATTTTGATACCTAAACTATTCCTTTGCAACCGCACATTGTTTAACTTTTTAACAAAGTGAAATGACCATTCACGACAAGCTGATCCCTAAAAGGTCAGATGTAATGGCTTAAAACAGGAGTCACTGGAGTCAGTCAGACTTGGCTTCTCACTGTGCCTCAACGTGTGTATAATCTGGAGTTTCCCAATTTCTTAGAATTTTAGTTTCTTCATCAGTTAAATAGGGATAATAATAGCATCTACCAATGAAAGAATAATCTTGAGCACTTAGCACATGCTTGGCTCATAGTGAAAAATTAATAAATGTTAGGCATACTAGATATAAATAATAACAATTATTAAAAACCAGTGAGCAAACCCCATATTATCTAAATTTCTAAATCTCTAGGATTCCATACCCTTCACTTTCTTTATAAGAAACACAACTAAGCATAATAACTTATGTTAATAGATTCCCTAATTCTGAGCCAATCTTGCATTATTGGGATAGATCTCACTTGGTCTTTTAATTTTTTATTATTTTTTTAATTTTTAGAGAGAAAGAGCATGTATGTGCAAGCAGGAAAGGGTCAGAGGGAGAGAGAGAGAATCCCAAGCAGGCTACATGCAAAACCCTGATGCAGGGCTTGATCCCACAACCCTGGGATCATGACCCAAGACAAAATCAAGAGTTGGACGCTCAATCAATTGAGCCACCCAGGTGCCCCAGCAGTCACTTTTCATTCTCCTCTCTCCCTAGCCCTTGGCAACCACTAATCTACTCTTTGTCACTATGGATTTACTTATTCAAGACATTTCATGTAAAGAAAATCTATAATATTATCTGTGAATGGGTTACTTCACTTACAATGTTTTAAGTTTTATCCATGTTGCAGCATGTTTCAGTACTTGTTTTTTTTATGGCCAAATCATATTCCATTATATGGCTATACCATGCTTAACTATTCATTGCTTGATAGACATTTGAGCTGTTCCCACTTTTTGGCTATTATAAATAGTGCTGTTATAAACATTTGTGTACACGTCATTGTATGGATGAATGTTTTCACTTCTCTTAGATATATATGTAGAAGTGGAATTGCTAGGTCATGGGGTAACTCTGTATTTAAAATGTGATGGATTTTAAGCAGTTTTCCAAAGTGGCCACATAATTTTACAAGCCTACCAGCAAGTATTAGAATTCCAATTTTGCCATACCCTTACCAACATTTGTTATTGCCCATCTTTTTTATTATAGCCATTGTAGTGGTTGTGATGTGGTATCTTGAAGTGCATTTTCCTGATGGCTAATGATGTTGAGCATCTTTTTATGTGCTTTTTCCCGTTTGTATATCTTCTTTAAAGAAATGTCTGTTCAAATCATCTGTGCATTTAAAACTGAGTTGTTTCTTTATTTTTGAGTTGTAAGAGTTATTTTAATATTCTAAATAAAAGGCTCTTTAGATATATCATTTGCAAATACATTCTCCCATTCTGTAGGTTGTCCTAATAGCAATTTATGTTTAGGCAACACTTGAATTACTCAGGGAAAAAGCTTAGGTATGGATGTCATCCAAACTCTTTACCTCTCTTCTGGATTTATTCCAGTTTGGAAGTAGTGCTCACAACATTCTCTATAAGGAGTGCATAGAGGAAGGAGAAAAAACCCACAATGCCCAGTAGAGAGTATGTGCTCAATTAACTTTGGCAAATGAATGAATAAAATTTATGTATTTATTCTTGGTTCCTACCACTACTCCGACTAATTGAATCCCTTTGCTGGATCCACTTTTAGAGCAATGATACTCATTTCATGGCCTGAAGGCCTGCAGGGGGAGCTATGAGGTATTGAAAAGATGTACCTGTTTCCATGTGGATGCTCTCAGCTGTCTGTCTACATTAAGTGCACTGAAGTGTAACACTGTCATATGGGAGTCAACAGATTTTTCATGGTAAAAAGCAGTTTCATGTTCTACTCTTTAAGTTTGAGACTCATGGGTTTAAGAGAAAGAAACAGCTGTTTTTGTCAGTTCAATGTTGACTCTATAGTGTTTTCAATAGTCCTGGGCATTCTTATGTCATTTATACTGTGATTGTTTATTTGGAGCTTCATTTAGGGACTTCACTTACTTCTAGACTCTTGACCTAAGAGTGGTTCCCTCAGTGAGGTTCACTGTTCCCTGGACCAAGCAAAAAACTGTGGGGAAATGGTTCTGATGCTGTGAGGGAAAAAGGTCACATCTACCTACTTGTCATATCAGTTGAATTCCCTTGGGACACCTTGGGGGAAGAGATGATCCCAGCCAGGCTGTCTGCATTCCCGCATCACTTACAACTATCTATCAATGTCATTTTGCAACTTACATTTGACATAATCCCCTTGTACATCTGGAGTGTGGACTCACAGGAAGAATCATAATGATTCAAAAATGGGAAGAATCAAAGGAATTCTAGTTAGGACTGTGGGTAAAACTAAGAAATCAACGAAGGGATATGTATGAAGGAAACAAGCTGAGTAAAGGAAAACGAACAATGGAAAGCAAGACACTTTTTTGTAACTGGATATAAACAAGAGTCTAACTTTACACAGGCAGAGTTGGCTGGCCTGCTAGTGTAACTGAGCTTAGCTACCCATCTAGTGCACTCACTCGGATGGGATGACTGTGGGCATTATTTGTACGACATACGTATGTATGCAGATACCTGCCAACTAATGAAATAGGACACACTTGGGGCACCTGAATGGCTCAGTTGGTTAAGCATCTGACTCTTGATTTTGGCTTATGGGTTCTGGTCCCACGTGGGGTTTTGTGCTGACAGGACAGAGTCTACTTGGGATTCTCTCTCTCCCGCCCCCTCTCTTTGTCCCTCCCCCACTCATGCTCTCTATCAAAATACATAAACTTAAAAAAAAGAAATAGGACACAGTTATGAGCATGCAAAGCTGTCACATCAGAGAGAGGGGGAAAAGAGTTTGTTTGTTTGTTTGTTTTAAATAGTGGTCTCAGGGAGTTAATGTGAAAGAGCTTTTTGTCTCAGTCCAGATTGAAGAAAAAATTTTTTCATTGAAACATCCACCAATAATACCATTTTATAGTATTTATGTGATGCTTTTTCTTCTCTCATAAGTGGGAACACTTTTAAGGTTACCTTATGGCTCTTCATAGCAAAATCCTCCTGAAGGAGAGAAGTACTTTAACAAACAATGGTCCTGAGGTTCAGAGGTCAATTGACTGTTCTCTAGTTTTGGGGAGAAGAGATAGGTCACTGATAATTAGATCTCTGTTTGGAACCAGGACTGAATTAGGCATTAAACATATGTAAATTCCTTTAATTCCTGTAAGAATGCTGAGGTAGGTATTATTGTTATGAATTGATGGGTAAAAAAAATCACCCTAATCGTTGAGTTAATAATGGTAGAATCAAACCATATCTGTCATATTCTAGAGTCATACTCTTAATTGCCAATTTTAATTGATTAAGGGAGGTTGCCTGGAGAGGATGTGTGGAAGGAGTCTAAGACCATGCCCAGTTGCTCTGTCTAATGTGAGTAGGATGGGAGGAGTGGTATCTAATGCAGAACCCAAGGCATCATAGAATGAGTGATTTGGGGGGACAGGCCTCAATTCTAAGGGACTAACAGAATACTTTCTGTTACACAATGGTCTATTATTTGAGGGAGCTAAGGAAGGACTCTGTGGAAGGAGAGTTCTTTACAACTGTCTTTTTTTTTTTTTTTTTTAATAAAGTAGGCTGCATGCCCAACCTGGAGTTCGAACTTACAACCCTGAGATCAAGAGTCACGTGCTTTACTAAGTCAGTCAGATGCCCCTACAACTGCCTTTTGATAATACGTTTCCTTTCCCTCTCTCGTAGTGAAGGAAACCAGAATGTCACACCCCAAAGTACACCTCTTTGACATACAAATTGTTTTGAGCTAAAGGCAAATAAGCAGCAGCGAATGCAGAGAAAGCTCTCTACCTTGCTCTTTTCTGCCTAAAGAGAGGATATGAATTCTCCTTTCATTGGAGACAGACTCTTATCATCCCAGAGACAGCACCACAAGAATCTGCCAATAAACCCTACTCCGTTAGTTGCCTCCCATAAATTTACCTTCCTACAGCTTGCTGCTTTTGCAAAGCCCAAGGGCTTCCTTCGTCCTGTCATCTCTACAAATTTACTGAAGATGCTATATAAGCTGGAATTCTAAGTTGCCACTTCCAGTTACCTTTCGTGAGGTTTTTTTCCCATGTGACATATGCTGCACAAGTTAATAAACTGTTTTTCTCTTGCTAATCTGCCTTTTTAAGAGCTTCAGCTGAAAACCCAAGGTGAGGAGAGGTAAAGTTTTGCCTCCTCTATACTAGCTATGGCTTATTATCTCCCTCTTCTCCCCCTCTCTAGTAGTACCTACATGCTTCTGAATTTTGCAAGTTTCCTTCCTTAAAATGACATTCTCTCTTTTCTTGAAACGTATTAGTGAAGCATGGAATGTAGCAGAAATATAATTGCCATGGGAGTGACCAATCGACGTATGATAGGTAGATTCTAGACAAGGATTTTGTAGTTTTGATTGTCATAGACAGATGAAGGCAGGATCAGAGTAACTCTCTCAATGAAAGGATGAAAACATTTAACCAGAGTTATATTACAAACCACAGTTTCTGTTTTAGTTTCTGAATGTCAAATATTCCTCAGTTTTCTGCTTTTACATCTGTGTTTAAGGTTTCAATTTTCAGGATTGGGTTGAGAGATTTAAATTGTTGATATTTGCATAAAAACCACTTTCATTTTCTTTTGTAAAGTATAGCTACCATGTGTATATCTTTGTTTTTCTCTATTAGATTTTCACATAAAGAAAAACATTAGCCTTACACTGGAATCCTAATGGGCTCATCATTTTTGAGAGTGAAAGCTGTAGAAACCTCTGGATCTGAATCCCAGTTAGTTTCCAACTTACCGCACCATTTCACTTTCCAGTTACGATTGGCATCAACTCCACGGCAGCGAAACCTTGAGTTCCTTGACCTTGTTTTTCTCCAAAATCGATCCTAGATGCAATTAAGAAAACAGGTGCAGAAAAGAATACTTAAAAGGCTATCCACATACATTTAGTAGCTGTGAATGAATCACAGCACTGCAGGGAGAGTTCCTTGGGAACAGACAAATCCAGGGAGAAGAAAGAGGACTGAATTAGCAACAGAGACCCAGGTTCATGCTCCAATTTCTGTCACACACTTGTTAGCTTCTCTTGGCCTATTTCTTCACAGGCAAAACTGAATAAGCTGGACTAGTCTAGTGATTTTTCACAATTTCTTTGGAAGGAGAAATCTTTACTTACGTGAAATCTTATGCACAAACATATAAACAGAAGGTTGTTTCTATGATGGGAGAGGGAGTGGAGGTCCCTTTTGTAGTTCTGGAATCATTAGGCTGTCTGCCTACCAAGCTTCCTTCCTCTTCTATGACTGTTTTCTATTTATTCCATTTCTCTTTTCAATTGGATAGGCAAAGCGACTTACACTGGTCCAGCTGAAGTGGTATCCATCAACGTTAAATACAGGCATGATATAGAAATACAGATGATTCAACATTTTTCTCATGATTGGGTCACTCCTATATGTTAGAAGAGCCTAAAAGACAAAGGTGATATTTTTCTTACAAACTGATCTCAAATACAGATTAAAAAAAATATATGAAAATCCTCCCATGGGAAATACCAAATATGTTGGGTTAAAAAGTAACAAGCTAGGGGTGCCTGGGTGGCTCAGTCAGTTGAGTGTCTGACTTCAGCTCAGGTCATGATCTCATAGCTCATGAGTTCAAGCCCTGGGTCAGGCTTTGTGCTGACAGCTCAGAACCTGGAGCTTTCTTTGGATTCCTTGTCTCCCTCCCTCTCTGCCCTAACCCACTCTCATTCTGTCTCTGTCTCTCTCAAAAATAAATAAACATTACATTTTTTTAAAAAAAATAACAAGCTAATTGAACTATATATACTCTGTGACATCATATACTTTTTTTCTAATTAAAAAATTTTTTTATTTTTAAAAAGTTTTAATTTAAATTCTAGTTAGTTAACATACAGTGAGATATTAGTTTTAGGTGTACAATACAGTGATTTAACACTTTAAAAAATTTTTAATTTTGAGAGAGAGAGAGAGAGAGAGAGAGAGAGAGACAGACAGACACAGAGTGTGAGTGGGGAAGGGCAGAAAGAGTGAGACACAGAATCTGAAACAGGCTCTAGGCTCTGAGCTGTCAGCACAGAGCCTGATGCAAGGCTCAAACTTGGGAACAGTGAGATCATGACCTACACCAAAGTTGATGCTTAACCAACTGAGCCACCCAGGTGCCCCATGATTCAACACTTTCATACAACAGCTCATAGTCATCACAACAAGTGCCCTCCTTAATCCCCATCACCTGTTTAACCCATCCCACACCCACATTATATATTCTTTATTGAGATTTTTGTGCCAAACTTTTTGTTACTTATACATTTTAGCAAAGGTAGCTAAACAGATTAATTGGGTAGCCTCTAACAGTATTTCAGAACTGGCTAAATTTTAGGCTGATGAAGAAAGCAATTATTCAGATATGCTTTTGTATAATCAGTTTTTTTTAAAGATTACATTCCATTTTGGACAAAATAATTACCCAAATATTTTGGTGTCCTTACATGATATTTCATAACAAAAGCTATTTATATATGTCACTTAATTGTTTATGTCTAACTGGGACCAGATTGAAGTCTTCAAATTTATTGCACTGACACTGTTCTCTCCTGATTTAAAAAAATTTTTTTTTTTTAATTTTTTTTTCAACGTTTATTTATTTTTGGGACAGAGAGAGACAGAGCATGAACGGGGGAGGGGCAGAGAGAGAGGGAGACACAGAATCGGAAACTGGCTCCAGGCTCCGAGCCATCAGCCCAGAGCCGGACGCGGGGCTCGAACTCACAGACCGCGAGATCGTGACCTGGCTGAAGTCGGACGCTTAACCGACTGCGCCACCCAGGCGCCCCTAAAAAAATTTTTTTAAACATGTTTTTATTTGAGAGAGTGACAGAGCATGAGTGGGGTGGGGGGAGGGGACAGAGAAAGAGGGAGGGAGACACAGAATCAGAAGCAGGCTGTAGGCTCTGAGTTGTCAGCACAGAGCCTATGAACCATGAGATCATGACCTGAGCCAAAGTCGGATGTTCAACAGAGTGAGCCACCCAGACGCCCCACTATAAAAAGTTTAATAAACATTATAACATTTCTATCATTTTTATCATGGATGTTTTGAAATCTTGCTCTTATGATTGGGTTTTACTTATATTGTGTCTGGCCCCAAGTCTGAAGATTCTGGACTACAGGTTTGGCCTCAAACAAAAAAACCGAATGTGCTAATACGGACATTTTGAAACACTTTTAAGACAATTCGTTTTGGTGCCTATTTGTCCATGTATAGAGTATCTCAGAGAAACATAGGAAATTTGAAAATGGCTGCCTCTGGGGAAGGGACTCATGGGAAAGAGAATTACCTTTAATATTTTATCTATTTGGATTGTTTGAATTTTTACCATATTAAAAACACAATTCAAATAAGAGAATTCTTAAATTATGTATATACTGCCTTAGAAAATTTAATACTTAAAACTTCAATTTTTTTACATATAGTTAGGATTTCTGAACCCATCATAAACAGCATCTGCATTTATATAATAAGAATACTGTTCATAGAGAATAATCCAATATATTAGAAACTATCACTATATTCGAAATAATGAATATAGGGATATGATTAGGAATATAAGAGTTATGGGAATGCAAACTGGTGTAGCCCCTCTGGAAAACAGTGTGGAGGTTCCTCAAAAAACTAAAAATAGAACTACCCTACGGCCCAGCAATTGCACTGCTAGGTATTTATCCGAGGGATACAGGTGTGCTGTTTCGAAGGGACACATGCACCCCCATGTTTATAGCAGTGCTATCAACAATAGTCAAAGTATGGAAAGAGCCCAAATGTCCATTGATTGGTGAATGGATAAAGTGGTATATATAGACAATGGAGTATTACTTGGCAATCAAAAAGAATGAAATCTTGACATTTGCAACTACGTGGATGGAACCAGAGGGTATTATGCTAAGTGAAATTAGAGAATGACAAAAATCCTATGACTTCACTCATATGAGGACTTTAAGAGACAAAACCGATGAACATAAGGGAAGGGAAATAAAAATAATATAAAAACAGGGAGGGGAACAAAAGAGACTCATAAATATGGAGAACAAACTGAGGGTTACGGGAGGGGTTGTGGGAGGGGGGATGGGCTAAATGGGTAAGGGGCACTAAGGAATCTACTCCTGAAATCATTGTTGCACTATATGCTAACTAATTTGGATGTAAATTTAAAAGAATAAAAAATAAAACAAGTTAAAAAAAGAATATAAAATTTAAACAATTTTATTGAATATAATTTAAATATTTAGGGGCTTAACACAAGTTGACAAATTTTCTCTTCTCCTTTAAGGCTCAATTATAATTTTTTGGCCACATAGCTTTGGTAGAACTTTTATACATGCTTGAATTTCTATTAACTGTCTAATGCCTCAAACCAGAGTTAAATTCCTGGTATATGATTGTTCATATCCTAGAATTTTGATTTCCTCTAATTAATGGAAGTTCCCCAATGTCTGGAGGAAGTCTACTGCTGGGGATGGCGGAGACAGAGCTATATGGTTAGCTACATTCCTTCCATAAGGCTAGGCAGCTGTGATTTCTGTGCCACACTAGTGAAGAAGAGAGAAGAGATGAAAGGAGAGAGAACTGAGGCAACAAGGCAAGAAAAAAGGTGTAGGAAAAAGTCATGGTAATTTCTCTCTCTCCCTGCCTAGCACTGGGGACTGTAGCTCATTTGTCTCAGTCCAAATGTGGGAAGTCTCACCTTTTCCAAGCATGGATCATGTTAGCACCTCAGCACCAGACTATGGTAGAGACCAGAACGGTAACTTTCTCATCTTATTCTGCCTTCTCCTCTTCGAATGCAAGTGCCCATCGTGCTTTTGTATTTAAAAGAATACTAACTTCCTTCTTAAAAATTACATTTTAAGCAAATAAAAAAAGAACAGAGAATATTACATCTATGTGAACAACTACATTTTGCCATATTTAATCTTTATTTTTTATTTTTTTAAAGTTTATATGTTTTGAGAGGGAGACAGTGTGCATGCGAGTGGGGGAGGGGCAGAGAGAGAGAGAGAGAGAGAGAGAGAGAGAGAGAGAGAGAATGAATGAATGAATCCTAAGCAGGCTCTGTGCTGTCAGCATGAGCCCAATGTGGGGGATTGATCCCACAAACTGTGAGATCAGGACCTGAGCCAAAACCAACAGTTGGATGCTTAACTGAGTTGCCCAGGCACTCCTATTAAATCTTTTAAAAAGTTGAGATATTACAGATAAAACTAAAGCTCCCTTTTTATCATACCCTAATCCCATTTTCCCCTCCTCCACCAAAGTAATCACTATTCTAATTTTTATGTTATCATTCCCATACATGATTTTCTGTTTTGCCATGTATATCTATATACAGATATATAGATATATATATATATACATAGATTCAGGAACAGTATATAATATTGTATATACTTTGAAATTTCATGCAAATTATTATGTATCAATCTACAGTCTACTTTTCTCCCCAATATTTTTGACACTTGATTTATTCATTTTAACTGCACAATGGTATTCTATTATAGATAAATCCACAATATATTGATTCCTCATTTTGTTGATGGAGAATTAACTTGCTTTGTTACAATATTGCAATGGACATTCTTGCACATTTCTCCTACACATGTGTGAATTTTCCTTTTTTTTAATTTAAATTTTCATCAGTTAACATACAGTGCAATATTGGTTTCAGAAGTAGAATTCAGTGATTCATCACTTATATACAATACCCAGCGCTCATCACCAGTGCCCTCCTTAGTACCCATCACCCATCTAGCCCATCTCCCACCCACTTCCTTCCGGCAACCCTCAGTTCTCTAACATTAAGAGACTCTTGTAGTTTCCCTCTCTTCTCTAGCACCCCCTTCTCATAAGCTCATCTGTTTTGTTTCTTAAATTCCACATATAAGTAAAATCATATGGTATTTGTCTTTCTCTGCCTGACTTATTTTGCTTAGCATAACACATTCTAGCTCCATCCATGTCATTGCAAAAGGCAAGATTTCATTATTTTGGATGGCTAATATTCCATTGTATATAATATACCACATCTTTTTTTTTTTTAATTTTTTTTTCAACGTTTATTTATTTTTGGGACAGAGAGAGACAGAGCATGAACGGGGGAGGGGCAGAGAGAGAGGGAGACACAGAATCGGAAACTGGCTCCAGGCTCCGAGCCATCAGCCCAGAGCCTGACGCGGGGCTCGAACTCACGGACCGCGAGATCGTGACCTGGCTGAAGTCGGACGCTTAACCGACTGCGCCACCCAGGCGCCCCTATACCACATCTTTTTTATCCATCCATCACTTGGTGGATATTTGGGCTCTCTCCATAATTTGGCTACTGTTGATAATGCTGAACACTGGGGAACATGTACCCCTTTGAATCTGTATTATTGTATCCTGTGGGTAAATACCTAATAGCGCAATTGCTGGATTACAGGGTAGTTCTATTTTTAGTTTCTTGAGGAACCTCCATACTGTTCTCCACAGTGGCTGTACCTGTTTGTGTCCCTAACAGCAGAGAAAGAGAGTTCCCCTTACTCTGCATATCAGCATCAACATTTGTTGTTTCCTGTGTTGTTAATTTTAGCCATTCTATGGCTGAGGTGATACCTCATTGTAGTTTTATTTTTCCCTGATGATGAGTGATGTTGAACATCTTTTCATGTGTCTGTTAGTCATCTGGATGTCTTCTTTGGAAAAGTGTCTATTCTTGTCTTTCTTAACTGGGTTGTTTTTTGGGTGTCGAGTTTGATAAGTTCTACATAGATTTTGGACACTAACCCTTTAACAGATATGTCATTTGTAAGTATCTTCTCTCATTCTGTAGGCTTTTAGTTTTGTTGATTGTTTCCTTTGCTCTACAGAGGCTTTTTATCTTGATGAAGTCCCAATAGTTTATGTATCTTATTGTTTTTGGTGCAATTGAAAATGAGATGGAGTCCCTGATTTTTTTTCTGCTGCTTCATTATTGATGTATAGAAATGCAACAGATACATCCATGTTGATCTTATATCCTGCAGCTTTGCTGAATTCATGTATTACTTCTAGAATTTTTTTGGTGGAGTCTTTTGGCTTTTCTGCATACAGTATCATGTCATCTGTGAGAGTGAAAGTTTGACTTCTTCCTTGAAGATTTGGATTCCTTTTATTTCTTTTTGTTGTCTGATTGCTGAGGTTAAGACTTCTCATACTATATTAAGTAGTAATGGTGAGAATGGACATCCTTGTCTTTTTCTTACCATAGAGGAAAGGCTTTAAGTTTTTCCCTGTTGAGGATGATATTAGCTGTGGGCCTTTCATATACGGTCTTTATAATGTTGAGGTATGTTCCATTTATCTCTTTGTTGAGGGTTTTTATCAAGAAAGGACGCTGTAGTTTGTCAAATTAAAAAAAATTTTTTTAATGTACATCCAAGTTAGTTAGCATATAGTGCAACAATGATTTCAGGAGTAGATTCCTTAGTGCCCCTTATCCATTTAGCCCATCCCCCCTCCCACAATCCCTCCCGTAATCCTCAGTTTGTCCTCCATATTTATGAGTTTCTTCTGTTTTGTCCCCCTCCCTGTTTTTATATTATTTTTGTTTCCCTTCCCTTATGTTCATCGGTTTTGTCTCTTAAAGTCCTCATATGAGTGAAGTCATAGAATTTTTGTCTTTCTCTAATTTCACTTAGCATAATACCCTCCAGTTCCCTCCATGTAGTTGCAAATAGCAAGATTTCATTCTTTTTGATTGCCGAGTAATACTCCTTTGTGTGTGTGTGTGTGTGTGTGTGTGTGTGTGTATACACACACATCTTCTTTATCCATTTATTCATCAATGGACATTTGAGTTCTTTCCATACTTTGGCTATTGTTGATAGCACTGCTATAAACATTGGAGTGCAAATGTCCCTTTGAAACAGCACATCTGTATCCCTTGGTTAAATACCTAGTACTGCAATTGCTGGGTCATAGGGTAGTTCTAATTTTAATTTTTTGAGGAACCTCCATACTGTTTTCCAGAGTGGCTGCACCAGTTTGCATTCCCACCAGCTGTGTAAATGAGATCCTTTTTCCCTGCATCCTTGCCAACATCTGTGGTTGCCTGAGTTGTTAATGTTAACCATTCTGACAGGTGTCAGGTGGTATCTCATTGTGGCTTTGATTTTTATTTCCTGGATGATGAGTGATGTTGAGCATTTTTTCATGTGTTGGTTGGCCCTCTGGATGTCTTCTTTGGAGAAGTGTCTATGTCTTTTGCCCATTTCTTCACTGGATTATTTGGTTTTTGGGTGTTGAATTTGAGAAGTTCTCTACAGATTTTGGATACTAGCCCTTTATGTAATATGTTGTTTGCAAATTTCTCCCGTTCTGTCAGTTGCCTTTTAGTTTTGCTGTTTCCTTCGTTGTCCACAAGCTTTTTATTTTGAAGAGGTCCCAGTAGTTCATTCTTTCTTTTGCTTCCCTTGACTCTGGAGACATGTTGAGTAAGAAGTTGCTGTGGCCAAGGCCAAAGAGGTTTTTGCCTGCTTTCTCCTCGAGGATTTTGATGGCTTCCTGTCTTACATTTAGGTCTTTCATCTATTTTATTTTTGTGTATGGTGTAAGAAAGTGGTCCAGGTTCATTTTTCTGCATGTCTCTGTCCAGTTTTCCCAGCTCCATTTACTGAAGAGATTGTCTTTATTCCATCGGATAGTCTTTCTTGCTTTGTCAAAGATTAGTTGGCCATACTTTTGTGGGTCCATTTCTGGGTTGTCTATTCTGTTCCATTGATCTATTTTTGTGTCAGTACCATACTGTGTCAAATGTTTTTCTGCATCTATTGACAGGATATGATCCTTTATTAATGTGGTATACTGCATTGATTGATTTGTGAATATTGAACCATCCCTGCAGTCCAGGTATAAATCCCACTTGATCATGGTGAATAACTCTTTTAACATAGTGTTGAATTCAGTTTGTTAGTATCTTGAGAATTTTTGCTTCCATGTTCATAAGGGATATTGTCCTGTAATTCTCCTTTTTAGCAGGGTTTTTGGTTTTAGAATCAAGGTAATGCCAGTTTTGTATAATGAGTTTGGAAATTTTCCCTATTTTTTGGAACAGTTTGAGAAGAATAGGTATCAGATCTTCTTAAGTGTCTGGTAGAATTCTCCTGGGAAGGCATCTGGCCCAGGACTCTTGTTTGTTGGAAGAGTTTTGATTACTGTTTTAACTTCTTTCCTGGTTATGGGTCTGTTCAAATTTTATATTTTTTCCTTTTTCAGTTTTGGTAGTGTGTGAGTTTCTAGGAATGCTATTTCTTCCAGATTGTCCAGTTTGTTGGCATATAATTTTTCATAGTATTCTCTTATAATTGTGTTTCTGTCATGTTGGTTGTGATCTCTCCTCTCTCATTCGTGATATTTATCTATTTGGGTACTTCCTCTTCTTGAGAAGTCTGGCTAGGGGTTTATCAATTTTGTTAATTCTTTCAAAAAACCAGCTCTTAGTTTTGTTGGACTGTTCTACTGTTCTTTTGTTTCTATATCATTTATTTCTGCTCTAATCTTTATTATTTCCCTTCTTTTCCTGGCTTTAGGCTTTATTTGCTGTTCCTTTTCTAGCTCCTTTAGGTGTAAAGTTAGGTTGTGTATTTGGGACCTTCTTGCTTCTTGAGAAAGGCCTGAATTACAATATATTTCTCTCTTAGACTGCCTTTGATGCATCCCAAAGGGTTTGGGCTGTCATGTTTTCACTTCATTTGCATCCATGTATTTTTTTAAATTTTCATTCTTCTTAAGATGTTGACCTCCATATATTTGAGGGCTTTCCACTTTTCCTCGTGGTTGACTTCAAGTTTCATGGCATTGTGATCTGAAAATATACATGGTATGATCTTAGTCTTTTTGTACCTGTTGAGGGCTGATTTGTGACCCAGTATGTGATCTATTCTGGAGAATGTTCCATATGCTCTCAAGAAGAATGTGTATTCTGCTGCTTTAGGATGAAATGTTCTGAATATATTTGTAAATCTATCTAGTTTGGTGTATCATTCAAAGCTATTTTTTTCCTTACTGATTTTTTGCTTAGGTGGTCTGTCCATTGCTGTAAGTGGGGGTTTTAACATCCCCTATTATTATTGGATTATCAGTGAGTTATGTTTGTGATTTATTTATTTGGGTGCTTTCAAGTTGGGGGCATATTTATAAGGTTAGACCTTCTTGATAGTTAGACCCCTTAGAGAGTTTATGATAAATCTAGGAATAGATTTTCTGGGCCATGGATTTATATATGCCTTCTGTTTTACTAAATGCTATTTCAAAGTTAGTAAATACTCTCATGTGCAATGAATGAGAGTTACCAACCCTTGATATTAACCTTTTAGTTAAAAAAATATATGATGGGTTCATGAAATTTTTACTTCACATTTCTCTCATTTCACATTAAATTGAACTGTGTATATATATATACACACACACACATATATATATACACACACACACACATATATATGCAATTCTATAAATTGTTCATTTATGCCCATTAAAAAAATTAAACTCTTATTCTCACATTCTGGATATTAATCCTTTTGTTAAAGTGCATCATGAACATCTTCCTTTCTTGTAGCTTATTGGTTCCTATTTTCATCATATCCTTGTTGTACATAAACTTCTTTCACAATTATATGTATACAGTTTTAAGAACTCATCTCTGCCCTATGATCATAAAGACGTTACCCTGTATTTTCTTTAAAGAGTTGTTTTAAAGTTTGTTTTCAAATGTAAGCCTTAAACCTCCTAGAAATAATTTTTTATAGGATGTGAGGTTGGGATTTAGTTTTCTGCTATGGAAGACCAATTGTGCCACTGTACCCATTTGGATGGTTCACCTTTTCTCTAGTGAGTTCATGTTCCACCTCTGTCAAATGTCAAGTTTCATTTGTGCATGGAATTGCTCTATGTACTTTGGTTTATATTCATTCACCAAAACCACACAATGGTTGATATAGAATCAGTTGGGTCTGATAGGATATGTCTCCTCACGTTCTTCAAATTTCCTTGGCTATTTTTGACCCTTCTCCCTTCACACTGATTTGAAATTAAGGTTGAGCACATTAAAGATGTCTGCTCTATGCTGTTTTTTGTCATTAATGAATGTTGAATTTTTGCATGTAATTTTTCTTCTTATATTAACCATAGTTATAATCAATTTTAATTAGTAATTTTCTATTGTTAAATTATCCTTATGTTGCTGGGATAAGCTCCTATGGTTATATGTATTATAATATTAGCTGGATTCAGGTTGCTAATATTTACATCTATATTCCTGAGACCTATAATTTCCTTCCTTCCTTATATTGTCCTTGTCTGGTTTTGGTATCAGAGTTATATTATTATGGGAGAAAACCATCTAGGCTTAAAGCAGAAATTAAATATAAAAAGAAGACACACAGGGAGGAGTGTATCTTTGCTTTCTGTTTCATTGGTTTCTGCACTTTATCCTTTTCAAATCTGAGTTGAAATCTTAGCTCATTAATTTGGAGACCTTATCCTTTTGTAATATATTTAAAACTACAAATTCCTCTTCAGTACTATGTTACATTCTATATGTTTAAACAGTTTTGTTTCCATTTAGTTGTCAATATTGAAAAATTTCCTTCATTTATTTAAATCATATTTTTAATTTTAAAACAGGTGAGTTTTCCTTAAATCCCATTTTTATAAATAATTTCTAACAACTCCATTACAGTCCGAAAATATGGTCTATATGTATGGACTCTTTAGTATTTCTTGAACCTTGCTTTGTGACCTAGTGTATAGTCAATTTTTGTAAATGTTTCAGTTGGGCTTGAAAAGAATATGCGATCTCTAATTATTGGGAATGGATTCTATATGTGTTTATTAAATTTGTCACATGGTTTATATCATCTATATTCTTGCTAAAAATTTGTTTTCTTAATCACTGAGAATTGTGTTAAAAACATTTTAAATTTGTCATTTTTTTCTTATAATTGTCAAATTTTACTTGAGGTCATTAACATAGACTCATTTTAAAGCTGTTCATATTCAAATTACGTATTAAATAAGAAAGCTGTTTTCTAGTATTTTATTCTGGAGTGGATTTAATTTCCAAGACTAGCCAGAGTGTGTTCTTCTTCTGAGTGTCATTGTATTGCATATGCTATATTTGTGATTTTTTATAACTCTCTAAGAATTACAGCTATTCTCCATCTGGTCAAAGCGGGAATGATCACAATGTAATGGCTGTTCAATCCTGAATAGGACAATTGAGAGACCTTCTTGCCTGAGTGCTTTAAGTAATAGGACATAGATCATTTCTCTTTTATGGTTTAGGTGGAGTTTCTAGAAAAAAGATGACCATATGACTATCTCCTATTATCCTAACATATGATAACCATAAAGTAGGGGGTGTGCTCTCCTTCTAATATGTGGGACTCTTTTTGGCGATAAATTTATACCACCCATACACACAGGAAAGGAGATGCCTACTAATCAAGTGCCATCTGGGCTAAGCAAGTTTAATTTGTAGACTACTATTGTTGCTGATGAGGAAGACTAGTAGTTGTGATCTGAAAGGCAGTCACAAAACAATGCACCACATGCCTCAGTGTGGCAGTATTTAGGTACTACACTCACCTCACTTCATCAATTTATTTAAAAATACTTTGCCAAAATAGATTTTAATTTGAAAATAAACAGAGAAGTTTTGAATATTATTTTGCTGGGAAAATATGTTTGGTATTAGGTTAGGGAATTTCTCAAGAGTGACAAAGAATGATTTCATATTCACCACTCGCCAAAACTATTTTGGTTCTCCCATAAATATATGCATGTCATATACCAAATTCATCAAATAAATTTGAAGAAAAATTTCACAACTACTAAAGTCTTTGTATAGTGTGACAAAGTTGGGCTAAAGGGTTTCCCTCCTTTTCAGTTTTTGGGTTTGACTGAATATTGCCTTCTTAGACTTATCCCAGGACAACTTGGAATGTCAGAGTTTTTTTTTTTTTTTTTAATTTTAGAATTGGTGTTACTGGCTTTAAAAAAGATATCCTTTACCTTTTTACATTTGTTTTTGTTCTAGAATCACTACAGAGGACCTAAGAATAATAACCATATTCAACAAGGGCACACTGGGATAACAAGTCATGTTACAGCTGAGGCCAAAGGAAGGGCACAGTTACCAGTCAAACTGCAGAATAGCCTCATCTGGACTGAAGTAAAACTATTTAGGATGGAAAGAGTTGTAATACCAACACAGGTGCATTTTAACACAAAGAAAGTATTTAAAATTTAATACGATGAAAATTAATTAGAGGAGTTTTCAAGGAGATTTTAAAAAGGGAGCTTGATCTATATAGATATTTGATGTCACACTGTGAGAAGCTCATTAAATACAAAATGGTAACTAAATAATAGTTTGAAAGCAAAAGGAGCAAAAAGGTTCTGTGAATGAAGGATGGAGAATTGGAAAATCATATGCTAATCCTTTAAATTCTAGTTACTTTTATGCTTAATTTATACTCAGAACTGCCCAGGGATTAATATAGCAGGCAAGTAATGATTGAAAAATCTGTATTTTCTAAGTAAAATATAAATATTTGAAGTGCTCTGCATCACCAGGAAGACTATAATATCAGGTGCATGTCCGCTCTACTTTTTCCATTTAATACCACGCTTCATTTCTAGAGCTTTTATATGAGATTGCCTAATAACAACGGTTAGTTATACTTATTTACTCAGGAACAACAGAGTAGAAGGCCACGACCAACTTTGTGGCATTATGAAAATCTATATCACAACTTTTTACCTACTAAAAGAAAGTATAGTTGTTCTCAGTTTGTAGGTCTCCAGTATACACAAATTTCAGCTATCACAGCTTAAATAATGTCAGTCCTCCAACAAGTGCAGTTCAAGTTTTAGTCACCACGGTTAGATCTTTCATCTACAAACACTATATAAATAACAGATGTGCCTCAAGATCTGTGACCAATTATGCCACTTCTTTTAAAGTTGGTCAGTGGGTGGATTGGTCACTGTGTATCTGTTCTTCAATTTATACACCGACAGCAAAGTGTGAGGCCGTGTTCCCCCCTTGTTTCCCACCTATGTGGCATTTTACAAAAATGGATGATGGCAAGAGGGAATGGGTTAACAGATGAAAGTGCAACAAAAGAATAAAAAGTGATAATGTAGAGGTGAAATTTGAACCAATTTTAATGGAGCTATAGAAGAAATGGCTGACCACAGGAAATGTTGACATGGTCACCATTCAACTCTGGATATGCAACCAGAGAAACTTAATGAAGATAAACTTGCAGACAAAAATGAGAAAAGTGCTTGTGATGAAAAGGGGGAAGATGATCCCAAAGTAAAGATGCTGTCAATATTTCACATTAAAGGAATTCTTAGATATTTTATGATTTGAAAGTGCAAAGGAAAAAAAAATTGGAAGCTGATCCAAACTAAGAAAGGAATATGCCAATTGCCACAGCATAAAAATGATGCTAACTTCATGTAAGTTATATAATGTGAAGGCAAGCACTATCCAAATTACCCATAACATTTTTGACAAAGAAACAATATTTTTAATCTTTTTAAAAAATTTTTTTAACGTTTATTTATTTTTGAGACAGAGAGAGACAGAGCATGAACGGGGGAGGGGCAGAGAGAGAGGGAGACACAGAATCTCAAACAGGCTCCAGGCTCTGAGCTGTCAGCACAGAGCCTGACGCGGGGCTCGAATTCACGGACCGCGAGATCATGACCTGAGCCGAAGTCGGCTGCTTAACTGACTGAGCCACCCAGGCGCCCTATTTTTAATGTTTTAAGTCATGGTGTAATAAATACTAGTTTTACTATTTTTTGATCATTTCCCTATGTATTTATAACAGCATTTTTAAACTTTTGACAAAAATAAATAGAGGTCACGGGAGAAACATAATTTCCCCCCATTGATTTTTAGGATAGATTTTTATTGCTTCAGCTTTCATGGTCACTTTTACAGTCCTGCACTACTTGGAAGAAAAGCAAGGACTGTCTGTAGAAACAATGTCCAGAACATTCTCAAATACTGGACAGTGGAGTAAAATGGATGCAATGGATTTAAACTTAAACTGAACATTAACATATCCCCTGCTATGTAGAAGACCTTATAAATTGAATAAAAGGGTGAGAGAGCTGGGTTGGAGGATGCAAAGGATTAAAGAGCAGATTGGGGAGGATGGGAGAATATGGTGAGTTAAAGGTACTAAAAGGCTGGTAAGCAAAATGTTGTTATTACTTGCAGTGGTAGTGAGCAAAGTCAGACAACTTGAAAATACAGATCATTTTTATAAGATAAACTTTTTTTTTTATCATGCAATTATGAACAAAGGCTTACTCAACTGAACCCATATTTGATCCAGGCTTAATAACCCTCTTAGTTACTTATTTGTTCCCTGGCTTCGGGCACTTTTTTATACATACAGTTTAAGTTCTCTTCTCTAAAAATTTTATTTTTAGTAATACATTTTTTTGAACCAAAACTTTGAGTTTTATACCTACACTTAAGGGTTTATATTTTTACCTTTAGTCACCAGCAAGACATAATGACACCAAAAGGGGTGGTTAGCCAAAGGAGTATTCCTAAGAAAGCTTTTTGATCCTTGGACAAAGAATCTTCCCATTCCAGAAAGCCTTCCCAGTTTAAGGACTTCTCCCACAACCACCAAATCTTCCTTAGAGCTCTGTCCTATACACACAACACACCATAGGCTCCAAATATTTCTACTTACCCTGCCCAGAATCATCTCCTGGTTCTTAGAAAATAACTCCCCCTTCTCTGAAAGTCACCATTCCTATTTTTGGCTATTTGAATTATCTACGTAGAACATCTGAATCACATGCCAGATTTTGGCACCAGGATTAGCCATCACTAGTGCAGCGTATAGATGGGTGGGAATGTGTAATGGAGGTGTATTTGTAGTGTATTGGGCTGGACCTGGAGGGCTGAACTTTTAAATTAGGTAGCAGCAGAGGAATATGGTGGCTGACCTAGGAAACTAAGAAAAAAATTTTTTTTTTTAAAAAATTTTTTGTGTGTGCTTTTCACTTTCTGTGACAGGATCAAATTAGATCCACCTGTATATTATACTTCTTCAAAGTCTGGAAGAACTTTCCATTTTAGACTGTTTTTGTCTCAATTTGCCCTTGGATCATCTCACCAATTCTTGTTTTATCTTTGGTCTGCTGCTGAGTTAAATAGAATTCAACCACCTAGAGTATAGGTATTCTAAAATACCTGTAGGAATATATGACTCAAGCATAAACGAGTTTAGTATGAGAATGAAATGCATTCAGTTTTTACTGGGTTAAATTTGTTTTAAAAATATTTTTGTTTTGCTTAATATAGAAAACTTGGAAAATTCAGAAAAACATGAAGAAAATAAAATCACCCATAATTCTTTTAGCATTTAGCATATTTCTCATGCATATATATTTCAGAGACAAATTTTACCACATTGAAATTAAATATCCATGTCTTTTATTTTTTGATATAGCAAGTCATGGACAGTTTCTTATATCATTAAATACTCTTCCAAAATATTTTTTAAGTCAGGGCTAGCAATCATTTCCTTTATGCCTCCCTCCTTTGCTTTTATGCTTGGACAAGTTTTCCTCAGTTGGAAATCAAATATTTCTCTGAGTTACTTTCTAAAAATTCCATGAATAAAAACCCTGGCAAAATTTACTTAAGCAATATAGAATTGGAGGCAGAAATAAAGTGCTATGCATAATTCTGAGCCACCTAGGACCAGCCATGGCTTGAGATATCCAATCTGGGAGACAGATAACTTCAAACTCTCAAAAGTGAACAAAACCCAAACTGCCTCATTCAGTTGGAGATGTTTTGAGAAATGAAGCAAATGAATGATTTTTTCCTTTGAAGTGTATGTATATAAATATGTAAATATATACATATAAGTAAATATAAAATATATAAATATCTATATATATAAATATGTGTACCTGTATATTTGTTTCCTTCTCCTTATAGATCTAATTTTCTTTCTTTGATGAATTTAGTATATGTATAGTTCCTCTTGGCCCATGACAAATTTAAGAATACTTTATTATGAACAGGTAGGATTTCTTTTTTTATTTAAATTTCAGTTTATAGTGTATTGTTATTTTCAGGTGTACAATTTAGTGATTCATCACTTACATAAAACACCCAGTTCTCATCACTACAAGTGCCCTTCTTAAACTATCACCCACTTAACTCATCCCCTGCCCACCACCCCTCCAGTAACCCTCAGTTTGTTCTCTACAGTTAAGAATCTGTTTCTTGTGGTGCCTGAATGGCTCAGTTAGTTAAATGTCTGACTTTGGCTCAGGTCATAAGCTCACAGTTGATGGGTTTGAGCCCCGTGTTGGGCTCTGTGCTTGTCAGCACAGTGCCCATTTCGCATCCTCTGTCTCCTTCTCTCTCCCTCTCTCTCTGCCCCTCCTCTGCTCACTATCTCTCAAACAAAACAAAATAAAATAAAAGTCTATATTCTGGTTTGCCTCTCTTTCCTCCCCTTCCCCTCCCCCCACCCAACACAGGTAGTGTTTCTTAAAGCTCTTTTTTGGTCTCATGGTAAAGGAGCATCTGTAGAACACAATTCAATAGTAGGTCCAGTAAGTCTGCTTCCTCTTTTCCTTCCCCCCACAAAAACCCCCACAATACCATGAATAGAACATCAGTGATGGTATAGAACATCTGCTAACCTGGTATAGGCAAGCATTTAACAAAACAAAGATTTTGCAATCCAAGCATACCTGTTTCCCTACGAGACACAAATATTTGTGATATGAATACTAGAAAAAAGGGAGAGGTGGGAAGTATTAAAATCAAAAGTGATGGCTCTATATTTTTCAACATAATTTTCAATTTAAAAGATAAAAACCCACAATCATGTATTTTGCACTTTAAAAATGCCTGCCAACCAGCAGTTATTCGAGATAATGAACTATCAGTTATATGTTGATAATGAATTCAATTTGAACAATTTTCAGAATACAAAATAATCGAGCCTATCTCATTATTTAAGCCAGGTAGTTTGCTTTTGTATCACTGTTTTCTGAGCTTTGTGTGTCCAAGATATTCATGGATCCATCTGCTAAATTAGAGTGGGGAGCAGAAGTGGAAGGGGCTCTCAGGGCATGGCACAAGATAATCGATCTGGCCGACAAAAAGGACATATGGAACCAGAGCCACATCTTTATACTTCTGGTGTCCATGGCATAGAGGGTCAGGTCAGTTGAGGATTATACAGCAGGGAAGAAAGAGCAATGATAAAACTGCCTCTGATTCTCTAAGCAAGACATAGTACCTGGTTCCAGAGAATGGAATCCAGGAATTTGAGACCTGGGTATTATTTTCATAATAAATTTTTCATTTTGAGATATAATTGTAAGAATACAAAGAAATCTCACGTACCCTTTCCTACTTCCTCCAAATAGCAACATCTTCAGGAGCTATAGCATAATACCAGAATCAGAATACTAACATTAATCAAGACACAGAATTTTCCATCACCACAAGCATCCCTCAGGATGCCCTTTTATGGCCACATCCACTTTCTTCCCATCTCCACCTCTTCTTAACCCCAGCAACTACCAATCTTTTCTCCAGTGCAATAATTTTATCACTTCATGAATTTTATCACTTTCATTCATTATATTAATGAAACCACACAGTATCTATCTATTTGGGATTAGTTATTCATTCAGCATAACTCTCTGGAGTTTCATTTAGGTTGCTTTGTGTTTCCATAATTTGTTCCTTTTTATTGCTCAGTAGTTTTCCATGGTATGAATGTACTAGTTTGTTTACCCATTTGGGCATGGAAGGCTATTTGGATTGTTTCCAGGTTTTGACTATTATAAATAAAGCTGCTATAAACATTTATGTGCAGGGTTTCGAGCAAACATAAGTTTTAATTTCTCTAGGATAAATGCCAAGAGCGCAATACTGGGTCATGTGGTAGTTGCATGTCTATTTTAAAAAGAAATTTGTGTGGAAGTGCTGCATCACTCTACTATACACCTAAAAATAAATATTATACTGTATATTAACTGGAATTTAAATAAAAGCTTAAAACAATAAACTGTTAACTGTTTTTGAGAGTTAGCTCTATCATTTTACATTCCCACCAGCAATGTAGGACTGATCCAGTTATTCTATATCCTTCCCAGCATTTGGTGGTGGGGTCTCTCTTTCTTTCAGTCATGCTGATAGGTGTGTAATGATAGCTTTTTGTAGTTTTAATTTGAATTGTCTAATGGCAACTTTTTATGTATTTTGCCATCTGTATACTCTTTGGTAAAACGTCTCTTTAGGCCTTTTGCCTATTTTCTCACTGAATTGCTTGCTTTCTTTGCATCAAGTTTTGAATTTTTATACTTCAAATCCGAGTCCTTTATCAGATATGTGGTTTGCATATATTTTCTCCCAGCTTGTAGTTTGTCTTTTTTGTCCTCTTAAGAGAGTCTTTCACACAGTACAAATCTATAATTTTGATTAAGTTTGACGTCCAATTTATCAACTTTTCCTTTATGGAACATGCTTTTGATGTCAAATCTAAGGACTCTTTACCCTAGCTTTACACCCTGGAGATTTTTTCCTTTTTCCTAAAAGTTTTATAGCTTTACATTTCAGTCAGTGATTAGTTTTGAGTTAAGTTTTGCATAAAGCATGAGACTTAGGCTGTGGTTTATTTGCCTATGGAAGCCCACTTTCTCCAGCACCATTTATTGAAAAGTCTCTCTCTCCTCCATCGCATTGCTTTTCACTTGTCAAAAATCTGTTGGTCTATTTCTGGATCCTTTATTCTCTTCCATTTATCTCAGTCTATTTCTTCACCAACACCACACATTTTTGATTATTGTAGCTATGTATCTTGAAATTGGGTAGAATGATTCTTTTGGTTTTATTCTCTGGATTTATTTTGTATTCTTTTTCTATGTTTTTAAGGTGAGAGCTTAGGTTGTTTTGAGACTTTTCCTAACGTATGCATTGAATGCTATAAATTTCCCTCTCTGTGGCTTTAGCTGTGTCCCACCAATTTTTAATATGTTACATTTTCATTTTCATTCAGTTCAATGTATTTTTTAAAACTTGAGATTGTATCTTTGATCCATGGATAATGTAGAAGAATGTTATCTTCCAAGTGTTTGGATGTTCCTGTTATCTTTCCCCTTTTGATAGCTAGTTTGATTTCATTGTGGTCAGAGAACAGTCTGCATGATTTTCATTCTTTTAAATTTGCTGAGGTCTGTTTTTTGACCCAGAATATATTCCTTGAATATATGGAACATAGGCACTTGAAAATAATGTGCACTCTGCTGTTGGTGGGCAGAGCGATTTATAAATGTTGTTTAGATCCTGTTGGTTGATGGTGTTGTTGAGTTTATGTCTTTATTGATTTTCTAATGATTTCTCTGTACATTGGGTGGACTTGTATTGGGGAAGTGGACTCAGTCACAGTGGGTAGGGTGTCATGTTTTTGTGAGTTTACTCCAGGAGTGCTACCAGATTCTCTCAGTGAAGATCTGAGACAAATCTCCTCATCGTTTGAGTAAGAAGAGGAAAAACAAGTTTTGAAATTCACCAGAGTATCCTGTTCTTCTTAATAAGGCCTGCCTTGAGGGTAATCTAGTTAACCTGAGCCTAACCCGCTGGGGTTTTACCCAAGCATAACTGACCTAGGAAAGAGGAACACCCCACTCTGCCTACCCTCACTGTCTTGCTCTCCTGTCATGCCTGACAGAAATGACTGGGAGCATGCAGGAGGTTACAACCCTCGGGGCTCGGGGGCAGTGGAGACAAGACTGATGGGGGCTAAGAATGCCTCCCTGCCACATACCCAACAGGCTACTACAGGGCTGTCATTGAAGGCAGTGCCTTATACCCAGTACATCATGCCTGGTTCACAAGTAAAGATTTTAAGGCAGACTCAGAGGCAAAAAACAGTTTGCAGAGACACAGAAAGCATGAGAACCAGTCTCAAACACACATAGATGTTGGAATTCTGAGACCAGGATATAAAACAATGATGATTAATATGCTCAGGTTTCTAGAGGATAAAATAGCATGCAAGGACAGATTGACAATGTTAGAAGAGAGATGGGAATTCTAGAAAAGAATGAAAAAAATGCTAAAGTAAAAAAAAAATGTAACATTGTGAACAACGAACTTGATAGGTTCATTAGTAGACTGCACACAGCTGAGGACAGGATTAGGGAACTTGTACTGGAGAGAGATCAATAGGAATTTCTCAAAGTAAAAAGGAAAGAGGGGGAGGGAGGGAGAGAAAGAAAACCAGAGCAGAACTAAGAACTGTGGGACAATATTAAAGGTGTAACACATTTGCAATGGAATACCAGGCGAAGAAAGAGGAACAAGATTAGAAGAAATAATGGCTATGAATTAAAAGAAAAAAGGACATTAAGTAATAGGTCCAGGAGGTTCAGAGAACACCAAGCACAATAAACACCAGAAAATCTGTACATGGAGGGCATCTTGCTCCAATTGGAAGAGCATGTGACTCTTGATCTCGGTGTCATGAGTTTGAGCCCCACATTAGGTGTAGAGGTACTTAAATAAACTAAAAAGGATCTGTACATAGGAATATCATCAACTGCAGGAAATTAAAGAAACAGCAAAAAGGGAACAGGGTCCACTGGGGAAAACCACTCACCTACACAGGAACACAGACGGGACTACAAAAAGACTTCCCTTTAGAAACCATGCAACCAAGGATTGGAGTGGAATAAAAAAGCCACCAAATTAAAAACCTGTAGCCTCTGAAGTTATCCTTCAAAAGTTAAGGAGAAATGAAGACTCACACAGATGAAAAATTAAGGTATTACTGGTACATCTGCCATGCAAAAAGTATAAAAAAATTTATTCAGGGTGAAGGAAAATGATATAGGCCACCTCCATAGACACTCACCTACTTCCATGAACACATGCATTTAATGAGAAAAACAGGCTCCACTGAACATCCACGAAAATCTCTGACCCTGCCAGTTGTATTGCTTCCTTGTGTGTTGTTATAAGTGGATATCTACTCTCTTGGTTCATACCTCTGGGGACACCCTTCAGTCTGGTACCCCTGTCCCCACCCACCCATTGACAAAAGACCAGGACAGAGGGAGCCTCAGAGGGAGGAGGTCTCTGGGACCAGGTTTCTGTGAATGGGGGGAATGAGCCTCAATCAGGGATGGGTGCCCCTATGCCTGAGATATGTGCAGAGGAGAGAAATGGTATGGCCCTGCCATAACCCTCTAGGGGTGCTGACAGAGGCCAAGCTCCAGGCTGGAATCAGCCTGTCCACTTCCCCCATGCACTGTGTAATATAGTCTCCCTTTCTGTCCACCGAACAAGCAAAGGAAGGCAGTAGAGTCTTCTAGAACTTGGGCACGCCCTCCCTCAGTCCAACTGATGTCAGTCCTGGTTGCCAGGCACTGGTTTGTGTTGGAGATGGAACCCTCCTTGGGGTTCTAAGCAGTTACTTGTGGCCCATAGGACACTGGTGCTGGGAGCAGAGCCACAAGGCCCTTTGGAGCCAGCTGGTGGCCACTGAAATGTCTCCCCAGCTGGTCCTGGAGCAGCTGTGTGCTGCCTTGCTGGTGATGTATGAAAGTATGCCACACATGCCAGGAGACTCTGGGTTTCTCTGGGTGATCCTCATATGCACTGCAGTGATGGTGTTCATAGTAAAGAGTGGACACAGTTTAAGAAGAGGAGAGGGGCTTCTTAGGAGGTAATATGCCCAGAATGAAGCATCTGGGAAAGGTGTGGAGGAGACAGGACTAAAGGCACAAGCCCATGAAGCTCTCACACCACGTGGGTGGGAGGCCAGTCCTCTCCCATTACAACCCTTGCTCTGGCTGCCCTGAAAATCTCAGCTGGTTTTCAGAGGAGGACACTGTGCAACTGCTGAAGGAAATTCAAAAAAGCCAGCCCGTAAGACCTTCTCAACTAACTGATGAAAATCTCATCTTGGGAGCATCACAGGAAGATAGAGAACCCTGTGGGAGGAAAATAACAGAAGGCTCAAATGATAGCCCTGATCTGCATGGAAGTCTAGCCCTCCTGGTCCAGAAAACTGGCAGCTGAGGCAGAGAGTGCAGGACAAGGCAGAGGAGGAAGGAAGGCCAGAGCTTCCCAATCCATAAGTACACCAGGATGCCAGTGAGGATGGGAGCCACTTCAAGACCGTAGGCCAGACCATGCTGAAGTTGCTGCATGTGCTGGAGCTCATTAGACATCACATAGAAGGTTGGGGCTCAGGAGAGGGGGGGAGGAGAGTGGAAAATGGTGATGGCTCCATTCACCTGTCAGTAGTCCATCAGAAAATCCATGGCCATGGCCATGCCACTGTGCCTTGGGCAGGTGTCATGTGGAGAACAAGTTGTCCAGAGAACTGATGGAGGAAAATCGGAGGATTGCGAAGCTCAGAGGACAAATAACAAGCCTCCAAGCTGAGGAAGTGTCTTTTCACATTGAAAATGCCTACCTGGAAAGTGAGATTCAGAAGTTCCAGCTCAAGCTCAAAATAAAGCTTGAGATGTGGGAAGAGCACATCCTGCATCTGGAGAGAAACTCGGCAGAGGAGAAAACACACCTCTTGGAAATGGAGAAGCAACTTCCCAAAGTGTACAGGAGCCTGAATGCCACCCGTCAAACCCTCAACCTCTACAAGAAGATGGCCAAGGACCTGGGCAGAGAATTTCAGAGAACCCCCTCCTTCTATGAGGTCTTTGTGGGTGAGGAGAGGGATCACAAGAGCCGGAGGGTGGCTCTGACAGTGGAGAGAGAGCTCTACCAGCTGAGGACAGTAATCCATTGCCTCAGGCAGAGGCTGTCCCAGTTAGGTCCACAGTCCAGCCTGTCCCACAGGGATAAGCTGCCTCTGCTCATGCTCTTCTGCCCCCAGCCTCCCACTTCCTTTGAGGGTGGGGGCTCCCCTACATTTCCAGGAGCCCAGGAGAGTGTGTGCTGGGAGGGCTCTGAGGCCTGGGATCACCTGCTGGTCTGACTCAGCTTCCAAGCAGCCATCAACACCTACAACCACAGCACAACCGCACCTGTGCTTCTCCCTCAAGCCATACCCATTGTTCCTTTTAGTTCAGATCCACCCTATTATTTAACTGATACTACATAGTTCTTAGACAAGTTCCCTATAGCAGTATGACTGAGGTAGTATTTTTCAATAAATGTTAAATATAAAAAATAAAATAAAAACACCAAATTAGATACTACTAGTACTGAGAGTTGATTTTATTAAGTGATTATATTCCAAGTGCTCTATTAATTCTTTTACGTGTATTATATCATTTAATTTTCCCAATAACCCATTATTGGTCACGTATTATTATTACTGAGGTTCCGAGAGGTTAAACAACTTGCTCCAAGATCACACAGCTAGTAAATTGCAGAGCTGGCATTCCAATCCAGGGTTGTCTAACTACTAACTGGTGTGTAAGTAACTTCTATAGCTTCTATAGCTTCTATAGCAATATGCTATTCTATAAGGATCCCAGAAGGGCTTGATAAATTTTGTCCTAGTTCACATTTGAGTAAGGATGCAAATATTATAGTGGTAGCTGTGGGGAAAGTCCCATCAAAGTATGGTGGGCAGCCTCTAAGGGATCTCCAGTGATTTGCATGTTTGGTATTCATATTCTTGTATAATCACCATGCCCCCCCACCCCACTTTGAATATGGTCTGGTACTACTGACTCACTTCTAATTAACAGAATAGGGCAAAAGCGATAGGATGTCACTGTTGCGGTTAGTTTACAAAGAGGCTGTTTTGCTCTCCCTCACTCTCTCATCTACCCTGAAGGAAGCCAGGTGGTGTATTGTGAGCTGCATTATGGAGAGGCCCACGTGGCAAGGAATGAACGTCTATTACTAATAGCCCTGGAGGACCTCTGGCTGCTAGCAGCCATGTGAGTGAGCTCAAAAACAGATCTCCCCCCACAAGCCTCGAGATGATTGAAGATCCAGCTGACATCTTGACTGCAGTCTGTGAGAGACCCTGAGCCAGAGGTACATGGCTAGTCACACCAGAATGGCTGACCCACAGAAACTGTCAGGTTATAAATGTGGTTTTAAGCTGTGCAGTTTGGGGAAAGCATTCAAGAAAGAGAGAAAACAAAACAATGAACCCAAACTTTTGACTTCTGATACCACTCCCTCTCAAGGGATTGAAATTCCAGAGAAATCAAGAGATGGTAGAATCTAGTAGATCGGGGTAAAAATTGTAAGAAAAGTGGACCTCTGTTCTGTTCACCATGTCTCTCTGAGAGGACATCATCTCACTTGACCCTCATATGCCAATAACCTGCAAATACAGGAGAAGACAACTGGCAGTGTGTCATGAGTCAGCTGAGAGAGGGCTGGACACAGCATCCCAGAGCCTCCTAGAAGGCAAAGAGCAAGCTCAGAGGTTCCCTGGTATCCCTAGAGAAGGCATGGAAATGAGATGAGTTGAGAGCCTGGGACTTGGTCATGGGACTTCCGTGGTAGAGGGGAGGTGGCCTGTGAAAGAGACACTACCTGGAGCCCCTTCTTGGACCAGCAGCCTCCTGCCTATTTTGGGAGGCTGAGAATTTAATAAGGGACTGAATTAGTGTATAAGAGACGATGTTCTAATGCTTAGCATATTTAAAGTTGTTTAAATCATTGACATCCCCTTTCCCTTAGTCCCCACTACCGCCATTAGTGGGAATGGTGGCTTCAAAGCAAGATGAGAACATCTCCTATAAGCCTGTAATGTGTAAATGTCAGTGCACAACAGTCACTGCTACCACCTTAGCAGCCCCACTGCTTTCACAAAGACACAGGAACAAGTGACACCTAAGGCTTCTTTTCCCAGTTTCTGGTTACTGCCCGACTCAGATGGGATACTTAAGTGATTAAGTGGAGGAGCAGGTGGATGGCCATGAAGAAGAGTGAGAGGGGCATGGAAAGGGTAGCAGAGACATGGAAATGGCTAGACCCCCATGGCTTGAAGATGACCTGGTGAAAGAGGGATGAAGCTTTTACTCATCTTTGGTGAAATGGAGCCTAGACTTAATTGATGCTTCTTGCTCTTGCTCCAAAATCAACTACCCTTGATTGATCATTATTATATATACCTCATCTTTTTTCTGTGGTTAAACTGCCCTCCTCCTTTTTGGAAACTTAGCTTAGGTTACAGGGCTGCCACACATGGCTCTACAGATTGTGCACTGAAAAAATCCAGGTGGTACCATTTATACCCTATGAGATGATTTGACAGGTCATCTCCCAGAAATCTTTCCACATCATTGTTAGTGGATTCTCATTATTCCCATTAACAAATATTTGAAGATTAAATGTCAGGTGCTGTTCTAGGTTCCAAGGACTTAGCAATGAACAGGATAGAGTTTCTGCCATTGGTAGTGGTACAGGAAGAGACAGACCATAACCACATGAACAAATAAGTAAGCACATATGAGGGTAAGGTAAATTGGGAGATACATTCTTATGTTCTTCAATAATACACAGGACCACAGTTTATAAACAATAGATGTTCTATATGTAACCATGTTTCCTCCTTTCCCTTTTGAAACGTAAGGCAGCAGACAATATGTTGTATGTACTAACAATGGGTATTTACTACAAGTTAATAGAGTTAATCCTTATTAGACTTTATATTTGTCCTGCCAGGATGACATTTTAAGAAAATATGAATTCTTTAATACACTTAGTGGGAATAGTTAAAAATTTTTTTATCATATTTATAAAATTAAATAAACTTATGTGGGTTTGGTAGTGGCAGAGAGGCAGATTTTACAAATTTAGTACATCTTTGACATTTGTGAGGGACATTTTCCCAAGACTAGGAGTGTTCTCAAAATCACAAACCTCAGCAGGGCACATAATTTTCCCACAATATACTGTGAAATGTAACTCAAATATTTAAAGATCTTTTGTATTCTTAATGGTTCCCTATACCACAGGGCTAAAGAAATTTGTAGGGTTATTTTCTAGCTTAGAACCTTTATTTCCTTAGACTTTTTCACTTTCATTACCAGTACTAATGGTTGATTTTCTTTTTAGAGTTTTAAAAATTACTAAAGTGTAAAAATAACCTTGAAAGTCATTGCATTCTTGATGATGGATAGAAAATTTCAAAACATATATCAAGATGTTGGTCCATGAGTTTGGCCCATGCATGAGATAGAGACCCACCTGATACACTAGCATCAGAGGACTTATGATTTAAATAAAGCCTTTGGATAACAAGAAATCACTATGAGTCTTCAATCACTAGAGTTGCTGGAAAGCACTAAAACTGAACGCAAAATCCACAGATGCCAAAGGTCTTTGGGATTACATTGCAGATCCATAGCAGGAGAGCAAAATGCAATCACTTGCTCATCCCTTTATTGTTAAAGTATATGTGACATCATTGTGATAAGTGATGTAGAATTTTCCAACTTGGATAGTGTATGAGAAACTTCTCTGGAGCACCATAAATTGGATGTTTATCTTTTTGCCACATATCAGCTACCTGGCTGATTTCTAATTTGTTTACGAATTCATAAATGCTCTGAAACTGATTCTTTCTCTTTAATGAGTGTTGGCAACTCCAACCTCTAAGGGCAGAGGTGAGGATAAACTGAGCCAGGTTATGAGAGGTCTTCAGAAACATGAAAGTGACCCAGCAAAATCAAGGTGTTATTATTACTCAATCAGGTATTGCTGGCTTCCAGTTGCTGGCTTTGTTCCTTGAACTGAATAAAAACACATGGGAAGCATCAATTAGCTGAAATGGACATTGTATAAAGGGTTTAACTTACTTCTTTTACAAACCACTGACAAAAGGCAGGACCAATCCATTCTCTTGCATGAATACCACAGTCTATCCAGACAGCTCTTTTGTAAGTTCGTGATCTTCTGCCCAGCTGAAAACAAGAGTGTTCATAGTAATCAAGTCAGGCTTTTATTTTTAGATTCACTGAAAAGCATAATTTAATAAGGTTTCAGAATAGTTCTTCACTATAGTTTGATTAATTAGGTAACTCACAAAAAAGATAAAGAGATTTCCTATCTTTCCAGAAGTGCAGGCTTGTTTATGCAGAAACAATGACTTTATTGCCTGAATTACAAATCAAATAACTGGAAAATACACAAAAAGGGCAATCCCTTAAAAATATGCTTGCTTCTCCTTTAATATAATTTGTGACTGTTAAGTAAAATGCTGAATTCCCCGTCCTCCCAAGCATTCTAAGACAATCAGCTTCAAATTCCCAAGGAATATTTCTTTAAGTAATAACTATGTTTTATAGGTGGACAAAGTCAAATTTTATTACGACACAAAATGGAAAAGCAAAACAATTTGATTTGTAGAATCAAGTGACAGATTTGTCTTTATAATCCTATTATATCAATATTACTTAAATGTGGTTTCTAACTCAGTAATAAATAGGTAGCTATTAACATTATTTCATAGGGAATCTAGTTTTCATTCATTACTTCACTCAACTAACACTTCAGGAAATCCTTCGGGGATATTGTTCTTGACACTGGAGATTCAAAGAAGAAAAGACAAGGAATTTATATGCTGGTAGGGAGGGCAGACATGGGAACAATTAACCATTATGATGTGAAGATGCATAAGTTGCTTAGGGAACATGGGAGGCGTTACGTGTAATTTTCCTGGGGAGTAGGAGAAGGCTTTTCAGACGAGAAACACTTAAGTACTTGAGTAAGACTTGGAGCTGGTCCAGAAGACAAGTTAGAAGAAGGCATCTCAAGCTTGGAAGAGAATCTGGGAACATCCTCTTTGAAGAATGGGCTTTTGGGGTACGAGGAAGAAATGGCAGGTGGACACAGAAGTGTATGCGTATGTGAAAGAGAGACACAGAGGAATGGATACAAGCACACTAACAGCAGTGATGGATGACAGTATGAGACAGGAGAGGATGGGGACTTGAAAGAAAGTTCAGTACTGAGGCCCTTACTGCAATAGTCCAGGGAGAAGAGATCCAGAGATAAATTATGGCAACAGCAGGGAAGACAGAGGAGGAATTGGAGCAGATCCAAAAGATACTTAGAAGAAAAAATCATCAGTTCTTGGTGGTAGATTTAAAGGAAGTGGTGAAAGCAAGGCAGAGGAGTTTAGGATGATGCTCATGTTTCTTAACTGCAATCACAGCAATGCCATTGTGAGCTTGAAGTACTTTTGTGAATATTCAGATGAGAAGGTCAAGTAGGCAATGGAATATGAATGTAAAAGTCCAGAAAGTGGACTTCACTGAATATGGAATGATTATTGAGACCATAGGGTGGATGTGTTCATCTAGAAAGGCTAGTGGAGGGACAGCACATCTGAGCATGGAGTCCTGGGATGAACAGAACCCACTGGAAAGGCAGGAGGAGAAGAGCCAGTGAATGAGCCACTGAATGGTCAGAGAGACAGGAAGAGAACCAATTAGGAGTCATTGCTGATCTCATCAAGACAAGTTTTAGAGGAGCTTTGGGGCCAAAGGCCAGTGAGTCTGAATGGGACATGAAGAAATAGAGACAGTGATATAGGGAACTCTTTTTAAGCTTTTCTTTCTTTCTTTCTTTCTTTCTTTCTTTCTTTCTTTCTTTCTTTCTTTCTTTCTTTCTTTCGAGAGTGTGCACGTGAGCAGGGAGGAGCAAAAAGAGTGGGAGAGAGAGGGAGAATTCTAAATGGACTCTGCACTGTCAGTGCAGAACCAGATGTGGGCGTGAACTCACAAATAGCGAGATCATGAGCCAAAGTTGGATGCTTAACCAACTGGGCCACCCAGCTTCCCCCATAGGAAATCTTGTTAGATGCTTGGCTGAGAAGGGATGGAGAGCTCTGGGTCAGTAGCTGGAAGAGAACTCAGGGTCAACAGCTGGGAAGAATGCATATCTGCTTACAAATTTATGTAGTGTTTCACTGGTTCACCTTGAGTAGCACCAGCTCATAAATAATTTTGAAAGCCATTATTTTTAAGGGCATCAGTAACTCTGAATATGTTAGAAACAGCATTCTCTGGAATACTCAATGGTAAAAATTAAATATGGCCCAAAAATCTAAGGGAAATTTTTTCTTAAATTAAAACGATGTTAAGTATGAGACGCCGTGAAAGACCATTTCTTTTCTTTTCCCCATAAGTCAAACGTGAAAAGGATGAATGTTTAATAAATATTTATTTTGTTAATAATTTATTTTTACCTTTAAAACAAAAAGAGACCTTCCCTCATATGATTTTCCAATAGAGAACACATGAATGAGGCCTGAATGAGTTTTATTCAGATGATGCATCCAATTTTGAATCTAAAATCAGATAAATAAAAACCATGTCAGACTTTCACAATTATGGAGCCTTCAGAGAACAAAAGGTAACAAAAGGCAATAATAGGTCTCAGAACTCAAAGGACATACATGACTATAAAGTTGAACAAAAACCAATTTTGTGTTTTTAATTTTCTTCAAGATACTTAAGACTATATTTTATTTTCTGTCTTTACAAATAGTAGCTTCATGTCTTTATATTGTTCCCCTTTTAGAGCATACCTTCTACTACCATTTGTCATTAATATCTTGATGGCAGAGATTTACAGAAAATTAATCAATGTGTTCTGGGTTCTTTTCAAGATAAAAATTTATTTCCATTTTCCCCCTAAGTACTTAAGAGGAAAAGAAATAAATCACCTTCACGAAAACCATCCAAACTACTTCAAAGTGTCTATTAAAGTCCTATATATTGCAATTTGTCACTGAACAGAAGATGCTAAGAAAAAGGCATTGTCTTCTGCCTTTAAAGGTTATCCAAGCCATCAGAGGGCATTTTTTGAATAATTTCCCCAAGAACAGTGATAGATTTGCATTGATCCAGTCACACACACTTATCTGTCATCAGGAGAAGGAATATTTGAGATGGATGAATAAGGCACTTAGAAATATGGATGACATTTCTGACTTAAAAGCTTTACTACGAATAAGGAAATCACACAGAAGTGTCCGCTGTTCCATGATGTGCAAGAGAGTCTGTGCTGAAAAAGCAGATTTTGAGAAGTATCCATATTTGCTTTCCTTTCTATTCTCATTGAGTCTAATGAGCAGGATATATATATATCTTGTGTGTGTGTATATATATATACATCTATGTATGTGTGTATATATACGTATGTATGTATATGTATGTACATATCTACATATAGTTTTAAAATTTGACTTTTTTTCTAGTGCATGTTATAGCACTTCTGTGTTCCAGGTTATCTAAAACTTCCATTGCTTCTAATTTCAAGCTTCTAAAATATATGTTGAAACAAGAAACATGTGAAAATAATTTTGAAAAGAACTATCAAGAGGACCAAAAATTCTCCTAAGAATATAACAGGATCTCATTAATTCTGTTTTTGACATTCCTTTGCTCAATTCAGGGGAAGCATGGAAAATGTGTGTATTTATTAATTTATTCATTCTGTCGTCAGCTACCTATTTGGAGGTCTCTATTTGCTTGCCACTATGGATATAGTGGTGAACAAGAAAGTAATGGCCTGTCCTGGGTGGCTCAGTCGGATAAATGTCCGACTTCAGCTCAGGTCATGATCTCACAGTTTGTGAGTTCCAGCCTCTCATCGGGCTCTGGGCTGACAGTGTGGAGCCTGGAGCCTGCTTTGGAATCTGTGTGTGTCTCTCTCTCTCCCTGCCCCTCCACCACTCATGTTTGCTCTCTCGCTCTCTCTTTCAAAAATAAATAAACATTAAAAAATTTTTTTAAAATGCATTTAAGAAATGGCCTGTCCTCATGAAACTTGCTTTGGAACTTGAGGACAACTAAGGCATTAATCAAATAATCCTAAAATTATGTGTATAAAAACTATGATAGATATTCTACCCATGTGCTGTGGGTACATGTAATAAGCTGGGGTTGGAGCTGGGGAGTTCTAATCCAATCTGGGAAAATAGAAATAGCCATCTTTTTGCTTGATCTGATATTGAAGGAGTAACTATTGTCCAGGTGAAATAGTCAAAGATGTGGTTGTGGGAATGAAGTTGCTATAGAATAAATACTAGGAAGAGTAAATAACATGTTAAAAGGCCCTGAGTTTCCACAAATGAAGCCTGGCCTGTGGGAGGTCCCAACCTGTGCAGACGCTGTGGAGCGAGCATCAAAATTCATTCCATCCCTCAACCAAATCATTGCCTTCAAACTCTGACTAGATCTACCTTCCATGCTTTTTTAGTTAAGGTTTTCACAACTCCAATTATAGGAACATTCCCTTGCTTTTACGTTGCACTTCCATGTCCTCTGTAGGGGTGGGTTGGGTAAAGCAAATGAAATTCAAATTATTTTGCTACTACTTTTAAAGGCTTAATAGAAGGGATGATTGAACTGAGGCGGCTAGACAATATAAGAGCTATATGTATTCTTCATATAGCCCCTGCCTCTGTCTTTATGCTTCTCTCCCAATCATTATACCTGAATGATAAAGATGCACTTATTAAAAAGAATGAAAGTTCCTTTGATTACATACTTCTTCTAAGGAGTGATAAACTTCATAATTATATCCAGAAAGGTATCTTCGATTTCTCTGGGTTCGCAAACTGCTTGCCTTTTCCAGTGTTTTCTGAAGATCTTCTATGAGGATCCTGGATTTGAAATGATAGACATGATGAAAATTGAATGGAGAGCATATAAAAATCAGGCAATATCAAAAGAAAATCATGCATCAGTGAAAAAGAATATAGCAAATAATGACATTTCTAAAAATACCAAATGTTGGGAAAGTATTCTCTTTTGGGAAATAGAAACTGTTAAATTGGGTAATGAAAATGTAAAATTAAAGAAGATCATCTCAAATAATAATAATTACTACCATGTATTGTGCAGCTACAAGAACCGAATGATGGGTATGGGCATTTACATTTATTGAATACCTACTTAGGCACCGCACTATGTATTTTACGTACACAAGCTTAGTTAACAAACCTATAAGGTAAATTTTACTCTTAAATTTTACAAATGGGGAAAATGAGCCTCAAAAGGGTCAAGAACTTGCCAATATCATCTGCTAGTGAGAACAGAGCTAGAGTTTGAGCTTGGAATGTGAACCTGGATTCTAGTCTTTAGACTCTAAGCCCAGTGTGACATTAGGAACACCAAAACAAGACAAGGCAACACAATATGAAAAGTTTTCAAAGGTTTAAAAAAATGTTTAAATTTTTGCAAAATTGAGTTGGGGTATATTGGGTTTGCATTATTTTCAGGGTGGACAGACCTTCTAAAAATAAACAAGTGAAACTTGTTTCCACTCAAGGTAAGAGCAATTCCTCACATTTATCACCAGAAAGTTAAGAAGTTCTGATGTGGATACATCTGTTTGTTTGGCAGCTCTTGATAGAATCACCATTGTTCCCTTTAGAAAGGCAGTATTTTCCTAGGAGTTTCAGTGCAAAAAAACTATGCCTCTTAATTGATTCTTAGATTCTATATCATTTATCATTGTTAATTGATAAATGACTTAACATATTACTAATCGCATAATGAAATGCCCATTCAGAGAACTGTCAAAATAATTCTAATGGAGAATTGCTCCTACGAAAGATTTATCCTAATATTTTCTAGTCAAGTTTGCTAGTGTTTTCACCAAAGTAAGAAAATTATCATGTAAAGTTTTTTAGTTTCAAGTTGTATGGAATCATTCCAGTTGGATATTAGCTCCTTTGATGATTAAACTCTTGGGCTTCTCTGTCTCCTTTTGAAATCTCCAAGTGCCATATGGAGCTAGTTTTTGGATTTCCTAATATTTGTTTAGTCATTTAGGCCAGTGATTCTTGAGTTGCATTTCTTTAAAGTCACCCATGAGCTTTAAAAACTATGCCACACTGAGGTGCCTGGCTGGCTCATTTGATCTTGGGGTCATGAGATGGAGCCCCAGGTTGGGTGTAGAGATTACTTAAAAATAAATAAACTTAAAAAAAAGCCACACTGGGCCCTGCATAGACAAGAATATCTGTGAATAGGTAGAAGTCCTTTTTAAAAGCTCACCTAGTGATTTTAATATATTGTTGGGATATTTAGGCTAATGATCTGGAAACAAATAATTTAGGCTAATTAAATCTGGAAACCCACTGGTATTAGTCCTCTCAGTTTCCATATTAAATACAAATGGAAGAAAAAAAAAACAAATGGAAGAGAATATGAGAATATAGCTGACCCTTGTTTCCTTTTTCCTCTCTTGAGTGTTTGTGCTAGATATGGTTAGCTGCCTACTCTCCATATGGACTTCTTGTACTGCAAGGGCTGGGAACCCCAAAATTACTTTTTCTTGACTCTCTTGCAGCTAGGGTCCCGGGTACAAATTTGTGAACACTGGTACGATAGGAAGTTAAGAAATGCAGTGGCCATCTCCTGCTGTTGCTGTGACCATGTCAAGGTCAGAAATGTGACTGTTCAGGGAAAGTCGAGGTTGCTGGACTCAGCACTCCAGTGTCTAGTCATCAGCTTTGCAGCAAGAGAGGCAGTTATCATCACAACAGTGAGGGCTGTACTATCACAGCAACAGCTTCTGGACCTCTGGACTGTCGCATGAGGGAGAAATAAATTATATGTGATTAAATCCATTGTGTGTGGGGATCTGTTATGAGTTGAATGGTGTCCCCTTCTCCCTCAATTTGTATGTTGGAGTCCTAACCCCCAGCACCACAGAATGTGACCTTATTTGGAAGTAGGATTGTTGCAGATGTAATTACACTGAGGTCACTAGGATGTATTCTAATCCAATATGACTGGTGTCCTTATAAAAAGAGGCAATTCAGGAGCACCTGGGTGGCTCAGTCAGTTAAGTGGTTAAGTGTCTGACTTTGGCTCAGGTCATGATCTCATAGTTTGTGAGTTCTGGCCCCACATTGTGCTCTCTGCTGTCAGCACAGAGCTTGCTTTGGATCCTCTGTCTCCCTCTCTACCTCTTCCCAGGTCACACACATGTAAGTGTGCACTCCCTCTCCCTCTCAAAAATAAGCATTTAAAAAAGAGGAAATTCAGTTTGGGAACATGGAAAAGTTCTGGAGGTGTATGGTGCTAATGGTTGTATAATGTGAATGCACTTAATGTCACTGAATTGTATATTTAAAATGGTTAAAATGGTAAATTTCATATTGCATATTTTACCACAATTTTAAAAAATGGGGGAAATTACTACACAAAGACACAAGCAGAGGGAAGATATGAAGAGGCAAAGATGTCCATCTTACAAACCAAGGAGAGAGGCCTGGGACAGGTCCTTCCCTCACAGACCTCAGGAGGAACCAACTCTGACCACACCTTCATTTCAGTCTTCCAGCCTCTGGAATCATGAGACATTACATTTTTGCTTTTTAAGCCAGCCAGTCTATGGGATTTGTTATGACAGCCCTAGCAAACCAATACAGGTCTCTATTCAACAACTATCCCTTAATACAGACCCTAAAAGACCAACCTGAAAATTAAAATAATTGTGGTGTGGCAGGTCTAGCCTCATTTTCCTTGTCAAATAGTTGACACCAGCAGAATAATGAGAAGGAGATCAAAATGGCATTTGTAAGTGTTGTATTTTCTTAGTCCTTTGTGATTCATGATTATCCCTACCCTAGGTGCATGTACTATAATATAACAGTGACCAGAGCCACTGAAAACTTTCCAAGTGATGTCAACATTCAGTGTAAAACCATGTCCCCAAAGCTTCCAGGGTGGGTGAGTGAGGCTCAATATTTGAAATTCCACTGCCAATTTTTACAGGTATTTAATTTATAAAATGATTGAATTTTTTATGACAGAATGAATCATCTCATCTTTCATGTCATTGAGAGGGGCTGATTACCTAGGGGCCAGACACATGAGGTCACATTATCTCTTCCTTAAAGATGACTACAGCTATATATTATGTATAGTTGTACAGAGTTAATGATAATCTTTTGGAAATACCCCAGGCTACAATAATAAAAGTCAATTAAAATGATCTCTATCTACTGCCCTGTGGAATTTAATCGACTCTTATGTGTTATTATCTCGGGACCAACAAAATGAATAATTCTAAATGATTGTCCTCCATGAGGAGACAACTGATTTAAAATACTCATTTTTTAGACTCTATTCTCTGTGACATAAAGTGTGATATTTTATTCTATATCAGTTCCGCATGACCTATATTTAATGGCAGGAAATAGAGACTTGTTAAAATAACTGGTATATTCCTTTCTACTGAATTATAATTAATGAAGCATGTGAGTTGTTGCTGAGCACCTATAGATATAATTACTAAGCTCCTGCCTTCCAGGCATTCAGAGAATCAAAGCACACCTTCAAAGTTATAGTGATGACTAAAATGTGTTCAATATGAACAACAGTTTTATGCACAGCTGTGACTCTGCCCTGTTCTAGAAGGACAGATAAAGTACCTTTCTGCAAAAAGCATATAAGTACTTTAATAAGGCTGTAATTATCTTTCTGGCAGGGAAGTATTTGTGTGGACCAGGGAGGAATGTCACTGTCACTTTGCACCCTGTGGCTCAGCCTTCCAGAGAGACTAGGACTTTCACCATGGACTCACAGAGCCACAGGCCCATCCCAGGCCTTACCAGACATCATCAGGGATCTTTGTGCCAGTTTTGATAGTACAACCATTTGCTAAGAAGTTGGAGTAATTGAAGTTAGTCATTTACAAATATGCTTCACAGCCCTGAAATCCTAAGTTTCCAAATGAAAGGCAGGTCACTCCTTCCCATGTCATTGATTCACTACACTGCACTTCTCTGCCCAGATTCTGCATTGACTTTCTATCTCTCCACCACTTCCTTTTCCCTTGTGTCTGCTGGAATCGTGCTTTCTCTGTAAATAAACTTCCTGTATTCTCGTCTCTTCAGAGAACTCTCTCTTTTCATATTCTTGCCCTAATAGAAATGGAATTCTCTCAAGGACAGATTCTTTTGTGGCTTTCTCTTTCACCACATCACCTATCATGGGACCAAAGGGAAGGAGGTCAGCATTCTCCTGAACCCCAGCATTCTCACATGCTTCCTCATCAATCTTCTAACTTCCAGAAAAAGCTCATCCTGCCTTCAGCATCATGCCATTCCTTGTTTCTTTCCTCTGACTCCTGGGTACTTTCTGATATTACTGTCCCAGGAGCACATCTGTCTCTCCACCTCTAATCTTGTCATCAGCCAATGAGATTCAAAGCTGCTATGATGATGCTCTGGTGATTTAGTCCATCCATTCTCAATCACATCAGTCTCAATGATTTACACTCCATTTCAGCCATGACCTCCATGACTAACACCTGAATCTTGTCACCAGCCATGAATGTTCTACACCAGGACTCTTAATCTTAACCTACACTTTGTCAAGATTTTCTTCCCTCCATTTCCTGCTTGCCCTCAGTCATGCTGTATCTTCTTTCAATATAAAGATCATTATACCTCTCTTGATTCTTAAATTTGACTACATAATTCCTCCTAGACTCTTCTCTTTTCCTATCCAGATTTGATGCCATGGATGAATACTTAAGCTAGTATCTCACTAGGAACCTCAACTTCTTTGATTCTGACCTTTCTGTGGTCCTAATCCAACAAAATCTCAACTCTTTGCAACAAAACCCCCAGCTTTTCTCTTGGTAACCCTCTTTAGCTAGTTTCTTCCCTTTCAGTAGATAATTTTGCTTCTTATTCCATGTAGAAAATTTAGCCCTTAGTTATGATCTCTTTCAACTTGTTGACTCTCCTCTTTATAATCTTAACTAGACTCACATTTACCTCTTCAGTCTTCCCGGATAAGGCATCCTTTCTAGTGCTCAAACCCATTTCTCCATTGGTGCATTCTATCCTGTACCATCAGTGTGTCCTTCCCTACTGGTCCCTCCCTTCAGCCTACAGACATACAAAAGTTTCCCCCTACCCCCTAAAATCCGAAATTTGAAGCAGTCATTGATGCTGCATCTCCTTGTAGTCACTCCTCATTCTCTGCCTCTCAGCTTATTTTAACTTCTAGGAGCAGTACTCTGCTCTGCTTCTTCATGTTCTCACCCCTATTCACTTCTCTGTACTTTCTCTGTCTTCTGCTCCTGACAATATAATCCCACCATGAGAGTTACCAACACAATTTCCATTGCCAAATCCAAAGGAAACCAGTCAGCCCTTTTCTTGCTGGATATTACTGCACCACGTGGCATCACTGATGTTCTCCCTCCTGAAAGTCTCTCATTTCTTAACTTCTGTGACTATCTTCCATTTGCTCCATTCTTACTATTTAACGATTCTTTAAAAAAAAAAAAACAAACCAAATATCCAAATTTATTTGAATCTATCTACTCAATCACCTAAGCTAGAAGATTTGAGGTTGTTTTCGATTTCTTCCTTTTCCACCTACATCCAACTAAGTGCAGAGTCCAGGTGGTTTTGCCTATTCACTTTTTTTTTTTTAAAGCTTTCCTTATCCCACTACTCTGGTCCCTACTCAAGGCCTCACAACATCTTACTTGGACTATTGTAGTCTCCTATTGCCCCTCCACCTCTACTTACACATGGCTCCCTTCCTTACCTCTTTCAAGTGTGCAGAACCACATACTAGATAGCCTGAACTCCTAGCCCTCTACATCAGACTTCCCACAACCTGGTCTTCTCTCAACCTCTCCAGCATTATTTGTTTCTACTCCCTGACTTGATTTTTTTAAAAATTTTTTTTAATGTTTATTTATCTCTGAGACAGAGAGAGAGCATGAGCGGGAGAGGGGCAGAGAGAGAGGGAGACACAGAATCCAAAGCAGACTCCAGGCTCTGAGCTGTCAGCACAGAGCCTGATGTGGGGCTTGAACTCACAAATTGTGAGATCATGACCTGAGCTGAAGTCGGTCGCTCAACTGACTGAGCCACCCAGGCACCCCTCCCTGACTTGATTTTGTACACTAATAATACTGAGCCACTTCAGTTCCCTACACAGGTATTATACTGTTTTTTCCCTTTGCTTGCACTGTACTCTCTGCCTGTAAGTTCCAAGGCTCACCTTCTGCTTAGTGGTCACTGCTCCTGCAGAAAGTTTTATCTGCCCCTGCATTTTTATCCACTTTCTAAGCATTGCTAGGGTGCTCTCCATTCCTCAGAGAAGACCTTCTGTGTTACAGTGATCACCTGGTGGTAATGGTGAAATGAGATGTCAGTGTTGTTCCTCCCCACCCACCTCGCTATTACACTAATAAGCTCTTCAAAGGTGAATATAACTGTGTTACATTCAAGTCTGTATTCCCCAATTTGAAAAATAGTACCTAAAATGCCATTGTAGGCACTCAATAAAAACCTGAATTGAATACAGCTCTCATTCAGTTCAGTTTAGTACAAATGAATTAAACAAGTGAAAAAGAATGCTTACTTGTACTGGATGTTGGCTTCCTGTAAGAAGGCTAACAGGACTTGGGAACCATTTTTGGGAATATGAACATCAGTAACTGCTCCTTTTGATACATGGAAGATACTGCTGGGCTGCCACAGGTCCACCTATAGTGCAGGAACCAACCTATAATTCATATTCAGTTCAGGTGGGGAAAGATCCATGTCATGGCGTGAAACATGTCACATTTTGGATTTAGACTCAATGCTTTCACCATCAGGGTAAAATTCTTATTTGAATTTGGTCTCCAAATTATATCATATCCACATAGAATTTGATCATCATTTATAAGCAATAAAGACCAATATACAATAAAGTCACAAGGTAAAAATTAGATAAAATAGTTTTAAGTTTACCTTTGATATTCTTAAAAATTATTACACAAATCTTTGAATAAGAAAGATATAAATTACCTTATATTTTACTACCCAAGCGAATTATGGTAGCTTGACAACAGCTATCAACAAAGTTTGATAACTTTAAATGGAACACTCTCCAGGTATTTCTTCCTTCCCCAACACATGCCTTTTACCAATTCCTACTCAGCCTTCACATGGCAATAGAAACATCCCTTTGTCAGGTTGGACTTTTCAGCTAGGGTAGTCTCCTGGTCATAGTTCTTAGAGCAACTCATGCTTCTTTCATTATGTGATTTAACCCTATCAGAATGTAAGCTCCTGTAGGTTACCACCTCATTCTAAGGGTCTAGAATGGAGCCTTGTGCACATCAGCAACTCACGGTTGCATACATATAGACTCCATGTAATAATTCACTATATGTTCACCACATGCCCAGTGTTTTGCAGGAAAGCAGGAGCTGTGTCTCTTTAGCTTACTGTAGTGTTCCCAGTGCCTTGTCTAATGCTCCATATCTGGTAGGTAGTGCTTTACATTCATTGATAGAATTACTGAACGCATCTGGGAGGGAGGAGAGCCCTATCTTCTGCACAAGCCGAGAGCTACCTTTTCGATTAGGCACAGTTCACCTTTACAGTCATGTCGCATGGGACCTCCTCTTTCTGCATTTCCAGGCTTAGTCTGGTACAGGGCCTTGATCTCTGATCTGGTAAGATTTAGTTACTTTATCTTCTCTTAGGTGTCAGTGTCTTCATTCTTTTAGGGAACTCTAAAAGACCAAAAATACTTTGTGACTCAAGGAAATACACCTCTGGTGGTATAATTTAATCTTGAACAGGGCAGAAAGGCATTTGTTTTGGGGACAAAAATATTTTTTTTTTTCCCCAAGCAGCTGACTCCTCCACTAAGCCACAAGGGCAAATCTGACTCAGCTAACATGCTAGTCCAACAATCATAGAAAAACAGAAGTGTGGGGCTGGAAGGGATGCTGAGAGGTCATTTCATCCATCTGTCAGCCCTTGGGCAAGGATACATCGAGGACTGAACAAACCTGTCCCCAATAGACGTATCCAAACCACATCTTTTAAGTCTCCAAAAGAGGAGAGTCTAAAAAATCCTAGTTTAACTCATATCCATGTTTAACAAGATTGCAGATGTTTTTCTTAATCCCTTACACTGCAGCACAGTTTCATTTTTTCTTGTTCCACTCTTCAGTAAGGAATGGCCAGTTTCTTATCTCTGTGAGATAAAGTACATTGGTATCTTTCCCTTTTCTTTATATGATAGATTTTCTGATCTTGTAATCATCTTTGGGACTTGCCTCTAAACCCATTACAGAGACATATTTTTGGTATTAAGGTTTGTTACATCCCTTAATGCCAGTGGAGATGAGGAAATAGTGCTCTATTTGGAGGGTAGAGAGCCATAAGAACCAAAAATACTGTGAATAGCCACCCTGGAGATTAGTTTGTGTGTCATTTTCCAGGGTACATGCTAAAATAAGACTCCTTATCCAGTAGAACAGAGTAGCTTTCCTATAGGAGGTTCCATTCAAGGAACATACCCCATAGCATGGCCTGGAGAAGGCTTCCTAGGAAATGGATCTAAAGGAAACAAAACTAATTCACAAAATCAGGAATTGTACTGTTGTGATATTAGGAAAATAAGTTAAAATGAATTATCAGCTTTTCTCCAGTAATATTTTGGGGAAAGGGTTCTTGGATATATAATACATGGGTATTTAACCCTGGGTGGCAGGCATATGCTTATAACAAGATATAGGGACAGCAATACTCACGTGAGATTTTTAAAGTGCCACCCACTTTTTAGGTATTTCTAATTTTTTCAATAATACTTGAGGTAGGAGCTAATGGTAGATATATTTAAAGAATGAGAAGACTCAGATTCGTAGAGGTGAAGTCAATTTTCCAAGGATGCACAGCTCCAAAACGGTGACACAGGATGTGCCCACACTCCAGTGCCCCTATGTGCTGACTGGGTTAAGTGTCTTTGGGATCTTCTGAGACTACCCCCAGGAGAATAAGCAACATCCAACCTCCTTAGTGTTTGAGGGGGTTTGGTTGGCAGGTTTCACACCCTGGTTTTTCCTGCCAGGGGTTATTTGCCCTATAAATTGTATGTGAGTATTTCAAAGTTCAAATCAGCCCACTCTGGGCAGGTTACCATCATTTCCTTAGGGTGTTATCCCATCTGGATGAATGGTAAACTGCCTCTGAATGGCAAAGCTGGGTGACACTTTATGATGATGACAACGAAGGATCAGTAACCTTGTCAGGATGGCCTCAGATTGTATGCCAACTATCACAGGGTTTTGCTGTAAACAGCCATGTGATATTGCAAGGAGAGAACGCTCCTCTACGGAAACTTCTGGCCTTGGAATCTGGTGTTTGTTCCCATGTGTTCCTTTCCTCATATGATGACCAGTCACATACAGTCAGATCTATTTAAGAGGTGGAGGAAATTTAGTGTATGGTCAAAAGCATGGACTTTGGAACCTGATGGCCCTGAGCTGGAATGCCCTGCTAGTATCAGGCGTGTGACTTCAGGGGAGGTTTTTAACATTTCTGAGCCTCAAATTCCTTATCTGTATTGGGAATGTAATTAAAAAGCCTATCTACAGATTTTTCTGTAGGATGAGTTGGAAAAACAGAAGTAAAACACATGGCACGAAGTCTGGCACATAGTGAAAACTCAAAAAATATTAGCTATTTGTTGTTTTTTTTTCTTTTTGAACACATACGAAAAGAAAAGCTGGAAGCAGTAAAGTTCTACTTCACATATTTCTGATTAAAATGAAGACTATGATGAGATTATTTCTTTATTTGGACATTAAAACCTGTAGGTGGCTTTAAGGAAGAGAGGAGCCAATAAATACACCAAGAATATGAGTAAGGCTGGAATGTTTCCTAATGCAAACAACTGGATTTGAAACCACTGTAGCATGCTGGTTAATTCTCTGGATTTCAGAGTCTGACTTCCTACAATTACATTTAGGCTGTCCACAGTTAGCATCTGTGTGATGTAGGGTGAATTCCTTAATCTCTTTGGGCTTCACATTCTTCATCTGTAAAATGAAGGTGATGATTACACTTCCTGGTTGTTGTTGCTATAGATTGGGATTATAGAGACTACAGAAAATGCAGTCATTAAGAGCATTAATTTTGGGATTCAAGGCAGGCTGAGCTTGAATCCTGGTTCTGCTGCTTATTAGCTGTCTGACTCTGGGCAACTTACTTTAGCTCTCTGTGCTTGTTTCTTCAATTATAAAATGGGCTTATAAATACTATATGTTTTATAGATTTGTTAGGCTTAAGCTAATACATACGAAATGCTTTAAATAGCACCTGGTGAACAGGGGTCATTTGTTAAATGATAAATGATTCAAAATACAAAAATAATTTCTCTGCAATGAAAAAATATCATATTTTAGTCTAGCACTAATTTCATGGCTCTTTTGGTTCTTGTGCTGTGTTTACTTACTGGCCTGGTCCAGCCTCTATGAGGCATCCACCTGTCTTTCAGGTGACTGATTACATACCTGGTTGAGGTATCACTGGAGGTGTAGTCAGTGTCCCCCAGCAGTTTCTGAGTGAGTCCTACATGTGGATATGGGAAGACAGGTGGTATTTCTTCAGCTTGGGAACAGATGGCCTGCCTCCCAGCTGCTTGAAGTAACATAGAAGCATGAGAGAGGAAAGTCCTACTCTGTATTTACTCTTACTTTCTGTTGGTTTGGAAAAGTGTTAGGCACTTATGTATCACATAAGAGGTTTCTAAGTAAGAAACCTCAATATCAAGTTTGTGGTCAGCTAATGTTTAATTTACATAATAATCATATTAATTACATATTAGCACACATAAAAATCTTAATGCACAGAAAATACTCTCTCTTATATACCCTTAAAATTGTCTTTTTGGTCTGGATCCACTTAACCTTCTTGAATCTTCTTTGAGGATCTCTATGACCTCTTAAGAAGTTTTCTGACACCCAAGTTTAGGTCAAGTACCTTTGTTATCTGCTTTCATGTAACTTTTAATTATATCTCATTTTTTACAGTGATTATATTAGTTTCCTAGGGCTGCTATAATGAATTGCAACATACCGGATGGGTTAAAACAAAGAGATTTAGTCTCTCATAGTTTTGGAGGTCAGAAGTCCAAGATCCAGGTGTTGACAGGGCAGCATTTCCTCTGAAATCTCTGGGGGAGGATCCTTCCTTGATCCTCCAGCTTCTGGGGGCTCCAGCAATTCCTTGGCTTGTAGCCACATTATACCAATCTCCGTCTCCATCTTTACATGGTCTTCTCATCTGTTTCTGTATCTTCTCCTCTTCCATGTCTTCTAAGGATACTTGTCATTGGATTTAGGGCCTGAGTAATCCTGGATGCTCTCATCTTGAGATCCTTAAGTACATCTGAAAACTCTTTTTCCAAATTAGGTCATGTTCACAAGTTCTAGAGACATATATTCTGGGGGGCAATTGTCATATTAATATTAATATCTGTTTTCATATTATCTTCCTGGGAGCAGAAACCGTGAAATTCTCCCTCTCATATCTCCAATGCTTGGCCCCAATAGTGGCCCCATATCCCCAGTAGTGGCCACTTCAGCAACACAGTTAAAGAAATGCTTTTATTTTATGGTTATTGTTTGTCCTTGCTCTATTTCTTATGACTTATTAACATTTCAAATAGCAGGGGGCTGCTGGAAGGTAAACTTAGCCAGAGAATATGGTCTCTGGTAAACCAGACATATGGTAGGTTGTTAAAATTGTGGGACTCATTTTACCTAGCTTCATCCTCTCTCTCCTACAAAATGCTAAGTTATCACTTCCCTAAAGCACAGACCCAGTAAATACAACAAAAGTCTTCAGGAATTTAGGCAACTCATTGTTTCACCACTGAAGAAAGATGAAAATATGTTATTAACTAATTAGGAGTTAAAATAGTCATAAAAATCAGTGGAGGCCCAAGAGTGGGATAAGTCCAAATGAAAGCATTACTTATAAATTTCAGTATAGCAGAAATTAATACTATAGCATGAGGACAGTAAAACCTTCGTTTGTGAGCATAATTTGTTCTGGAAACATGCTTGTAATCCAAAGCACTTGTATATCAAAGCGAATTTCTCCATAAGAAATAATGGAAACTCAGATGATTCATTCCACAACTCAAAAATATTCATATAAAAATGATTATAATACTGTACTAGAATACAAAATAATAGAGAAAAATAAACAAATTAACCTGCTCTTACCTTTGAAAACCTTCATGGCTGGTGTGAGGGAGACAAGAGAGAGGAGGGTTATTGTGTAGGACAACTTTCACTATCACTAATGGAATTACTGCTATCCATTGGCTCCATGGAATCTTTTTCTTTTCATGAACTTTAACAAGGAACCTATCCAATGACACTTGCTTTTGTGTCTTTTTGAGGATCTTAACGACATTGTATTGTCATTAAACAGATTTATCACTGCTATGACAGCCTTATTAGGGTAGTGCTTTTCTACAAAATTTTACACTGTTTTCCACATCTCCCTAATCTCGTTTGTAGTGAGAGATTCTTCTGCCTTTTTCTCCTCCTCTGCAGAAGAGATGCAGACATAGACTTCCTATAAAATATTGCAATTTCGGCCACTTTCATTTCTCTATGATTTCCTTCTTAACTTCCATCATAATCATCTTCTTTTTACCGCCTTTCTTTTCAACCTTTTTCTGCATGGGGCCATTGCATATGCTCGCACGGATGTTGACTACAGTACAGTATTAATAAACGCATGTTATATACTGTATTTAACATAACTGGCAATAAGGCAGCAGAGGAAAGGGTCTAAATCTGCAAGCAGCCTGACCTAGTATGAAGCAAAGCATTCCTAAGCTTACTCTTGTATGGAAAAGCAGAGAGCTTTCCATAGGTGCTTTGAAGTGACAAAAAATACACTAGTGGCAGTTGTGGGCATCTTCCAATGTTCTGAAAAATCATTGATTTCTGCCAAGCACTGAAGCCTGAGACTGAGCATCCAAGCATGGAAGACGATCAACCACAATCCCAGAGAGAGAAGAACCATTGGCTCAGTTTTGATCATGTAATGTTCTGCAGCATGTACTACTCGTAATGCAAGATATTGCTCACTTACCAAGTTAAAATTTATGAGAAAAGTTTGCTCATCCTTCAGAACACTTACAGAACAAATTACTTGCAACCCAAGGTTTTACTGTTCTAGTTATCAGAAAAGCATTATATCAGTGACATCAGGTAAAGGCGGGAAGTTCTGTTTCGGTGTCCATGTTTTCCATCCAATTCTCTTCAAGGCTGAATGCTTATCATCATAATTGGTTAGTAAGTCTCATTTATTCAATAAAGCACACATTGGAAAAGAAAATGATTTTTAACATTTCCCTGAACTATTAATTGGTACATTCACCAATTTGAAAGGATTATTGAAGCCCATCAAAGATGGAATATATGGGTTGTCAAAAAAGATTTAATTTATTGGCTTGTTTCAACAAGGGGTAATCTCAGAAAGACAAAGAATTTAGGGGATTTGGGCTTTTGTTAGGTGATTTTGTGTAGGGTTTAAGGAACTCAGGTTTTTCTCTGGGTTGAACGCTATCAGAATGAAGGGAATTCCATCACTGAATATCTTGATAATTGTATCTAGAAGGTGAAAGAAACAACTGGGACTATAATTGATAAAGAAGCAGTAGTCATATTAGCTACACACAAAAACAAAACAAAACAAAACACAAACGAAAGAACCCAAAACAAGAGATGTTTTGTCATTTTTCTGGTTTGGTCTATTTTTTGTTTTTCCTGTGTTTAGACACGGTCTTATTTTTATCTTATTTCATGAAGAACATAGAATAGTCTTGTCTGATGCTGGTACTCTGTAAAATGGTTAACATAAGAACACCAAGGTCTGGCTGTTCGTGTCAGCCTGGCTTCTGGCTGCCAGGAGTTGCTTTCCCCCATCTCAGGATAATCACTGTTTTACTAAATTCTTATGATAACTAATGGTATGCTAGATGAGGGGTGGGAACTCTGCATTATCAGGCCAGAGTGGCTTGGAGGGGGGTGATTTGAGTACTAGGGTCATTGGGGTTATGGAATGAAGGATGTAGACCTGTGATGGTTTGCCCAGGAGAAATTAGAAACTCAATGACATCTGACTTTGGCACCCTGCATCTTTCTGTAGCGCCTGCAGCTCACCACATTTTTCATATAAAAGAGTCGATACTACCTTAATTCCTGCCCTCTAAGTGAACACTTGAAGTCTTATAAATACTAAGGAAAGGTTCCTAACTGCTACACTAGAGACTCTGAGAATCTAGCAGCCATTCAGGAAGATGAAGGCAATATTGTTAGATGAAGGCAATATTGTTTCACTATATTTTGCTAGCTTAAAATAATTCTATTCTTAAGAATTGCGTTAGCATTTTTAGCCTGGTTTTGTAGAATGGATAAAAATAATCAGAAATTATCTCATGCATCACCTGGATATCCATTAACAAGGACATTTGAAGACAAGAGCCCCTGGACTGCATCTCATCAAGTAATAGAGATTTCCCTCCACTTTCTATTGATGATTTATGGTTTTAGCATAGATAATTTTCTCATGATATGTGATTGCTACATCCAGAAGTATTTACTTTGGTGTACTAAACAAGAGTATGCTAATGCATTCACAATAAAATGTTTTTGGCTATTCTCTGGGGTTTAATACTCAGTGGAAAATCACTTCAGAGTTTGTTATGCATTTATTTTTTCAGAGGCTAACTCAAGAATTCTATTATTTATCTCAAAAATCAAACAAAACTCATCTTTGCTTTCATGAAAAAAAATTCTAACTTAGGAAATAAAAAAAATGGTTTCTTTCTGGCTCTTTGTTAAGTTTGCTATGTCATATTCCAGAGACTTAATTTTCTTAATTACAAATAAAGGCCTTAGACTACATTATTTCCAAATTCCCCTCATACTCTATAAATTCTGTCAGACTCAGTGTGGTTTTCTGAATATAAAGGTTTACATTTCTCTAGGAAAATCTCTTTCAAGTTCACCCACATTTACCTTCTTACTCTCAGAGTTAGAAAAAGACCCTCTCGGGGCGCCTCAGAGTTGGTCGGTTAAGCGGCCAACTTTGGCTCAGGTCATGATCTTGCAGTCTGTGAGTTCTAGCCCCGCGTCGGGCTCTGTGCTGACAGCTCAGAGCCTGGAGCCTGCTTCAGATTCTGTGTCTCCCTCTCTCTCTGCCCCTCCCCTGTTCATTCTCTGTCTCTGTCTCAAAAATAAATAAACGTTAAAAAAAATTTTTAAAAAGAAAAAGACCCTCTCAACAATTTTGCACTAGTATCATCTTTGAGTGATCAGTTATATTGACTTATTAGGTCAGTATGGAAAATGATATATAAAGAAAACTAATTTTTAAAAAGTTACTTTCAAGCATTTTTCTAAAGCAATTAGAAGATTAAATGGAAACCACATAATTTTTTTCTATATTAGTTGTTAGCTGATGAAAAGACCAGGGAGGAATTCTCAAACTGGAGGGCTGGATCATCATCCTTTGAACAACCTAGAGGATTTATAGATTGTTCTGTCTCTCTGTTGTTTACGAGAATAGGCTGATTTCTAAAAATCAGCTATGGTAACTACCCTACATCCTTTCACTCTTTACTGAGCACCTACAGTGTCTCAGCCATCAATCAAGCTATGTACTGAGGATGCAATGATGAGTAAGACACAGCGTGGCCTGCCAGGACTAAGCAGACATTACATGCTTAGTCTATAGAGGGAAGACACACTAAGGCTGTTTAATTATATTTGGGAAGTAGTTTGAGAAAAGTTTCCCAGGAGAGGTGTTATTTATACATAATACTGAAGGGTGAGTAGGAGTTAGCTTGGAAAAGGTGGAGGGAAGTGGGGATAAAAGGCATCATTCAGAGGCTTCCATATGAAATGGTTTGTGTCAGGAATGGAAGAGAAATCTTGAAGTTTACCTGAGCCCTGTGATCCTGGAAAACAGTGATCTCATGGCCCCTTTGTATTCTAGAATGGCTTACTGTAAGGAACCATTCTCCCCATATAAATTTGAAAAACCTCACAAATTTCCCCTTCATTTACCTATGACAAGCTCAGACATAGACCCTTAGATTCTCATTCTTGGCTTAATAGTTAGCTGAATTGTTTGTCCCCATTGATCAATCTAAACAAAATGTCTGTTACTTTGACAAGTGTTAGTTAAGCTTTTCTCTTTCCACCAGGCCTCAGAACTTTTACCCACCCTCACTTGCTACAGCCTCTCTGTAACAGTCCTTCCTGAGCATTAACTGACCTCAGTGAAACATCCTCTGATTTTACTGTCTGGTCAAGTCCCTCTAGCTTTCTGCCCACATTCCATGTGTTCTTTCTAGCCTTGTTCACACTTCCCCCTAGAAAGAAAAGCCCTTTTCTGCTAGAACTGATACATTAATTCAGCAAATTTGCAGGATATAAAATCCTGTGCAGAAATTGGTTGCATTTCTATACACCAATAATGAAGCAGAGAAAGAGAAATCACAGAGCTAGAGATAACAATCCTAAAATTTGTATGGAACCAGATAAAAACCCAAATAGCCAAGGTAATGTTGAAAAAGAAAAGCAAAGCTGGAGGCATCACAATTCTGGACTTTAAGCTGTATTACAAAGCTGTAATCATCAAGGCAGTATGGTACTGGCACAAAAAAACAGACACATGGATCAGTGGAATAGAGAACCTGGAAACGGACCCACAAATGTATGGCTAAGTAATCTTTGACAAAGCAGGAAAGAGTATCCAATGGAAAAAAAGTCTCTTCAGCAAATGGTATTGGGAAAACTAGACAACGACACGCAGAAGAATGAAACTGGACCACTTTCTTACACCATACACAAACATAAATTCAAAATGGATGAAAGACCTAAATGTGAGACAGGAAATCATCAAAATCCTACAGGAGAACACAGGCAAGAATCTCTTTGACCTCAGCTGCAGTAACTTCTTACTTGACATGTCTCAGTAGGCAGTGCAAACAAAAGCAAAAATGAACTATTGGGACTTCATCAAGATAAAAAGCTTCCGCACAGCGAAGGAAACATCAACAAACTAAAAGGCAATCAAAAGAATGGGAGAAGATATTGGCAAATGACAATGGGATAAATGTTATTATCCAAAATCTATAAAGAACTTATCAAACTTAACAGCCAAAAAAAAAACCACCCAGTTAAGAAATGGGCAGAAGACATGAACTGACACTTTTCCAAAGAAGACATCCAGATGGCCAACCGACACATGAAAAGATGCTAAATATCACTCATCATTAGGGAAATACAAATAAAAACCACAATGAGATGGGAATACAAGCTGGTACAGCCACTCTGGAAAACAGTATGGAGGTTCCTCAAAAAACTAAAAATAGAACTACCCTACGACCCAGCAATTGCACTACTAGGCATTTATCCAAGTGATACAGGTGTGCTGTTTCGAAGGGACACATGCACCCCCATGTTTATAACAGCACTATCAACAATAGCCAAAGTACTGAAAGAGCTCAAATGTCCATTGATTGGTGAATGGATAAAGAAGATGTGGTATATATAGACAATGGAGTATTACTTGGCAATCAAAAAGAATGAAATCTTGCCATTTGCTACTATGTGGATGGAACCAGAGGGTATTATGCTAAGTGAAATTAGAGAAAGACAAAAGTCCTAGGACTTCACTCATATGAGGACTTTAAGAGACAAAACCGATGAACATAAGGGAAGGGAAACAAAAATAATATAAAAACAGGGAGGGGGACAAAACAGAAGAGATTCATAAATATGGAGAACAAACTGAGGGTCACTGGAGGGGTTGTGGGAGGGGGAATGGGCTAAATGGGTAAGGGGCACTAAGGAATCTACTCCTGAAATCATTGTTGCACTATATGCTAACTAATTTGGATGTATTTAAAAAGAATAAAAAATAAAATAAAAAAAAACACAATGAGATACCAGCTTACACCTGTAAGAATGGCTAAAATTAGCAACTCAGGAAATAACAGATGTCGGCGAGGATGCAGAGTAGGGGAACACTTTTGCACTGCTAATGGGAATGCAAACTCGTGCAGCCACTCTAGAAAACAGTATGGAGGTTCCTCAAAAAATTAGTTACCTGATGACCCAACAATTGTACTAGGTATTTATCCAAAGGATAGAAAAATGCTGATTCGAAGGGGCACATGCACCCCAATGTTTATAGCAGCGCTATCAACAAGAGCCAAATTGTGGTAAGAATCCAAAGTCCATTGACAGATGAATGGATAAAGTATATGTAGTCTATTTACAATGGAATACTAGGTCAGCAATCAAAGGATGAAATCTTGCCATTTCAACAATGTGGATGGAACTAGAGGGTATTATGCTAAGCGAAATAAGTCAATCACAGAAAGACAAATATCACATGATTTCACTCATATGTGGAATTTAAGAAACATAACAGAAGAACATAAGCAAAGGGAAGGAAAAACAAGATAAAAACAGAGAGGGAGGCAAACCATGAGAGAATCTTAAGTAAGGAGAACTGGGGGTTGCTAGAGGCGAGGTGGGTGGGGAATGGAATAAATGGGTGATGGGCATTAAAGAGGGCACTTGTTGGGATGAGCCCTGGGTGTTATAGACAAGTGATCAATCACTGGGTTCTCCTGAAAACAATACTACACTGTATGTTAATTTAAATAAATTAAAAAAAATTAGCTGAAGAAACAAAAAAATCTGAATATACTTAATATCAATTAAGAAAACTGAATTATTTAAAAATATATATCCTTCTTGACCCCTTAAAAAAACTAGCAGGTTCAGGGGAGCTCTAACACATATGCAACACATAATATCCAAATCTTATTTTAACTCTTCCACAGTTTAGAGAAATTAGAAATTTCCCTAAAATAATTTCATTAAGCTAGTATAATCTTATTTTTTAGTTAAAAACAATGAGAGAGAGAGACACATGTACATGCAAGCACAAGTGGGGGAGGGGGAGAGACAAAGGGAGAGAGAAGATCTCAAGCAAGCTCCACCCTGAAAGTCCCCAATGGGGGCTTAAACTCATGAACTGTGAGATCACGACCTGAGCTAAAATTAAGAGTTGGATGCTTAACTGACTGAGCCACCCAGGAGCCCCAGCTAGTATAATCTTTAACATGAAAGAAGAAAAAAATGCAAGAATAGCATGAGTAAAGTAATTATAAGCCAAACTTACTTATAAATGTGGTGACAATCCTAAAAATGTGTATTAGCAAACTAGATAGATTCAAAAATCATGACTGAATACAGTTGTAGCTTAACATTAGAGAAACCTATTAATGTATTTCATCATGTTAATAGACTATTAAAAAACTATGATATCAATACATTCAGAAAAATCACTTTTCAAAATTCTACATCTATTAATTATAAAATATCTGTAGAAATTAATAACGAAAAAATACATTTTCTGAACCTTTTAAAGGGCATGTACCAAAATCTTCAGGAAACATTTATACACAATGGTAGTGTCAGAACCATTTATTTTCAAGTCAGACACAAAGCAAATGTACTGTAATACCAATTTTTTAGACTCTCATGCTGAGGATCATTGCCAAGAAGCAAAAGAATAAAGAACAAAAAGGCCAACAATCAGAAGGAAGAAACAAAATTTTCATTATTCACAAGCTACTATCTACAGAGAAGCCAAGAGATTCCCTACAGGTAAACTATGAAAATTCAAACATTAGCAGCATTTACAGATATAGTATCAATGTAAATATATATACACACATCAATGTAAATATGCACTTGTTGGCCTTGAAATATCTTTACTAAAATAACATTAAATGAAACAGGTTACAGAATAGGAGGTGTAAGTGATGTCACCAAAATGGTCACATAGGAGATCCCAGTCTCTGTATTGTAACAAAAATTAATAATTAGACAGCTATACATGAACAAAAACAATTCTGGAAGAGCTCTGGAGTCCACTTAAGAAATTTTAGTCACACACTGGAACAAAACACCTGAGAATAACTGCACAAGAAGGAAGACAGCTTCATTTTGTGTGCAACATTCCATCAGCCAAGCTGGCATTGCTCAGGGCTAAGGGGAAACTTCCCAACTAGAAAGAGTTCTTTTATCTGGAAAGGAGAACTAGGGTGAGAAACCTGCTTCCCTACTCTTTTGGAACACCGCATGAATACCCTGCTTCAGTTTCATCCCACCCAGACTAGCAAAGCTGAGATGCAGATAGATGGCTAGGAACAAGAAAGAAAAGCAGGAGCTGTCAATAGCAGCCACACAGTGGGAGTGATCACAGTTCACCGTGACCTGCTCTAAAGACAAAACCAGTAGCTTTCATCACTGAAGAAGGAAGCGATGGCCAGCACAGCTGCCACAGACCTCTAGTAGATTTCACCAGCTTTCGTATCACGGGTATTCATGTTTGCTGATGCCAGCCAACCTGAGTCAGTTCCAACTTCTTCCTGCCTTACTAGAATCTGGGAAACACACTTTTTAAGATGGAAGTTTAGAGTGAAAAACACTTGGATTAGGAAAAAAAGATTTCAAATACACAACCTAACTTTATACCTCAAGGAATTAGAAAAAAAACTTTAAAAAGTTTGTTTCCTTATATCCTAAATCAGCATATAGAGGGAAATGACAGAGATCAGAAAAATAGAAAAAATTAACAAAACCAAGAGCTGGTTTCTGAAAAAAATAAGTAAAATTGATGAAACCTTTAGATAGGTTAAGAAAAAAGGAAAGAAGCCTAAAATAAAGTCAGAAAGGAAAGAGTGGACATTATTACTAATGAGACAGAAATGGAAAAGATAATGAGATTACTATGAACAGCTACATGCCAAAAAATTGGACAACCTAGGAAAAAATGGATACATTCCTAGAAATATGCAAATTACCCAGAATGAATCATGAAGTAATAGCAAATCTGAACAGACCAATCATGAGTAAGGAGATTGGATCATTTATAAAAAACCTCTCAACACAAAAATGTCCAGGGCCAGATGGTTTCACTGGTTAATTATACCACCCATTTAACGAAGAATTCATGCCAATCCTTCTCAAACTCTTCCAAAAAATTGAAGAGGTGGGAATACTCCTTTAAAGGAGTTTAAACTTAATTTATGAGACTAGCATTACCCTGATACTACAAGAAAAGTATGAGTTGATATCCCTGATGAAATAGCTGCAAAAATTTTCAAAAAAAAATTTAGCAAACTGAATTTAACACATATTAGATCATACACTGTTATCGAATGGGATTTATCTTTGAGAAACAAGGATTGCATACAAATCAATTAATGTGATACACGACAGTAGAACAAGAGATAAAAATTATATGATCTTTTCAATAAACACAGAAAAAGCAGTTGTTAAAATACAGCATACTTTCATGATAAAAACACTCGACAAATTGATATAGAAGGAATATACTCCAAAATAATAAAGGCCATATATGATAAGACTACAACCAACATCAGACTCAAGAATGAAAGGCTGAAAGCTTTTCCTCTAAGATCAACAAGACAAGGGTGCTCACTCTCACCACTCCTACTCAATTTGGTTCTGGAAGTGCTATCCAGAGCAATCAGGCAAGAAATAGAAATTAAAGACATCCAAATTAGAAAAGAAGTAAAGATGTCTTTGTTTCAGGTGATATGAACTTATATAGAGAAAATCCTACAGACTCCATCAAAAAATAATTAGAACTAACAAATTCAGTAAAGTTGCAGAATATAAAAATCAATATGCAAAAATTAGTTGTATTTTTTTATACATTAACAGTGAACTATTAGAGAAATTAAAAAAACCCATTGCATCAAAAACAATAGAATATTTAGGAATAAATTTAACAATGGAGATGTAAGATCTGTACATTGAAGACTACAAGATTCTGATGAAAGTAACTGAAGACATAAATAAATGGAAAGATTTTCTGTGTTCATGGATTAGAAGAATTACTGTTAAAACGTCCATACTCACTAAAGCCATCTATAGATACAAGGCATCTCTATCAAAATTCCAATGGCATTTTTCACAGAAAGACAACACATCATAAAATTTGAGTGGAATCACTAAAGATCTTAAATAGCTAAAGCAATTCTGAAAAAGAATAAAATGGGAGGCATCATACTTCCTAATTTCAAACTATACAATAAAGCTATAGTAGTCAAATCAGTATGGTGCTGAAATAAAAACAGACACATAGGTCAATGGAACAGAATAGAGAACCCAGAAATAAACCCACACATATATGGTCAACTAATATTTAATCAGGGATGCAAGAATACCCAATGGGCAAAGGATAGTCTCCTCAACAAATGATGTTGGGAAAAGTGAATAACCACATGCAGAAGAATTAAAGTGGACCTTTATCTTTCACTGCTCACAAAAATAACTCAAAATAGATTAAAGATTTAAACATAAGAATAGAAACCACAGAGCTCCTAGAAGAATACATAGGGAATGAGCCCTTGGACATTGATCTTGGCAATGACTTTTTGATCTGCCACAAAAAGCAAAGGCAACAAAAGCAAAAATAAACAGTGGGACTACATCAAACTAAAAAGCCTTTGCACAGAACAATCTACAAAATGATCATCCTACAGAATTGGAGGAAACATTTGCAAATCACATATCTGATAAGTGACTAATATACAAAATAAAGAACTTACATAACTGAATAGCAAAAGGAAAACAAAACCCCAATGATCTAATTAAAAAATAGGCAGAGAAACTGTGTAGATATTCTTCCAAAGATGACATACACATGGCCAATATGTACATGAAAAGGTGTTTGACACCTGAAGGATCTAGAAAAAGAAAAGACAAAACCAGAAATCAGTCAGATGAAAGGAAGTAATACAGATTGGGGCAGAAATAAAATAGAAACTAAAAAACCAATAGAATGGGTCAATAAAACCAGGAGTTGGTTCTTTGAAAAGATAACTGATAAAACTTTAGCAGACTCCTCAAAGAAAAAAAATGGGCTCAAATGAAAATAATTGAAACAGAAATAACAACTGACATAGAAATACAATTATGAGAGATTATGAAACAAACAACATATATGACAACAAATTGGACAACCTAGAAGAAATGGATAAATCCTAGAAACATATAACCACCCCAAACTGAATTGGGAAGAAATACAAAATTTGAACAAATTACCAGCAATGAAATTGAATCAGTAATCAAGAACTCCAGATAAGCAGAAGCCCAGGACCACTGACTTCACAGGTGAATTCTACCAAACATTTCAAGAAAAGTAAATATCTATTCTTAAACTACTTCAAAAAACAAAAGAGGAAGGGAAGTTCCAAATCATTCTATGGGGCCAACATTACTCTGATACCAAAACCATATAAAGACACTACAAAAAAAGAGAACTAAAGGCCCATATGTTTGATGAACATAGATGCAAAAATCCTCAACAAAATATTAGCAAATTGAATCCAACAATACATTAAAAAAATCTTTCACCACGATCAAGTGTGATTTATTCCTGGGATGCAAGTGTGGTTCAATATTTGCAAATCAATCAATGTGATACATCACATCAACAAAAGATAAAAAAACAACATAATTTCAATAGATGCAGAAAACTTTTTGACAAATTACATCCATTCATGATTAAAAAAAACCTCTGCAAAGTAGGTTTAGAGGGAATATACCTCACTAAATAAAGGCCAAATATGAAAAACCCACAGCTAACATCATCCTCAATGGGGAAAAACTGAGAGCTTTTCCCCTAAAGGACAGGAACAAGACAAGATGTCCTCTCTCACCACTTTTATTCAATGTAGTACTGGAATCCTAGCCACAGCAATCCGATGAAAAAGTAGATGAGAAAGTCTGATGAGAAGTAGAACTTCTTTACCAATTTGGTACTATAGCAGAAAGCTGCTTTCACAGGAAGGAAGGACCAAATCAGGTAAACAGGTAAATTGGGCTACAGACTGCTGGCTGGCTGTGTTGCAGGTAAAACAGCCCAGAGCGGAGATGATTAACAAAAGTAAATGTGCCTTGTTAACTCTGAAGTCACATGTCCTACCTGTCTCATCCTTTAGGCTAGCTAAGGTAAACAGAGGTGGTGCCTCCTGTAGGCTGTAAACAACCTTCTGCCTGACTGCCCAGAGCCAATATTTTTTTAACCCAAACCCCTAACCCCAAGTATCTTCAAAACCCCCTTTCCCTCACATCCACAAGTTAATGTTCACAGATTCATTGTCTCTTTGTGCATGTCCATGGCCATGTTTGTAAGCCTTCTGATCCTAATAAAAACAGGGCAAGGACCCTTATTCGGGGCTCTGGTCCTTTCCCGAACATTAGCCATCTCTCACTTTTCATCCTGCATCCTGCTCATTTGCTGGCTAACAGAGAACTTTAGACTTAGAGTCTACGACAATACACAAAAATAAACTCAAAATCAATTAAGGACTTAAATGTGAGACCTGCAACAATAAAAAATCCTCAAAGAGAGCACAGGCAGTAATTTCTCTGATAATGGCCATACCAACATTTTCTAGGTATGTCTCCTGAAACAAGGGAAACAAGCAAAAATAAACTATTGGGCCTACCTCAAAAAGCTTTTGCAAAGCAAAAAAAACCCAACAAAATAAAAACACAACTTACTGAATGGGAGAAGATATTTGCAAATGACGTATCTAATAAAAGGTTAGTATCCAAAATATATAAAGAACTTAAAAAACTCAATGCCAAAAAAATTCCGTTTAACATTGAGAAGAGAGAACAGTCATTTCTCCAAAGATGACATATGGATGGGCAACAGACACATGAAAAGATGCTTCACATCACTTATCATCAAGGACATGCAAATCAAAACCATGATGAAGTATCACTTCATACATGTCAGAATAGCTAAAATCAAAACCACAAGAAACAACAAGTGTTAGCAAGGATGTAGAGAAAGGGGAGCCCTCTTGCACTGTTGGTGGGAATGCAACCTTATGCAGCTACTGTGGAAAAGAGTATGGTGGTTCCTCGGACAATTAAAAATAGAACTACCAATCTTCAAGCAGTTCCATTACTGGGTATTCACCCAAAGAATATGAAAACACTAGTTTTAAAAGATATATGCACCCCTGTGTTTATTGCAGCATTATTTACAATAGCCAAATTATGGAAGCAACTCAAGTGCCCATCACTAGGTGAATGGATAAAGAAGAGGTGGTATATATTAAGTGGAATATTAGCCATAAAATGAAATCTTGCCATATACAACGACCTGGATGGAGCTCGAGAGTATAACGCTAAGTGAAATAAGTCAGAGAAAGATAAACATCATATGATTTCACTCATGTGGAATCTAAGAAACAAAGAGAAAAGAGACAAACCAAGAAACATACTTAAATTTTTTTTTAACGTTTATTCATTTTTGAGAGACAGAGAGCATGAGTGGGGGAGGGGCAGAGAGACAGAGGGAGACACAGAATTCGAAGCAGACTCCAGGTTCTGAGCCATCAGCACAGAGCCCGACACAGGACTCGAACTCATAAACTGTGAGACCATGACCTGAGTCAAAGTTGGACACTTAACCAACTGAGTCACCTAGGTGCCACATCCAAGGAACATACTCTTAACTATAGAGAACTGATGGTTAACAGAGGGGAGACGGATGGGGCAACAGGCGAAACAGGTGAAGGGGATTAAGAGTACACATCATGAGCATAGAATTGAGTCAGTATATTGTACACCTGTAACCAATATAACACTGTTAAGTATACTGGTATTAACATAAAAAAATACCAATTGGAAAATGGGAAAATAAGAACAGGAAATTGCACTCCCATATTCATTGCTGCAATATTCATAATAACATATGGAAATAATCCAAGTGTGTGCCAATGGATCCATTTATATACGTATGGATAATTTTATCTATATACAAATACATAAAAAAGATTATAGGGGTGTCTGGGTGGCTCAGTTGGTTGAGCATCCTAAGCCTTGATTTTTGCTCAGGTCATGATCTCACAGTTTGTGAGACTGAGCCCTGCATCAGGTTCTGTGCTGACAGCATGGTGCCTGCTTGGGATTCATATTCTCTCTCTCTCTCCCCCCTACTACCTCAAAATAAATAAACTTTAAAAAAGATGATATATATGTATTAGTTATAAATATGATTATATATAAAGAGGGAGAATATATACAACAGATATTATTTAGCCCTGAGAAAGAAGGAAACCCTACCATTTGTGACAATGTGGATGAATCTGGAAGACATCATGCTAGGTGATAGAAGTCAGAGAAAGAAAAATGCTGCATGATTTCACTTACATGTGGAAACTAAAGCAACCAATCATAGAAACAGCAAGTAGAGTGGTGGTTATCAGGGGCTGGGGGTGGGAGAAATCTAGTGATGTGGTCAAAGGGTACAAACTTCTAGTTATAAGATGGATAAGTTCTGGGGATCTAATGTACATTTTGATTATGCTTAACCATGCTATATAATGTACTTTAAAGTTGCTAAGAGACTAGATCTTAAATGTTTTCACTTCCAGAAAGAAATGGTAATTTTGTGATGTGATGCAGGTGTTAGCTAGTGGTATAGTGGTAATCATTTTGAAATATATATAAATCAAATCAACATATTGAACACCTTAAACTTTTACAAGCTTGTATATCAATTATATCTTAAGAAAGCTGAAAATAAGAAGTGTGACTATAGTATGATGCCATTTTTGCAAAAAAACAATGTATATTTAAGTACATAACAAATTGGGTGAACACAAAATTGGCAGGGAGGGAAAAGAGCAATAATTCAAACAAGGCCATTTGAATTCTATAAGAGAATGTTGATAACTAGCAGACAATACTACCTTACTGCCATTTACAAAGTTTCCTTTATCACTTCCTTGTTCCTCTCAACTCTTTCATACATTCTGCTTTGAAACCTGCCTGTTCACCAGGGACAGGCAACTGGTAACATTATGGGAAGATCGGTTTAGTCTCCTTTGTAATCAGGGAATTATATATTAAGTCAAAATGAAATAGCAAACAGATGTGAGATTTACAAACATTAAAAATTCTGACAATACCAAATGGAGTCTGGAGTGTGGAGTGATGTAAAATTTCTTACACTGCTCCTGAAGCACATTGATAGAAACACTTTGGAGAGCACATGCCAATTTCTGGTAAAGAATAAACATGTATTTCTCATCAATTCCACTCGCAGGTATATATCCCAGGCTGTGTTTCCTAAACAGCTGATGCCCTGGAACAATCACAAGGAGTACATAGAGGGTCCATGGGATGTGTAAAATTTTCAAGAGAGAAGACTTCAGAATTAAGTTTTTCAGACCTACCTAACTACTTAAAAGCAGGTGGGTATTTCTTTTGATTTTTTTTTTCACTTGGCAATGTATCAAGGACATTTTTCAAGTTACTGCATACAGATCTATTACACTGTGTGGGGGCACCAGTCATTGATGAATTTGGATCCTTAGAAAACTAATGTCAAAAATGCAACTCAGGCACTCTCTGTAATATCTGAAGACAGATTTATTTGTAGCATACTTTTTCTTATATTCCTGAAACTCTTCCAAATTCAAAAGACATAGGCTTGAAGTGATGTTATTTCTGGTACTTGGGTTTTCCCACAGTCGGTTGTTGGTTGCCTATTAGATGTTTCTTCTACGTGGCTTTTTTTTTAATGTTTTCAGGAATAGAATTTAGTAATTCATCATTTACATATAACACCCAGTGCTCATCCCAACTATGTTGCCTTTCTTTTTAAATGACCAAGATGTTGGTTCTGTTCTGTTGTTGGAACTTTGCATCCAAGGTACTCTGCACTTGAATAAACCATATACATTCCTAGGGGATAATGGGAGGCTTCACAAAGTGGTGTAGCCCTGATTCTGTTTTTTACCTTGTTGTTGCTGACATCCCATTCTATCTTTCCTGGATTGTTCTGGATGATCTCTAAAGTCCAGGAAAAACCAATGATGATAAACACACATCAGTATAGCCTATAGGCCTTCTAATGCTACAGTGAATCCAGTGATCTGGAGGCCTACTCAATACTCAACAGGGGGATACTGGCTTTGTTAGTATCAATTGACAATTCAAAGAACCTTGTATTAAATACTCCTTGAGCTCACTGGATTTGGGACTGTGTGTGATTGTGTCCTCTTTTCATCCCTGTAAATAAATGTAGGGTCCCCTTTAGCCGGCCTGGGTTCCATAGGGTTGTCATTATATTCATACTTTATTGCCCTCCTTCATATTTCCGGTGGTCAAATGGGGACCATGAAATTTTTTTATTGATCTGTTTTCTAAATGTCACGAGTGAGAAAAGATGAGTGTTTAATAAAGGAACAAGGCACAGGAGCATTTGGAAATTTTTGAGACCAAACACTAGATTTAATAGATGTTTTAGATGTATATGTGTAAATTTAGGTGTTTGTACCACTGGGTGTTCTAACTAAACAATGAGTTATTCTAGGTTTAGCAGGGATTAGGGACACCTGGGTGGCTCAGGTGGTTGAACGTCTGACTTCAACTTGGGTCATGATCTCGCGGTTCTGTGCTGACAGCTCAAAGCCTGGAGCCTGCTTCAGATTCTGTGTCTCCCTCTCTTTCTGCCCCTCCCTCACTTGCACACTGTCTCTCTGTATCTCAAAAATAAGCAAACATTAAAAAATTTTTAAAAAAGGAATTGGGGTCCCTGGGTGGCTCAGTCAGTTAAGCATCTGTCTTCCGCCTAGGTCATGATCTTGCCATTCCCGAGTTCGAGCCCTGCGTCCGGCTCTGCTGACAGCTCAGAGCCTGGAGGCTGCTTCAGATTCTGTGTCTCCCTCTCTCTCTGTTCCTCCCCTGCACGTGCTCTCTCAAAAATAAATAAAGATAAAAAAATATAAAAAAATAGGAACTGGACTTCATTCAGGTAAGATTTTCCTTAGACAGTAATAGAAATGGTGGTGCCTTTGCTACTTTTATAGTTTAACTGGAACAAAAAAACACATTCAGTTGTGTAATTCTGCATGTTCTTAATGGGACTAGAGGAATGGATGACTGCTTGCCCTTAAAACCATACTTCCACCCTTCTATCTTGGAGTAAGTCATCTACCTGGGACAAGAAAATGGCTATAACAGTGAGAAGGTGAAGAACTAGGAAGATTAGTCATGCTGACAGCCAAGTGTGGTTCTTCTATATTAAAGATAACTTAATTGAAGAATTAAAAACTTCCAAGTGTTCAGGTGATTAAGATTTTTAAACCAATAAGAACACTCATTCTTAAAGTGATAGTTTCATTTGCATGACTCTAACCCCTGAACACTACTAAAAAATTATATTTAAGAAAAATAAATAAAAGGCATAGAAATAAAGGAAGAGGCAAAAGTATTTACAGACATGATATCATATATAGAAATACCTGAAGACTTCACCAAAAAACTGTTTGAATAAATTCAGTAAAATTTCAGGATATGAAGTTAACATGCAAAAATCAGTTGTGTTTCTACATACTAGTAACTTTCAGAATGAGAAATTAAGAAAATCTTATTTACAATTGTGTCAAAGAGAGTAAAATATCTGGATATAAATGTAACTGAAATGGTAAAAGACCTGCACACAGAAAGCTGTGAAAATGATGAAAGAAACTGAAGATGGCAAAAATAAATGCAAAGGCATTTCATGCTCATAGATTAAAGTATTGTTAAAAGGTCATACTGCCCAAAGCCATCTACAGATTCAGTGTAATCCCTATCAAAATTCGATTGGCATTTTTCCCAGAAATAGAACAATCCTAAAATTTGTATGGAACCACAAAGCACTCCCAATAGAGCAATCCTGAGAAAGAACAAAGCTGGAGGTATCACACTCCCTGATTTCAAACTATACCACAAAGCTGTAACAGTATGGTACTGGCATAAAAACAGACCCATATCTCATTGTAACACGATGGAGAGCCCAGAAATAAACCGATGCATCTATGGGCAATTAATTTACATCATAGGGGCCAAGAATATACAATGGGGAAAAAAGTTCTCTTTGATAAATGGTGTTGGAAAAACTGGACAGCCACATACAAAAGAATGAAACAGGACCCAATTTTACAGCATACACAAAAATCAAAAAATGGATTCAAGACTTGAAAAGAAGACCTGAATTTCCTGTCAGGGAATAGATGCACAATGAAAATCAATGTATCAGGTATAATGTACCCTAACAGTATCAGGTAGCACTTGCCTAGGTCTATTCTTGCAATACCTTCCCTGCTTCAGTGCCTGTCACGAAATCATATCAGATTCTCACTAGTACATGGTTTGAAAAATACATTGTTAGACAACTATCTACACACTTGTCCATTTGTAGCATGTAGCAGAAAACCATTATATTACTGCTTCCCAAAGTTCAAGGAGCATCATACTTAACTGAATATTTTGACAAAATAAAGATTCCTGGGACCTGTTGCTAGGTATATTGATTTCAAGAGTCTTAGGTTGGCTCAAGGGAATCTGCCTTTTTAAGAAGGCCACTAGCTAATTCTGAAGTAGTTGGTCTGAGGAACATGCTTTATCAAAGTCCTCTGCATTTAGGGACTGCTCTTTCAAATAGCCATTAATGACAATGAAAGTAACAATAGTTTTAAAGATACGGAAATTTTCTCTACTTACTTTGTACATCAAGAAACCCTTAATAGCACTTAAGTATTCATTTTCAATGACTCTTGGACAAAGTTTTAGAGGAAAACTCATTTGTATACAGCTAGTGATGCAGGGATAGGAACCCAGTCCATTCCCAATTTGTCAAATCTGAATCAAATATACACATTATATGAATTTTTAGAAAATGTTCAAATGTAGGTACAGTCTGTTCTGGGATAATGTACATTTCTGTAATTCATGTTGCTTCAACATGATTGGTAATTGCCTTAATCTGTTAGGGCTGCTATAACAGAATACCATGGACTAGGTGGTTTATAAACAACAGAAATTTGCACAATTCTGGAAGCTAGGAGTTTAAGATCAAAGTGCCAGCAGATTAGATGTCTCGTGAGAGCACTGTTTCCTGGTTAATAATGCTATCTTTTTATTGTGTCCTCACATGGTGGAAGAGGCAAGAGAGCTCTCTGGGGTCTCTTTTATAAGGTTACTAAGTCCCACTTAAGAGGCCTCTACCCTCATGACCTAACCAATCTCATCAATGCTCTACTTCCTAATACTATCACCTTGGAGATTAGGTTTTAACGTATGAATTTGGGGGTGGGGGACACATTCAGCAATAGCAGTAATGCACTGTAATATCAAAATAATACTGAATTTGGATTGGTTTATCCAGGATTTTCCCAGTGCACTAATCTTTTGCACTGCCGGGCAACAGGAGCTGAGCATAAGATGCATTACTACAGAGGAACACAGCAAGGTACAAAGAAACTCAGGACTGTTCAGAATCCCATCGATATTTTCACTCTTGGCTGTGCTTGGCCACTGACCTGCCTTAAAAGTCTCCCTTGGTTTTTGCTGATCCTTTTGAATGTTGCCCTTGTTACTACAAAGCTCAGTGGTCTCAACCCTCCTGTTACCCCTTTCCATCAAACTACTATTAATTCCTGTAACAAATACCTATATTTACTGTGCCTATATTAACTATGGTAGTTATTCATTAGGGATTTAACCTTTTAAAGTATGTTAGTATTCGTTTTTTGTTGTTGTTAGCATTCTGTAAGTAAAATTGCATAAGTTTGAGTGATCTGTTGCTAATCCAAATTTTGTTGCAAGCCCTGTCACGTGTCTTGTGTAATTTTGTAGAATGCAAGGTGTTCTGGAATACATATATTGCATTAGAGCAAAAACACCTGTTATTTTTTTTTAAAGTTACATCCAAGTTAGTTATCATATAGTGCAATAATTATTTCAGGAGTAGACTCCAGTGATTCATCCCCTACATATAACCCCCAGTGCTCATCCCAACAAGTGTCTTCCTTAATGCCCCTTACACCCATTTAGCCCATCCCCCCACCTAACACCCCCTCCAGCATTCCTCAGGTTGTTCTCTATATTTAAGAATCTCTTATGTTTTGTCCTCTTCCTTGTTTTTATATTGTTTCTGCTTCCCTTCCCTTATGTTCATCTGTTTTGTATCTTAAATTCCACATGAGTGAAATCATATATTTGTCTTTCTCTAACTTTGCTTAGTATAATTTGCTTTAGTTCCAACCATGTTGTTGCAAATGGCAAGATTTCATTCTTTTTGATTGATACGCCATTGTATTATACCATGTCTTCTTTATCCATTTGTCCAGTGATAGACATCTGGGCTCTTTCCATACTTTGGCTATTGTCGATAGTGCTGCTATAAACAGGGTATGTGTGCCCCCTCAGAACCACACACCTGTATCCCTTAGATAAATACCTAATAGTGCAGTTGCTGGGTGGTAGGGTAGTTCTATTTTTAACTTTTTGAGGAACCTCCATACTATTTTCCAGAGTGGCGGCAGCAGTTTGCACTCCCACCAGTAGTGCAAGAGAGACCCTCTTTCTCCGCATCCTCACCAACATCTGTTGTTGCCTGAGTTGTTAATGTTAGCCATTCTGATTGGTGTGAGGTGGTAGTTCATTGAAAAACACCTATGTTCTTATTGAAGTCATTGCGGTTTTTGTTTTTCTCCACGAAGAGGAATCCTGAAGAATGGATGGGTTTTGGCTTTGAGTTTGCAATCATTAAGTATTGCTTTTCTGCACCACATCAAGGGGTTTGGTTTATGAATCACCTAACTTCTTACAGTGGCAGATACACAATTCTTTCAACTCTGCTTCAAACTGTATACCTATCAGTTGAATATGCTGCTCAATTTCTGTCTGACAAACATACAGTTAAAGACTCAAGAATCAAGCCTGGAACCCAAAACAAAAGTATGGAAAGAAAGAGGTAGATTTCTTTGAGGGATCTTGAAGATCTGAGGTACTCCTTAGAGGCCTGGGGTTTTGTGGCATAATACATAATGAGAAATTTTAAACCACCTTAACTATTTTTAAGCGTACAGCTCAGTAGTGTTAAGTATATTCACACTGTTGTGAAATAGATCTCCAGGACATCATCTATACCCATTAAACAATTTCCCTCCCTGCTCCTCATTCTATTTTTTTTTAATTTAAATTCAAGTTAGTTAACATACTGTATAGCCTTGGCTTCAGGAATAGAACCCAGTGATTTAGCTCTTACATGTGACATCCAGTCCTCACCCCGCAAAGTGCCCTTAATTCCCATCACCCATTTAACCCATCCCCCACCCACCTCCCTTCCAGAAACTCTCAGTTCACTGTATTTAAGAGTCTTTTATGGTTTGCCTATTTTTATATTATTTTTCCTTCCCTCCCCCATGTTCATCTGTTGAGCTTCTCAAATTCCACATGAGTGAAATTACAGGGTATCTTTTTCTGACTTATTTCGCTTAGCATAATGCCCTCTAGTTCCATCCACATTGTTGCAAATGGCAAGATTTCATTCTTTTTCATTGCTGAGTAGTATTCCATTGTGTGTGTGTATGCACACACACACACACACATCACATCTTTTATCCATTCATCAGTCGATGGACATTTGGGCTCTTTCCATACTTTGGCTATTGATAGCACTGCTATAAATTGGAGTGCATGTATTTTTAAAAAAATTCCTGACCATTTGTCAAACATGGGGTGAACTGTGTTAATATCTAAAATCACTTTTAGTTTGCAATGTCATAAAAAATTCAGAGAACCAGGGGAACTAACTTGAACCAGACATGGGACAAATCCAGGAAGAGAGAGAAATATCTTCAATCCTAAGTGTAGAAATGTTGTCAGGACACACTATCAGAATCCGAGATGTATTAATTCAGAAGTCCCAGCAAGGAACTCTTTGACAGATGTTAAGGGGGCCCTAGGACTTCAATGGCAACTGTGGAGCATCCACTGCTTCTTTCTGTTGTGCTTAGTGGTGCCATGGTCCAGCAAGCAGAGTACTAAATTAGGGGTGTGGTGCCCTGGCAACATCTTTCCTATTAAGTGGCAACGAGTGACTCATGAAGTCTAACAGCACTGCAAAGCTCATGCAACAAAAACAGATGTCCCTCATCCTCAGAGAGTTCTCTCCTTCTGAATAATCTCAGTGAACAATCCTTTGGGGAATATTTAGATGACCTTTCTCTTGAGACATCATGCTGCTTTATGCTTTCCTAAATATCTGTATAATTACGTCAAGGCATCAAATCTGTTTAGTGTTCTTTGATGTGGATTACAGATCTAACTCACTTCTTCGGTCATGTTTATCTCGATACAGAACTTTAAACTTTCTTCCATTAACCCCCAACCTCCACCTGGATCCAAGCAGAGCTTACTCTTCCTTCTCCTCCTCACCTACTCTGCTACCTTCCATTTAACAATATAAACGGGGAGTCTTCTGACCTTTTCATCGTAGAAGCTTTTTGCAGGGATTTTAGAACCATTTTTCTAGCCAAAGATGGTGTTAAATTAAAGCCTGTTTGGTTCCATATTTAATTAGCAAGACAGACTTTTGCTTGTATACTTAAATCCCATTTCATGTTTTTTAGAAAGAAATAGTGACTTAATGACTACAGAATGTAATACTTTTTAGAATGATACTGTGTATCTATAAGGTGCTGGGCTATATGTTTTTTTTCTTTCAAATATGTAGCTCTTTTCAAAAAGCATTTGTTTAGAATGATATATATTTTAGAATGATAGACAAATATAGAAAAACTTACTGAAAAGGAACTCATTACTTTTTCTGTAAAACTCACTGCTCCTCCATGTATTTTTTTGAGTTGAGAGGCTTATTATCCACATTATAATGCACCCAAACCACCCAAGCTATAAATTGAAGTCACCTTTAATAGCTCTTCCAATTGGTCTCCAAGTAGATTCTCTCTCAAGTGTCTCTATCAAAATCACTCCCATTACCTGAACCTACACCTTCAGCATTTCCCTCTTGGGCTATTTCATGATGTTCCTGATAACCCTGGCTTTAGTCTCTCCCTTCATCAATCTGTTTGCATCCACCGTTGCTACAGTTAGCTTTGTTAGATTCAGGCATCTACTGAGGGACCTCTAACGCAATCCACTGTGTAGAGGATAAAGTCCAAACCCCTTGGCAATGAGTCCAAGGGCTCTGGTAATGCACCTTATCAGCATCACCTCCCTGCCAGTTACCCCAGCTCCAGACACACTGACAGACTTAACACTCTCAGCCTCCACCCCCTGGCATACGTGGTTTCCTTTGCTGGAAAGTCATGCTTGCTTCCTTACTATCTCCCTTCTACTGCCAAACATAGCAAGTGTGAGGTATATATCTGGGTTTTGTGGGGGACTTGAGGCTTATACAATTTGGGGGGCCCAATATAGGAAAAAGTACACAATTACGTATTCTCATAATTTTTTATAATTAAAAGTAGAGACAGGGCTTTGGAAGGGTGCCAGGCAAGTGAAGAAGTCTGAAGCTTCAGCTTGGTTAGTTTCCTGGTAAAACTGCCTCTGAATTATTGCTTAATGACTTTTATTGAACTATTGTTTATTAAATGTTGTCAGTCTGGCAGAGTGACTTGGACAGTATGTGTATATAAAGATTTGTTTAAAGATTAAAATCCTGCTCACCTCCAAAGTTAGCTCAAATGTCACTTCTCTACAGTTTTCCTTAATTTTTCCAGTTTATTTGCTGTTTCTTCCTTTTTCTAGAGTGCTTTGTAGACACATTTCATGTAATACTTTCCACACTACATGGTAATTGATTGTTTCATGTGAACCAGTATCCTCAAATTTTGGCCTATGTCAGAATCAGCTTGAAGAATTTGTTAATCTCACTCCTAGAGTTCCTGATTCAGACTGGGAGCAGGGTTTGAAGATTTACATTTTTAATGAGTTCCCAGGTGATGCTGATGCGCAAACTGTACAGAAGCTACGTCCCAGTCCCATTCATCGTAAGCACATTCCTTGTTTGTGATCGATGCTTAAATATGTGTATACTAAACAGAAAAGCAATTAAGCAGATTATAAAAATTTAACTTTCTAGGGGTACCTGGGTGACTGAGTCAGTTAAAGTGTCTGACTCTTGATCATGGCTCAGGTCATGATCTTGCTGTTTGTGAGATCTAGCCTTGCATCAAGCTCTGTGCTGACAGCATGGACCATGCTGGGGATTCTCTCTCCCCCTTTCTCTCTGCCTCTCTCCCTCCCTCTCTGTCTCAAAATAAACCAAAAATTAAAATTGAATTCTCCAGTAATGTGATTAACAATATTGAGTAATAATATGTGGTCTTTCTAGTCTTTGATCACATTTTAAAAGGAAAGAAGGAAAATAAGCAGAATTTTAAAGATTCAGACTGTTCCTTAAATTACATATTCTATGTAGTACTCAGGGAAATGTTTTCAACACCAGATTCTTATTCTAGAGGAGGGCATATTATTTTTCTTATTGCAAAGATAACCACCAAAGAATTAAAGAGTATCTATAAGATGGTACTTGATTAAAGTTATACCCATGAGTTTTTAATATTAAGAACATGTTCTATATGGCCAATAAAAATACTTAATATTAAATTCCATGGGGTTTAAGATGTATACACTGATATTAAGATTTTGAAAAAGCAGAGGAAAATGACAGAGTGGAGGCAGAGTGGAGCATAATGTTAAGAAACTTTTATGAATAACAAAAGAAAATTTGTTCAACAAGGAAAAAGCTTTTTAAAAATTTAGAGCAACACTTGTACCTACAGGAAGTAATCAGAAATACACTGCTTTTATTTATCTAAGGATTTAGTTTTCTGAGGAGTAAAAGGGAAAAAACAGGAGAGAAGAGGATGGAGGATGAAGTAAGAAGATTTGAAAGATTATGAAGTCCATAATCTTATGAAAGATTTTATAGTATCATTTCGAGAAAGAGTTACCACTTTCGACACCAGAAGTAACTGCTCTCACTAGCCTGAAGGGCTGAGATTACTAGGGATTAAAGACAAGGACAATCCAACATTCCTAACGTAGTGTGTTTCTCTGTGTGGAGCTGCAGTAGGTGGATAGGAAACGGGCACCATTGCCCAATGCTCTGGATCCCCCTTTGGGACGGAACTTGGCATTGGCATTAAAATTGGAAATTGACAGGTAAGGTTTGGAAAAACCATAACCCTAATTTACTGTTGGGACCCATGACCTGGAACAAATAATTTTAAAATTATTTTTAAATTTTAATTTCACTTTTAATAGCCATAGAGATTGGTTACATCTTGTATATAAAATAGAATACCCCATGGGTAAATTACTTAGTATTTATGTTGGTATGATCAAAGTTTTATGAGAGTCAGTGAAAAGAATCAAAGCTTCTCTCCACTTTGTTCTGAAGCAGACTCTGGGACAGACCAGTTGTATACTGGGGTTTAATGACATTATTGCTGGGACAGACTGATAGCAATAAATGGTAAAGGATTCCTATGGCAAAGTGAATCTAATGGAAGTGGAATAATCTCCATAGACTTGATCAAATTAAAATTTCCTCTTTTTTGAGTTGTAATTCCCTTACAGAAATCTTAAAATAGAGCCAGAGAACTGGCTTACACAATATTTCATCATGGAAAGGTGGAGAAGGAGCGTGAGGCAGGCAAACCTTCCTGAGAATTCTCAGAAATATTCTGCGGGAGGCTAGAGCTGGGCAATTTAAGTATAAGCACAATATTGTAAATTCCTGTTTTAAGTGTCTGAAACTCTATACCTATCAAACACAATTGTCTCCATTTCTCCCCCTGGCCTCTGGCAACCACCATTCTACTTTGCTCCTATGAAGTTGACCATTTTAAATGCCTCCTATGTAAGTGGAATCATGTAGTATTCTCCTTCTGGGACTAGTCTGGTTGACTTAGCATAATGTCATCCACTATCATCCATATTGTTTCAAATGGCAGGATTTTCTTCTTTACGGATGAATAATATCTCATTGTATACAGATATCACATTTTCTTTATCCATTCACCCATTGGTGGACATTTAGGTGGTTTCCATTTCTTGTTCCACTTCTTGGTTGTTGTGAATGATGCTGAAATGAACATGGAAATACAGATATCTCTTCAACATCCTGATTTCAATTCCTTTGGAAATATACCCAGAAGTGGGAAGCTGTATCACATCAGTTCTAATTTTAACTATTTGAGGAAACGTCATACTGTTTTCCATGGTGGTTGCACCAATTACCATTCCCACCAATAGTGCACAAGAATTCCAATTTCTCCATGACACTTACTATATTCATTTTTTTTAAAAATCTGGTAATGGTTATCTTAACAGGTGTGAGGTGATACCTCATTGTGGTTTTGATTTGCATTTACCTGACTATTGCCTTTACCTGATGGTGAGCACCTTTCCATTCTCCACTTGGATATTTTATGTTGTCGTTGGAGAAAGGTCTATTCAGTTTCTTATTCACTTTTAAATTGGGTTATTTTTTGCTATCGAGTTATAGAGTTCTTTATATACTTTGGGTATTAACCCCTTATCAGACATATAGTTTGCAGACATCTTCTCCCATTCTGTAGTTTGCCTTTTCACTTTTTTGATTCTTTTGCTATGCAGATTTTTGGTTTGATATGGCTCCTCTTGTCTATGCAGAATAACTTTTTAAAGCTTTTAATTTTGAAATAATTATAGATTAACAAGAATTTGGAAAAAAAAATGAACAGAGAAGTCCTATGTACCCTTCACTTAGAACAATACTATAACCAGGATAAGTAATATTTTACCAATTTTAGGTGATCAGAGTGTGTGTATGTGTGTGTGGTTCTATTCAACTTTGTCACAGATGTACATCTGTGTAACTCCCATCACAATTAGCATATAAAACTCTTCTGTCACCACAGGGCTTTGTATTGCTAACCCTTTATAGCCACACTCATCATCACCTCACCCCCATCATCCTTAACCCTTGGAAATCACTAATCTGTTCTTTGCCATTATAATTCTGTTATCTAAATAATGTTAGATAAGTGGAATAATACAGTATGTAACCTTCTGCGATTGGCCTCTTTCAGTACAATTCCCTTGAAATACATGCAAATAATTACATATTTCAACAGTTACTTCCTTTTTACTGCTGTGTAGCATTCCATGGCATGGATGCACCACAATTTGTTTAATTATTCACCCACTGAAGGACACTGAGCTTTCTCCAGTTTGGGGATATTATGAATAAAGCTGCTGTGAACGTTTATGTACAAATTTTTGTGTAAACAAAATTTTTGTAGAAAAAATGCCCAAGAATGCAGTATCAAATACTGGTAAAAGACCACTTGACCCTTATCCAAAAATAATCTCAATTTCCATATTTAGTATGCAACATATATAACAAACTTTTATTTAAAAAATCATGACAGAGGGGGGGCCTGGGTAGCTCAGTCAGTTGATCATCTGACTTCAGCTCAGTTCATGATCTCACAGTTCACGGGTTCCAGCCCCTCATTGGGCTCTGTGCTGACAGGTCAGAGCCTGGAGCCTGGAGCCTGCTTTGGATTCTGTGTCTCCCTCCCTCCTTGCCCCTCTCCTGCTTACCCTCTGTCTCTCTCAGAAATACACATTAAAAATTTTTTTAAAAGAATTGTGAAAAAGCATGTACATTAAATTTTTAAAAAATGTTTATATTTGAGAGAGTGCATGCATGCACAAGTGGAGGAGGGACACAGGGAGACAGAATCTGAAACAGGCTACAGGCTGAACTGTCAGCACAGGGCCTAACGCGGGGCTTGGACCCACCTGCTGTGAGATCATGACCTGAGCTGAAGTCTGGACGCTTAACCGACTGAGTCACCCAGGTGCCCCAAGAGTATGTACATTTAAATACTCTTTTCATGTATTAGGAGTTGCCTCTATGTACATCTGCAAACCACTGGGATTATGTGAAAATCTGTCATACTGCAGATGATGAAATGGTCTAGTGAAGAATTTCAGTTGGCATTTATTTTTTAAAAATTTTATGTAATTTTTAATGTTTATTTTTGAGAGAGTGTGAGCAGAGGAAGGGCAGAGAGAGAGGGAGACACAGAATCTGAAGCAGGCTCCAGGCTCTCAGCTGTCAGCACAGAGCCTGACAGGAACCACGAGATCATGACTTGAACCGAAGTCCGAACCTTAACAATTAAGTCACCCGGGTGCCCCTGAGTTGGCATTTCTGATCACCCTCTATGATAAGCAGAACTTTAAAAATCAGACTTTTTTATTCCTTTCATCTGTATACCTTACAGCATATGAAAACTTTTTAAAATACCTCTTTCCTTTCTTCCAAATCCTTTCAAGTTAAACAAATATGATCACGTGGTTTATAATGAAATCATTTCCCCCAAGCTCTTAAAACAACCAAGCTTTTGAGTGAAGAATTAGAACAAAGCAGCACATACATATAAGTAAACTGAAATTCATAAACAGAACAGGAGCTGGCTACTTACTAAAGCTTGCAAGAGTGTTGCTCACAATGTAGACAAATATTAATGGCTTAGTAGAGGTTTTGCCTATGGCTTAAGGGTCTGAGATGCCACAGAAATAGAAAGATCACTTTATCCCCATGGCTTTTAGCAGAATGTTACTGTCTGTACTTAATGTACAATAATTGGTTTAATACAAAAACGCAGATTAATGTGAAACATCCATTAACACTTTTGAGTCAATTATAAATGAATTAGAAGAACAACCAAATCTGAAGGGCCCATTTCTCAATTACAGGGCAGAATAAAGGTAATTAACTTGGTTAAAATGATAAAACTCCACTTGTAGAGTTCCATTTTTTGTTAAAGTTTGTTTATTTATTTAGAGAGTGAGCATGCAAGCGAGCAAGCACGAGCTTGATAGGGGCAGAAAGAGAGAGGAGAGAGAATCCCAAGCAGGCTCCGCACTCTCAGTGCAGAGCACCATGCGGGACTTGAACTCCCGAACTGTGAGATCAACAGTCGGATGCTTAACTGACTGAGCCACCCAGGTGCCCCGAATTCCATTTTTATTTGAACTTACGAGTAATAATAATAAAAGCTAACAACAAATTGAATTAAAGTATATAATTTTTGAGGTTGTAAAATTGTAAAAAGGATATTGGGGGTCATACTCATAGCACCCCTTTATGAAATACATTTGAACCGATACTATAATAAACAACTTAAGGAAAGTAACCTGTTAATACTTCATCAAATTTAATATGTTGTGAGTTTGGTGCTTTCTTGATTTTATCAGGAGGTATCAGTTGAAGATTTTTAAACCTGGCTGGCAGTGACTTAGAGCATTATCAATTTTAAGACATCCCAACTGCAGAGATGTTAAAATGTGAAAACAATGTGCATCTTAAAATAGGTAACACGTGGTCATCAAATAAGCACTTACTGAGCATCTTCTCTAGGAGAGGCACTGTCATAACTCCTGGGCATACAGAAATGAACAAGATACAGTTCATATGCTCAATAAGTTTGAAGCCTGGGAGGAAAAAAGTAGATCAACAATTTCACAGGTAAAGAGTAATGAGCTTATAAGTTCTCAAGTTAATTTTGTTTGAAACACAAGGAGAAGCCTTCTGGTAACATCATTACATAAGGGATATTGATTATACCATAGCTAAAAACTACAACTTATGGTTTTATGAGCAAACAGGGAATAACCTGGAACAGTCCTTCATTTCTCAAGCACCTGCAATATCACTTCCTCACAGCCACTTTAAAGTTTGTCTATTTTTGAGACATTAGAGTTCCAAAAACAAAAAATCATCTTCCTCTTGAGTATCAAGATTCAGAAATGAACCAATATTCAGCTCACTCTTTTCTCAGATATTTTACCATCCTGCAGCTGAAGTAAAATATAACATTTTAGTCCCAAGGGAGAACTACTAAAAATAAAGATAAAATAATGACTTGGTCTTAAAATAACCCCAAAGACAGTGTGTGTGCTCAATTCAGGTCCCCCAAACAGGGCTGAGTAAACAACATAATCATTTGTGATAGAGACCATGGTGATGTGCAAACCTGAATCCTTCACTTTCTGCCAACCATGCTAGATTCCTGAAGAGTGGTGTGTGTGTGTGTACTTAACAATTGTGACGTAGTGTGGTATAACAAAAAATAAATACGTGGTCTTTGTCCCTGGTTCCTGTCAGAGTTCCTAAAACCCTTACAACATATTATCTTTTGTATGCTGATGAGGACTCATGGTGGGGGTGGGGTATAAACAGCTTCAGATAGAGGCTGGTTGCCAGAAAAATCAACCATGTGATTAGAGATTAGGATTTTCAGCCTCACTCCCTGACCTTTGGGGAGGGGAGAAGAGCTGGAGATCGAGTTCAATCGCTAAGGGCCATTGATTTAATCAATCACGCGTCTGTAAAGAAATCTCCATTAAAACTCCTGAATGATGGGGTTTGGAGAGTTTCCAAGTTGGTGAACTTGCTTAAGGGCTAGGAGGGTGGAGTGTGTGCTCAGAGAGTGCACAGAAGGGCTCCCTCCCCCATCGCTTGTCCAATACATTTGGCTGTTCCTGAGTTGCAGCCTTTATAATAACTTGGTAATTAAAGTACTTTCCTGAGTTCTGTGAGTCATTCTAGCAAACCATCAAACCTGAGGAGGGGGTCATAGGCACCCCTGAATTTGTAATTGGCGGGGCAGAAGTGTGGGTAGTCTGGGAACTCCAACTGTAACTGAAGGTGGGCCAGTCTCGTGGCACTGGGCCCTTAACCTGAAGGGTCTGTAGTAACTCCCGGAGTTAGGGTCAGAATTGAACTGAACTTCTGGACACCCCGTTGATGTTGGAGAACAGAACGGATACGGAAAAACGACATGTATTTGGTGCCAAGGAAAAAACCCACAAACAAATTGTATCACATTCACCCTTTTTTTCTGTTCAAATGATGCATTTCTGTTGGAATTGCTTTGGCTAAGGAAGTGGGAGGGTAAGTGGTAGGAGTCCCTGCCAGGCAGAGCCTTAAGAGCAGTGTTTGGTTCCCTCTTTCCCATCTGTCATGATGACCGGCATTATTCTAAACAGAGACTGGCTCCTTCAGCCTGGGTCTCAGAATCAGAATCAAGATGATGCCGAACAGAGAGCTGTGGATGAACTGTGAGCAAGAAATAAATCTTGTTAAGGCATAACTTGTCTCCACAGCATAACCTAGCTTATTGTACTAAAGTTCAAGTGGTGCTGGGGCACCTGGGTGGCTCAACTGGTTGAGAGTCCTACTTGGTTTCAGCTCAGGTCACAATCCCAGGGTCATGGGATTGAGACCTGCATAGGGCTCTGCACTGAGTGTGGAATCCGCTTAACATTCTCCTCTCTCTCCATCTCCCCCCGCAGCCCCTCTCCCCTTCTTTTGCGTGCTCTTTCTCTCCACACACAGACACACACACACACACACATACACATAAAATAAAGTTCAAGTGATATGAGAAAAGCAATTTATTATAGCAGCTAGACTTTATGCAGTTGTGGGAACTGGGGAACGAGTCTGTCACAGGGTGTTGCCTCTGATCTCCTGGTAAGCCTGGAGCCACTGCAGGTCAGCAGGGCTGGAGGAGGGAGAGGACAAAGTGGAATCTTCCTGTCCCCTACTGCCTTGGGCCTCTACCACGTGGGTATCTGCAGAAGGAGCTGACATTCTGTGTTAAAGACCTGCGAGTGCACCTACACAGAACTTGAAGAAGGTGAGGGAGGAGATTCACGGGACATGAGAAGCTGTGGGCCAGGCTGCTGCCCCATGGACACAGTGAGGGTGAACTGCTACAGGTGCCTGTCCCTCAGCTCAGACCTCAGAGCCATCTGGCTCCTGCTTTACCTTAGTCTTGCTTATCTTCAACAATTTTTTGTGGCCAGTCCTAACTCAGAACTGGATGGGAATTCTGAGAAGTATAGTCCCAGCTTAGCCTCACTACACATACAAAAGCACCACTGCTATGAACACACTCCAGGGAAAAAAATCATGCTCTACTATAAGCTAGAGTTCTCTTCCCAAATCCTTACCTGGACTCAGACTTGGGCAAACTGAAAGGGGCCATTTTTGAATGTTCAACTCCTTTTGTTTCCATTTTCACAAAATCCAGACAAAAACAAGGCCAATGATCGGTTGCTTAGGCTCTTTGTCATAGGACCATATCTGATCCTGGCACTTGAGATTACCACTTGGACTATGGAAGGAGAATAAGGCTCTTTTCCTGCTAAGGCCTGAAGCTGAGCCACCTTTCTCTGTATGTCCTTACCCATTCCTGCCAGACCCTGCAAGCATGGGGAAAGACAGGATAATTCAAAAGAGCTTTAAATCCTGTTAAGTCCCATTTATGGTTCTTTATCTGTCCCCTTAAGTTTGTAACTCTTTGAGGGCTACATTTTATCTCTGGATCATAAAAGGATTCTTCGCTTTTGGAGATAGGGACAAATAGTGAAGCTTGAGCACCTCCAGAAGTCAGAGAGTGTCCTGAACAAACTTGATTGTACCGCAGTTAACCAATTGCCAGATTAATGGGAAGTCTCCATGTTCTCTGGAAAGGAAGCGACTAGAGCCCAAGACTTGTTGGATGCTTCAAGCCTGTAGGTTATTCTCTACAAAGGATCTTTGCATCTCTGCTCTCACCATGAGTTGCATGCTAAGAATTAGTCGTATTTATTCTTAAACCAGTTTATTATGCCTATTAGACCAACAGGGTATGAGTGGAAGTAATGCGTGCAGCTCCCATTTTACTCCTTACAAATGTAGTTGCTGCCCCTTATGTATCTGTTGTTTCCAATAGTAGTTGGATTCACTCTGCAGTTTTTCCTACCCTATCAGAAACAGTGTCATTGTGAAACTTCAGAATGACCAGCACCATCTGGCAGCAAATTCCTCCATCCTCAGAGATTTGATCTCAGCTCTGCAGGGTGGCTGCTCAAAGCTCCTAGGGTACCAGTATCAGCCAAGGAGTGCCTTTTCTTGGGAGCCTTGCTGCAAACTTCTCAAGTCTGATACACTTGACCCTTGAACAACACAGTTGGAACTGCGTGGGTCTGTGTGTGTGTGTGTGTGTGTGTGTGTGTGTGTGTGTGTGTGTGTTTATAAAAAGACTACAGTACTGTAAATGTATTTTCTCTTATGAATAACATGGTCTTTCTTATAGCTTACTTTATTGTAAGAATGCAGTATATAATACGTGTAACATACAAAACATGTGCTAATTGGCTATTCTTTAGACCACCTCGTATCTTTTATAAACTCTTAATGGCTTCCTACCGACCTCAAAACAAAAGTCCAAATTTTCATCCTTTCCTCAAGGTCCTGTATGAACTTTCCCAGCACTGTGACTCTCAGATCTATCTTACTGCTTCTCCCTTCCATTTACTCTATATTCTAGCTAGACTAGCTTTATTCCTGTCCAAACACCTAAGCTCAGATATGCAAATCTGCCTTTGCACTTACATGATCATTGCCTAAAATGTTCTCTCTTCAGACCTTTGTATGACAAGTTATAACCTTCTTATCACCTTCTTAAGGAGGACTTTCCTGAACTTTAAAAGAATCCCATTCTATTTAATCTTATTTATTTCTTTCACAGCATTTACCACAGTCTATAACTAGTTTACTTCTTCATTTATCTATTTTCTTCTCCATGACTAGAAGATAAGCTCATAAGAGCATTCATTTTTTTCTCTCTCATATTGATTACCCTACCTCTTTAAGTATCTACTGAATAAAAAGTAAATTTAGCTTTTGGTACTAAAATATGTAAATCAAATCAAATTGATTACCCTTATCCTTCAAAGGAACCCAGAAGCTCAAAGACCTAAATATAACATTTTTATTCTTCTGTGCCTACTCTGAGCAAATGGTCAACTATCTTCATAGGGTGGACCACTCATGTGCTATGGTAAGTCATCTTGGAAAACGATCAGCAGCAGGGGGTTTAAGCATAGTTTAATGCAAGACCTTGTCAGAGCAAAAAAGAGCTGTTGCAAACTGTTCTACAATGTGTTTGATCCTAGCAACACACATCACAAGTCTTGTATGTTTACAGCTGTTCATCCCAATTGGTCACACTCCCATCATGAGCCTAAAAGGGTCTGTAAACATGCATTGAACACTGGCTCAAAAGGAGAAAGGTACAATTTTGTCAAGTGAGCAAAATTTTAATGCCAAGTCCAAGTCAATGAAATTGAAAAAACTTTAATGAAGCCCTGTCAAATTATAGTGACCCAACAAGCTTTACTGTACTAACATGGACTCCCTTGCTTTTCAAAATATATCTGAGGCCCCCTTGCATCAGAGGGTTGACTATTACAGTGTCATGAAATCAATGTTTGGGTCTGATTTACTATATTATACTTTTTGAGAATTGCGGTTCGTTTTTGAAAAATGTTTATTTTTGAGAGAGACAGCATGAGCAGGGAAGGGGCTGAGAGAGAGGGGGACAGAGGATTCAAAGCAGCTTCTGCACTGACAGCAGCCAGCTGATATGGGGCTTGAACTCACGAACTGTGAGACTATGACTTGACTCGAAGTTGGATGCTCAACCAACTGAGCCACCAGGACACCCTGAGAATTATGTTTCATTAAGAGTCAGCTGAAATTTCTTTTTGCCCCTATATGTTGGCACAGTCTTGTTGTACCAGAGCTGTACCATCAATCATATGTTTCTAAACCATTTAATGTTTATATACATGTGACTTAAGATTGATAAAAAAAATTTATCTCATCATGCAGGAAGTGATTTCCTAACTGATAGATTATTCAAGTCTTCTACTTCTTCCACTGAGAGTATTTATCTCCCCCCCTACCCCCCCCCACCCCCCCACCAAACACACATAGGTAACTGGGTAGAAGAAATTAACTAGGCGAGTCTCATCTGTAAATTCAATCTCAGGATGATGTTACCAGCCTGACCACAAAAACCCCACTGCTCCATGGCCACAATACCCTACAATCATGCCCTTCTGAAGTATAAGATTTAGATTTCTAAATTGTCTTCAGATTTCTGCTCATGTTCTGTCACTATCATTTTATAGGAACAGTAGAATTGACTTTCTTCACTGTCAATATCCCAAGTCTATTCAAATTTTCCAAGTGTGGAAATACAGGCAAGCTTACTTATTTATTCTGTTCAGATTTCTAAGGCCTTGACAAAACTCAGTATAAATACCTTTTACATCACAGCTTACAACCACAGACATCATGCTTTGAGTCATTTAGAGAAAGAGACAAAATGGGAAATATGTAGTATCAAAAACACATGATTCTACACTAGGACTTTCTATTGCTGATGATCTGGACCAAAAAATATCCTTGGTTTCCCAGATGTACTTTTGGCAGGACTCTGGTTCTAAACCATTGCACAGCGAGATGGAGAGGACACTATAATTATGAAAGAAATGATGCTTGTTTGACAGTGCTTGCTAGGCTCCATCATTTATGGCATTTAGTATTGCTCATCTGATTTACAGTTTCCCTCAGTAGGACAAAGCTACACTTTCTCAAACTTGGATTTCTCAGACTTCCTAGCCTCTAGTATAGGTATGTATTAGGAAGAAATACAAAGCTTTCAGAAGTAGATTAGTTGACAGTACTCTGTAAGGCCTTTGATCTTCCTAGGGGTACAGAACAATGGCCCCCGTGGAAAGTAAAAGGCTTTTTAAAAATTTTATTTATTTATTTACAGAGAGAGAGAGAGAGAGAGAGAGAGAGAGAAAGCGTGTGTTGAGGAGCCAGGGAGGGGGGGGAGGGAGGGGGAGAGAGAGGGAGAGAGAGAGAGAGAGAGAGAGAGAATGAACCCAAACACGTCCTGTGCTGTCAGCGCACAGAGCCCAATGTGGGGCTTGATCTCATCAACATAAGATCATGACCTGAACCCAAACCAAGAGGCAGAAGCTTAACCAACTGAGCCCCCAGGCACCCTGGGAAAGCCTTTGTATCATGTAATAAACTATATTGTTAAATGGTGAGGAGAAGAGGCTCAGGGGTAAGGGGCTCTAGAATCACTGCTCATTCTCTTTTATAAGAGGAGGCTCACATGGAGGAGAAAGGGTGGAACTGGAGGAAGTGGAGTTTTGCCAACTTTTGAACTGTTTCACTTTTTCACTTGAGTGTTGACATCCTAAGTGACCATCTCACACCAGATCCTTAGGCCAGGAAATGGACTGCTAGGGCATCTTCCATTTTCCTTCTAGATCCCCTTTAACCACCTGTTTTGTGATTCCGTGCTTTTATGCTACCCTCTGCTCAGTCCTAGACCCTTGTTCACCCAGGCATTACAAATAAAAATATTTCTCCACCCATGTTCAAAGCAAATAATTATTGAGACATCTGGGGGGGCTCAGTCAGTTAAGGGTCTGACTCTTGGTTTCTGCTCAGGTCATGATCTCATGGTTCGTGAGTTCAAGCACCACGTCAGGCTCAGTGCTGTCAGTGCTGAGCCTGCTTGGGATTCTCTCAAAAATAAATAAGCTGAAAAAAATTAAACAAATTATTTGCTGCATCAAACCTTGATTATTTGAAACCACATTGTAAACATGCAAATATGGAAGATTCTATATAGTTGACCTAATAGACAATTTCTAAATCTCCTCTTTCAATTCTTATTGTAATTCATCTTAAATTTAACTATCTAATTAATTTTTAACAATACTTTTGATGTCTCTACAATACCCTCAGAGGTATAATTACTACAAATTACTGTAGAACAAAACTTCTAAATTTTAATCTTGGTGATTTAAAGCTCTCTGTTTAGTGAAAAAACACATACCAAGAAATCCACTAGGCATTGCCAAGGATACAAAATGAGAATAAGATTCCTGCTTTCAAAAAATTACAACCTAATTGAGAAAATGTATGTGCAAAAATAACTACAAGGCAGATACATTACTTATGTCTCCTTTGTGGCACATAACAGCTATTATGTAGTAAGCATTTATTACATGTCAGCACTTCATATCTCTTATCACGAGTCCTCACAACAATCCTAGAACAGAGACCTTGGTATCTCCATTATAGATAACAATAGCAACAAATTTCTACCAGTGACAGGTGCTTTGTATACATGATCACACTTTATCCCCTCAACAACCCTCATTTTATAAATGAGTGCCAGTGATTTACCCAAGGTCAAAGGACTAGTCAGTGGCTGCTATGGTATGAATGTTTGTAACCCTGTCCCAAACATACAGGTTGGAATAATAACACCCAATGTGACCGTATTTGACCTTTGGGAGATGGTAAGACCATGAGGGTGAAGCACTCAGGAACTGGATTAGTGCCTTTATGTAAGAGGTCCAAGAAAGCTCTTTAGACCCTTTCCACCAAGTGTGGACACAGTAAGAGGTTGGCAATGTGCAACTTAGAAGAGGCCCTTAATCAGAATGTGACCACGCTGGCACCCTGATCCTGGACTGCCAGTCTCCAGAACTGTAAGAAATAAATGTCTTCTGTTTACAGGTTACCTAGTCTGTGGGGTTTTGTTCTAGCAGCCCAAATAGACTAAGAGAGTGGCAGACCCAAGTTTCAAACCCAGGTCTAACTAAATCCAGTGTTGTTGTTGGTTTTTTTTTTTTTTTTTTTTTTTTTTTTTGACTATGCCATGTGCCTTCTTAGGAAAAAGAGCTCAGAGAAAGTCAGTAGCTCATCAGAGTTCATGAAGCTCTTAAGTGGCAATAAGGGCTAAAAGATTTATTTTACTTCAAAGTATATGCTTGCTTTCTTTTCCTCTTTCTCCTATTCCTTTCCCTTCCTGGACAATTCATTGCTAAAGTCACAAGGTTGGGCAAAGCAAGGTAGGAGTCTTTGGGCATGGGGTGTGAAAATTCAGAACCTGGGCAGGGTCATGAGGGTGTCTTCAGGACATTAAGGAGGATTTCCACATGTTCGGTGGTGGCTTGGCTAAGGTTTTAGGGTCCAAATAGAGTGAGGAGGGCATTTGGGATATGTGTTTGTAAAAGCAGGTGAGTGGTGGGAATGGGTTACATACTAGGGATTGGTCAAATAAGTAAATGTATTTCAAGTAATGGGAGTCCAGTTTCTCAGTGCCAAAGGGGCATATAAATAAGGAAAAGGACAAAATAAAAACAGAATAAAATTAAAATAGGTGTTAATATAAACCTATAGTTTTCAATTTAAGTAGGTACAAAAATAAATATTCATGTAAATATCAGAATGTAGACATATGTTTATGCACATGTGTTTCCTAGCTCTGGTATTAGTGAGCTCACCTGGTACCCAGACCTTGGCTTCTAAATGCCGTATTTCCCAATAAGAGGAACCAGGACTTTTCGAGAAATGGCTAATTCCAAGGCTGGGGCAAGGAAAATACATCATCAGTTGATAACTTCCTTTTGTGCCAGAAAGAAAGTAGCTCAAAAAAATGAATGGAACATGTCAAAAGGCAGAGAAGCCAACTTAAAGGGGCTCCCCCTGGCCGAATATAGGACAAATTTAGCATCAATTTAATATGATAGCATGATAATAGATTCAATCTATTGAATAAAAATAAGCCATTAATTTCTATTAATGTAAATATGTAGATTGACAAATAAAAGTTTTATGAGAAATGGGACATTATAAAGTTTCAAATGGGACATTATAAAGTGCCTCCCTACAAAGTAGTTAACGAGAAAACAGTGGAGAAGCCTGGCAGACACCTTCTCAATCAATCAGGTAATCACCGTGACCATCATCAGCCAAGGAACACACTGAAACTCGAGCCAGCCGGGATAGAAACATGGAGAACACAGCAGCCTTCTCTGATACTCCTGCCAAAGCAGCACAACCATATTCTAGTCATGAGGAAACATCAGGCAAACCCAAACTGAGAAACTCTCTACATAATAATAACTGGCCTGGAATCTTCAAAAGTATCAAGGTTGTGAGGGTCAAAGAAAGCCTGATTTCAGACTGAGGGAAACTAAATCCAGTCATGTGATTCTGTCCCAGGTGCTTTTACTGTGCAGAATGTTATTTATTGGGGGAAACCAAGTTGAGTGAGGTCTGAAGATTCGATGGTGGAAAGGTACCGGTGTTAATTTCTGATCACGAAGGTCCTGTTAGAATGTCCTTGTTTGGAGGAAGTATACTCTAAAGTGTTCAGTGTAATGGAGCAACTTACTTTCAAATGGTTCAGGGAAAAGACCCTTTGTACTATACTTCCAAGTTTTCTGTAAATTTAAGATTGTTTCAAAATAAAAGAAGCAATAGAAAAACATACTCTCACTTGTACTATTCTGCTTTTCTTTTCAAAGCAGATATTACCACCATCTGGTTGGGCATAGAGGTATTAAGTATACTTTACACTTAGAAAAGTCTTCATGGAGGAGATGGAATTTGGGGAGAATTTAGATAGGTAGAAAGGTCTAGATGGAAACTTTTTTTTTTTTAAGAGAGCGAGCGAGCACATATGTGAGTGAGGGGCAGAGAGGGAAAGAGAGGGAGAAAGAGAGAAGCCGGGCTCACCTGATGCAGGGCTCGAGCTCATGAACCAAGAGATCGTGACCTGAGCCAAAGTCTGATACTTAACTGGCTGAGCCACTTAGGTGCCCCAAGAAGGAAGCTTTTTTATGTAAAAAAAAAAAAAAAAAAAAAGCAGTGTGTTCAAACACATTTAGTACTTCCCACCGCCTTACAAACTAAGTTTTTGAACAGGGAAGTAGGATATAGAAAAGTTGCTAAGACAGGCACTAGAGTTAGACCAGGATTCAAATGCTGACTTTGTCTTTAATAATGTGACTCTTGACTGTGTGAGCCCCAGTTTCTTCATCTGTAAAATAAGAATAAAGCTGATGTTCGTGTGTTTGAAAATTAACGTAGTTATATATGTAAAGGGTTTGGCATAGTTCCGGCCACATGGCAGTGCTTGCAATGATGACGACAAAGATGTGGACGGTGACGATGTGAACCATGCATTAGAGAAGGTGGTCTGTGTTGTGTAGAGGGATTGGGATTGGTTCAGAGTGACCCTGAAAAAGGTGGAGCAGTTAGGAAGATGTTAGCAATTATCCAGATGAGAGTAGTGGGCTGGCTGTTGGAAGAAAAGGATGTGAGCAAGTGAGAATTTGTTCAGGTAAATTCTACAGGTTTAAAACCATTAGATGCCAGGTGGTTGCTAGAAAGTTAAAGACTCCTCTGAGATGCAGTGTCTGGCAGAGAGAGGGGAACCGTGTTAGTACTGATTAGGGAAACTGAAAGTCACTGTGGTTCCGTGAAGGAGAGCCTTAAGTTCCAATTCTCCCCACCTAGGCCCTTCTGACCTCATTAGTAGAAACACGTCAATAGACTTAGGCCTTTTGGCTTATTACAGCTTCTTTCCTCCTGCTGTACTTCTTTCTTCTCCGTGTCTCTGTTCCTTGCACATTCCACTCAAGCACTCAAAGCCCTATACTTTGCTCAGGTCTTGTTCAAAATTCGTGCTTTTTCCAGCCTGAAAAGGATGTGTGATCCAATCACCATTGCCAGCGCTGATGTTTGAGAGTACAAAAACTTCTCGATAAATTGTCCTTAGACCAACACCACTTTCAATGCAGCTCCTTACTCTGCGTGTGTTCATGAATTATACGTGCAGCTGGTATCATGCCTTCTTATAACTGATGTAATATATTGCAATGGTATGGCTCTTTCCTCTCTATACATTGTGCTTTACCCACACGGTGGCAAGCTCTTCTGGGGCCGATGTTGTATTCTCACAGCAACCATCACTGTGATGAGCACAGAGTAGTTGCTCAATGAATGTTTATAGAACTGAATGGAGTCAAAAAATACTAAATGACAAAACACTAAAACCCAGTGCTAAACAGGATGTGAAATAATGCTTTCTTTAGTTAAAGCAGGAACTGTAAAAAAATATGCACTAAGCAACTGCTCCCATGGAAATGAACTCTGGTGTCTGAGAACACAGGCCTGGAGCCAGCTTCCTGAGTTGCATTTGGATCATTGCTCTGCTGCCTCCTAGCTTTGTAATCCTGGAATTATTAGTAGCATTTGACACTTAAGATTTTTGCATTAAATTAGATCATTTTGTAAAAAAAAAAAAAAAAATCCAGAGTGCCTGGCAAATAAGAACTCAAGGGAGGTTAGCTATTACGATTAATTTTATCCCTAAAATTTTTGGATAGAAAATGGGAAAGTATAGCTCTGAAATTCTTTCAGGGAGGTCTTTTTTATTTAATGTTTATTTCCGAGACAGAGACTGGGGCGGGGGGGCAAGCGGGAGAGGGAGAGGGAGAGGGAGAGGGAGAGGGAGAGGGAGAGGGAGAGGGAGAGGGAGAGGGAGAGAGAGAGAGAGAGAGAGAGAGAGAGAGAGAGAGAGAGAGGATCTGAAGCAGGCTTCCCACTGTCAGCAGAGAACCTGATGCAGGGCTGGAACTCACAAACCGTGAGATCATAACCTGAGCCAAAGTGAGCTGCTTAACCGACTGAGCCACTCAGGTGCCCCAGGGAGGTCAGCCTTCAGGTAAGGAGAAGAAATCATTTTATATCAAGTTCCATTTCTTGATTAGCATTACACAAGGCAGGCTGTGGAGCTCGGAGGGAGTGGGTACAAAGAGATCTGACTCAGCCTTAAAATCTCACTCCTGTCCCTTAGTAAGGCCACTTTTTCCCAACTTGTTTCTACACCTTCCCTCTAAAGCTGCAATTCTGAATATTTAGCCCATAGCTTTCAGGACTGTCTTTGGTGCTAATTTGAACTGATTTCCATGGCATTCTCTGGGGGCACAGTTGGAATGATTTATCCACTGCCCCTTCCATGACTGAAGCAGTCATCCTGGGGTGGAAGTCTATTTCATATTTTGGGGTTTGGGGAGCTCATTGGTGAGCCACTTCTTCAAAGCTCTCAGTATGGAGGAGCATTTTATAGTGTTTTACTGGCTCAAATTACTTGTGCTGAATGTCCGTTAAGAGGTCCCAGGGCAGGGGCAATGCCTAAATTGTTCACAGCTGTACCTCCAGTACTCAGAAAAGCATCTGCTACATGGTAAGCGCTTAATGTTGAAAAAAATGACATGACTGCCCCCAGAAGAGTTTATAATTTTGGTGCCAAGACAAATTGTAGGTGTAGAAAACAGAAAAAAAAAACCATGCAATTCGTCTCTGGCTCTAGAAGTAAAGCTAGCTGAAAACTATAGTGGTTAAACCCAGATTTCTCTATTTTCTGCCTATTATTCTCCTTTTACTCTCCGGAAGCTTTTCGTTGGGGGAGTGGGACAGGTAGCTTGTGCTTCCAATGTGACGCAAGCTAGTCAGTGGCCACTAAAGCTATTTGGGTGTTTTGATGCTTTACAGAAAGGACTGCATTAAGATGTTAGTTTATTTAATTGAGGCTTCCTACTTGTGCCTCGAGAATATACCCTTATATAAAACGTAATTCTTCTCTTACATAAATGAGTTCTCAAGATCCTAAGAAGATCAGCATAGAGCTGAATTAAATGCACAGAATGCTCTTATAACCACCATATCAGTAAAATGATTATGCCCGTTATCCATTAGAATGGATATGTCTGTTTTCAAGTACTATTCTTGCATAACGTGAATTTTCTAATCTAACAAGGCTTAATTCAGCTCATCTTACACATTAAGTATGATGCTGATGTATTTTAATTAGTAAAATTACCAATTCTATTTTTAAATGTAAAATGAGCCATAGTGTGGCATTATGCCCATCCTAATTAAACAATGATCAAAACAATCATCGCAAACAAGAGTAATGTTGTCCTTTAGAAGAATTTCAAAAGAATTAGTCGACTCAGTGTCAAAAAATATTTACTGAGAAATGAATTAAGAATCACAGTGTGGTCTTCTAAACACTTAGTATGTAACATTTGATCAGATCAGCCATGCCATATGAATTAAAGCTAGAGACAGATATCTAAATCAGCATGACCCCAAAACATATTAAATATATTGGATAATGGAGAGCAGGTGAGAGGCAATTAGAGAGAAGATCTGGGACAATGCCATGGTTTTCCCCACCCGCCCTGAGGGTTTTGCTCTGTTAGGTATGCTGTAAATGACTGCAGAATCCCCTTCAAAACCCAGACGTACAGACTGTGTGTAAACACTTCAAAGGAGGAAGACTGGAAGAATAATGGGACACAGAAAAACAAAAATGATGAGGAATGTTCTGTCAGCACGTGATTAAAAAACCCCATACAGATCTGGTAGAGTGTATGTATTTCTGAAAATGACACTCACTTCGAAGTCTGTCCTTTAGTCAGTCCTCTATTAGGCTAAGGGCCTCCCTTACTGCTGACAAGATAGTTCAAAGGAAGCACCTTGCACTGCTTATGAGGGACACGGCTAGCACAAGACACTCCAGAAACAGAAAAACAGAGTGGCTAATGGGTAAGAAGCCACAGTCCTGTACAAAAATACCACTCTCTTTGGTTTTCAAAGGAGAAAACTGCTTTGAAAAAAGACCTTTAGGACTGTAAATTCAATGGTGGTTACTTGCCAAATTGCTATCAGTGTTTTTTTGCAAGGGAAAACAGGATGGACAAATCATTAGTTAGGATTGATCAAACTACCTGGGGTCTACTCTAAAAATGTGGTTTGGTTTCTAATGCAGGTTTGCCTCAGACACCCTCTAAGGGAGAGGAGACCGGTCTTTGAAATGAAATGTCATCTTCATTTTGACGGAGTTTTCAGAGTATCAGGCTCCTCATGTGCCACTTTAGAGAATGCCTCCTGCAAATACTTAGATAACAAGGGTCACTATGACAAGTGAACCCTTCCTCGGCTGTTGCCAAGGTGAAATTAAATTTTCAGAGAGAATTTCACTCATATATTGTTACAATTGACTCATGATTTTCATTTCTTTGCCTGACACCCAAATGGCTTTTGAAGAACCTTCCAGGGCAAAAGCAAATTCTCACCTCTGGATATAAAAGAGCTCAAATCTCAAGGGAGAGAAGAGCCAATCGTTCACAGTTCTCCTGCTTGGCATTCTCTCTGTTCCTCACTGTTGCTTCAATACTACTACTCTTTAGTTTTCTTGCAGAAGGAGAGCATCTTCCTCCAAAGATAATGTTATTTGGATGTATCACCATCTGCCTGGACTCACTGCTGCCTTGTACTGACCTTGCAGTAACTTTCCCTCATGCCCTGAGATGGGGCACCTCTTTATAGTCTCAGCACCCACCTTCAGACAACCACCTAGAAACTATCAATGTCCATATTGACACCAAAGCTTCCACCTTCTCTACTCTCATGACCCAAATCTCCACTCACGGCAGACATCCACTTTAAGGACCATAGCTTCTAACACCTCCAACATCTTAAGTTTCAGTTTCCCACTCTTGAACCACAAAATTTGTAACCACACTTTCACCAGTCTGAGTTTTAATCTCATTAGGTATCTCCTAGATCCCTCTACTTTCTCCAGACTTCCAGCTCCCTCTCAGCCCCCACTCTTTCTTTACCCAAACTGGGCACTGTGGTTGTCAGCATTTATAATAATCTCACCATAAAACTGCATGCTGTTGCACCCTCACCACCAAACCCCTAACCTTAAACCAATGCTTTAATTTACCTTCTCCATCTTTATACCCAAAGAGCCAGAGTTGCTGGAGAAATGCAGGGAATGTGTATAGTGGTTCCACTAAATGATCTCTAATCTCAGCAGAACACTTAATGCTGCCTTTCAAGCCTCTTTCATATTCATGTACTGGAGATATTAAATGAGATCCAAAATTGCTGGGGAGGCACAGTTTGTTCTTTACATAAGAATGGCTATTGGTTGGAATAGAAGGGTGGCCACTCCATAAGCCACTCAGCAACCTATATAGTGGCCTGGCATGAAAAGGTAAGACCACCTGCACTGATAAGCTGAAACATGAGTGGGAATAATTAACTGGCGTCAGAGGAGACAAGGAGGAATAGACATGTAGCGAGTAAGATTCATAGTAACAGTAGAGGTTCTTCTCTACCCACTTCTTTCTTCATAAATATGTGCTTTTATTAGACAATAGGGTAAAGAGAGTGGACAAACCAGGGCATATGGGGGCGGGGGGAAGGATCAGGTGGGTGGGCATGTCCGGGGCAGATCCAGGTCTTGTGGGACCTGAAACTCATACAATTTTGAGGTGTCCTCTTTTAAAAATATACAAAATTAACACAGTCAAAAAAGCAAATTCAACTTCATTTAAAAATTGATGATTTGGGGGGCGCCTGGGTGGCGCAGTCGGTTAAGTCTCCGACTTCAGCCAGGTCACGATCTTGCGGTCCGTGAGTTCGAGCCCCGCGTCGGGCTCTGGGCTGATGGCTCAGAGCCTGGAGCCTGTTTCCGATTCTGTGTCTCCCTCTCTCTCTGCCCCTCCTCCGTTCATGCTCTCTCTCTGTCCCAGAAATAAATAAACGTTGAAAAAAAAAATTGATGATTTGGGGTGCCTGGGTTGCTCAGTCAGTTAAGTGTCCAACTCTTGATTTCAGCTCAGGTTATGATCTCATGGATGGCTCATGAGTTGGAGCTCCACATTAGACTGTGCTGAAAGCACAGAGCCTGCTTGGTGTTTAGTATCTCTCTTACTATGCCCCTCCCCTTCTTGCTCTCTACATGTCTCACAAAATTAAAAAAAAAAAAAAAACTTAAAAAAATTGTTGGTACTTTGTATTGAGCTACAAAAGTATGTAATCAAGTTACTTTCATACGGCAATCATTGACTCATTAATGAATAAAGTTTTGTCACAGAAACATAGGTTTCTTCAGGCTGATTAACTCAGTCAGTGGTAGTTTCACAAAACATCTTGTCTGGAACCACCAGACTAACCAGGCCAAAATGTGCTAGGTACACTCCTTAGATTGGATATGATACATTGGGATAAATAAAACATAGGGCCTCTCATACAAATATACTCATTTCTTGCAGAAGTGCTACAGGTTTATTCTTTGAAAAATAAATTCTAAAAACATAGAAGTTTTACTTCACTTAATATATATTGTGCATTTATAATTGTATGTGCTTCACTATGAAACATATTCCTAACAGCAGCAAATGTCTGTTTTGACTAGATGGTGAAGAGAAATAAACCTTTTGCTTACAATTACATATATCTGATGATATGAAGAATATTCTTTAGTATAGCGTCTGGCTTCATACATTTCAAACCTTGTTCCTTTAAAACTACTTCTGGACCTGGGTGCCATGGGGTGTTTACATCATGTTACGTTTTCCTTTCTGCAAAGTCATTATGTTAGCATAGTGGGTAGGAGACAGCTAGTTGTGACCTTAAGTTATATGAACACAATCCCATTTAACTCAAAGTAAACATGCCCAAAATTTCACTTCCCTTTGGGTATTGGATTCCCTAAAGACCTTTGGCCTTTTCAAAGACAAGAGAAAATGAGAGGTGGAGAGAAAGTCTAAGTGAAATGAGACACTAATCACAAAAGATTAGAGTTAAAAATCTTACTTTTCTGATACAAATAAAAGCACGTGAACACATGAAGGGGCCTATCCAGGTAAGAGGCCCTAAAGCTTATGCCTTATTATCTTTACAGTAAATTCATCTTTGCAATCTGGGCTGTTATGTGTTGACTGGCATATAATCTGGAGGTTCCTAGGAGGGAAGGTAGGCTACACCCCTATACTAAATGAAGAACAGGCATCTTCCTAACCCTCTTTGAAGATGACAGGGTCTAAGAGGTATTCAAGATCTGAAGAGTTAGGACTAAAGTGTCTTTTGAGTCAGATGAAATTAGCTATAACCTGTTGCTAACTCAAGAGAGTAACAATCTTAGGAGAAACCAATCCCACTTAAATAATATGGATGACGAATACCTGTGTGCTAGACCCACTCTGCATGTTTGCAGCCCAAGAGGCTGTAGTATACTCTTAAAACTCTGACACCTGTTGGGATGAGCACAGGGTGTTGTATGGAAACCAATTTGACAAGAAGTATTAAAAAAAAACTCCGCCACCAAGTCATCTCAGGCCTGCTAGGATAAAAAATATGTTGTAGTCATAAATTGTCCACCCAGTATATTAACTCACTGGAGATGACGTTGTCTTGCGGAGAACATGGTTAGCAAACTTTCTCTGTAAAGGATCGAATAGTAAATTGTTTAGGTGTTGCGTGCCATAGAGTATCTGTTGCAACTATTCAATTCTCCTCTTGTCAAAGCAATAGACAAAATGCCAGTGAATGGGCATGGCTATATTCCAATAAAACTCTATTATGGATGCTGAAATTTGATTTGTGTATTTTTCATGGGTCAAAAAAATATTCTTGTTTTGAATTTAACCGTTAAAAAATATGAAAACCATTTTCAGTTTGAAGGCTATACAAAAACAAGTGGCAGTTCAGATTTTGCTGCAGTCTATAGTTTGCTGATCTTCATTCTAAAATGTGTTCAGAAAAGATTTAGGATTAGCCTGGTGACAGCTTTTTATGGACACTACTTTTCTGTTCTACATTTCTATGCAGAGGGCATTTCTCAAATCAGAGGTAAATCTGTGTATCGGCCATTTGGTAAGTATCATGCTAAAGATCTAAAACACATTTGTGGATTTCCTTCCTCAAAGTGCTCAAAAGCAACATTATGACCTTCCCTGCCCGTGACTTTCGATTGGTTAATAGTTTGAATTGGCTTGCTTATTGCTTTGGATAAAGAGTGTACATTATAAAGACATAGTACCAATGCAGCATCAGGGCCACAACACAGTTTGGTTGCCCAATTGGCAAACAGGCAGCACCTTGATTATCAGGATGGACTGGCCACTCTACCTGTCTGTACCTACTGGCCTCTTGTCATTGTGCTCCATATGGGTTCCTCTTATTATCATAGTCCATAAAGGCTCATTATCATGTAATCCAAAAAGGCTTTTGCACAGAAAGTTTTAGTCTCAGTTACTTATATTTTTAAGAAACATCAATTTGGTAATGGTACATAAATTAAAACATCTTTTTCATTACCTTTTAAAAAAGTATAACAAATATTACTCCTTTTATAAATCTGTATCTAAAGAATTTAACCTTTCCTTCTTTGATTAATGCTTAATTTAAGTTGAACAAAATAAATATCCTCAGTTTATCAGATTTGTTTAAGCATTTTACATTCCATTTATACATGTATTCAATGAACTTTACTTCAAACGCCTGACCAAACTTACTATCTAAACAAATCCTTTCTACATAAACAATGCAAATTAAACTTATGCATTATTCAAATTATAGACACTCTCAAGGTTTTCTAAACATTGTTATTGTTTATAAGGGTCAGTAAATATCCAACTTTCAACCTAAAATCACATCAATTTTATATTTTAATTGGAATCCCCAACCCATCAGATTATCCCAGTGATGATAAAACCTATACCTAAACTTAATTCCAAAAGTGCAGGTAATATGGATCTGCTTACCTTCAATAATTCTTAACTTTAAAGCTTTCTGGGGTAAAAGACTTTACCTTTTATTTAAGTCAAGGGTCAGTAAGCTCCATATAGTCTAGTGCCAAATCTGGTCTGCTTTGGTATGGCCTCAAGAATGGTTTTTACATTTTTAAATGGTTGGAAGAAAATGTATAAACAATGTTTCAGCATCCAAAAACAAAGTTTTATAGGAACAGTACTACTTTCATTCATTTATTGTCTATGGCTGCTTTCAGGTTAGATGTCAGGTTGAATCTTTAAGACAGAGACCATTCGGCCTTCAAACCTAAAATATTTACTCCCTGGCCCTTTGCAAAAAGTTTGCTGACATACCCATCCCCGACCCCCATCCAGTTTTTAAGAAGATACAAGTCAAGCTGTGCTGCTTTAATTTCAAAAACCCAAATAAAGGATCATAGAACATTTTCCCTGAAAGTTATTTGGGGACTAAGGGCAAAGAGCTTCTTTCAAAAGCTCTTGTAAGAGAAGAGCTTCTTTCAAAAAAGTTATCTTCCCTCTTGCATTTGCCCAGAGAACAGCAAATGGTAAAGACTGAACATAGGAAGGAAAGGGAAAAACCACAACATACTTTTTGGTATAAGGACAGAAAGATGCCCCTTGTCCCATACATCCCCCTACCTACCTGCTGTGATAGGAGGGATATAAGTCTGAGCATCCTTTTGGGGTTCTCTGGCAGCCAAAGAGCCACAGGGGTATTGCTCACACTTCCTAGGAGGCAGTGCTCTGGGAGTGGCTTCCTATAATCTTGTTCACCCATCTTCTGCGTATTTTGATTTCTTGCCTTGACAGATGGTTCTAACGAAGTATTTCAGTGAAGTCTGTCTCTGGGCAACATGTCAACCCCCCTAGTTTTAAGCTTGAAGTTTTAACTTCTGCCTTTCCTGTCATCATATCATTAAAAATATGTAATATTTGCATGTATGTTTTAAAATGCAAAATAGATGTATATTTGATTCATATAATTTAGACACATAACCTTCCCTCACAAACTATTTCTGCAGCATTTCTGAATCAGAAGTCAAGTCATAATTAAGCACTATGTTCACTAGGTGAGAACAGAGAAGGTTCTGACCCTTTGGTTGCCATTGCCTTTCAGTAAACTCATGAAAAGAATAGTTGAAATGCCTCCAGACTATTATTTGGGGTCCATTTTTCATATTCCAGAAAACCTAATCTCTTAAAAAAAAGGAAACATATGGAGATAGAGAAAGAGCAATAGAGAGGGAAAGTTGTATGGAGAGTAAAAATAAGCCTGGGGGATATAATCAATGTAATTCCTAATTATCAAACTGAAATCAAGGCAGGAATCCTGTAGTCCTTCCATTGTTTAATATTTTAAAAAGAGCTGTATTTTAAAAAGAGAAGTGATCAATGAATGGGAAACTCAAAATGCCTCTTTAAGTAGAAAATTATTCTCAAACAAAAATCAGAGCAGTTTGTGGATTCTGAATGTCAAATGCTTCTTACTTTTTGAGTTTTCACTCTGGCTCAGCCCCAAAGCGTGATTTGTTTTCCAAGATCGTGACAGAACGTGGAAGACAGAGTTACATCAGAGATCAGCGTTGGGGTGTCATGACTACTGGAAATGTCCAGAGAATCTTCATGTACAATATCTAGAAATGTGGTTTTATAATGTGTCAAACATTTTCTAGCCTATTTCAAATTTCTGTAAGCAATATTATTTGCTTTTTGTAACATTTGTGTGTGTGTGCGCGCATGTATGGTGAGAACATTAAGATCTACCCTCTTAAATTGCTGAGGTAGTTTTGATCGAATCTTTAAAAAAAATAAAATGAAAGACTTATAAAGGATTTGATCAAAACTAGCTCTGGGAAGCACAGCATCCTCACTTTGGACAGACTTCCTGTGAATGAAATGAGATACTTGCTAGTGAAAGAAAGCAACACAGAGGAAAACAGACAGTAATTCAATATCAGAGCAAGGCCTATGGGGCTACAGTTTACAGAAAATCAGATCTTATGAATCTCTGAAAGCACCTACCTGGAGAGGCAGGGTAGGATGTTTAATAAGGGATGGTTGGGAGCTTTTCTAAACATTTTCTGACTCTGAAGCCTACCTAACCTTGTGAGATTCTTCAGGAGTTTGAGGGGCCATTTTATCATTTTTATAAGATATATGATAAGAGGAGGCTCACACAATGTTGTCAAGTTTTAAAAACATTTTTTTCTTTGACATAATGCCAAAAGAAGCATACAGTTTAAGGATTATTACATAGTGAAAATCCATGTAACCCCACCTAGATTAAGCAAAACCTTGTGCGCACCCTTAAAGACAATTCCCAATTTTTATAGCAAGCACTTTTTTTTTTTTTCTTTTGAGAGAGAGACAGGGAGCATGAGTAGTTTTGATTGAATGGTGCACAGGCAGGGGAGGGAAAGAGGGAGAGGGAGAGAATCCCAAGCAGGCTCCGTGCTCAGCATGGAACCCGACACAGGGCTTGATCTCGTGACCGTGAGATCAAGGACTGAGCTGAAATCAAGAGTCAGGAGGCTTAACTGACTCACACAGGCACTCCTCTGTTGTTTTTCACTTGAGTTTTTTTTTTATCATTGAACAAATGCTTTTTTAATTATCTCACCCATTTGATGCTTTTTCTTGATATTCTTGTCACTTTGGGAATTGACCTTTTCTGTTCTATTTTTTTTTTCTCTCCATTAGCTTGGAAGTTATACCTTCTCCTGAAGAACACTCTTTAACATTTCTTTTCCTGAGTGTTGCTGATGAATTCTTCCAGTTTTGTTTGACATATCCTTCCCTTGTTCTTGAAACATATTTTTGCTGGGTATATATTTGGAGGTTGGCTTCAATAAAGTTAATTTGTATGTTTGGATCCACAAAATGGAGTGTGCCCTAGTGGTCCAGCCCATGTCACAAATCTAAACCTAAGTCACTTTGCACTTACTTGTAATACCTATCAAGGAAACCTAATACACACCAATCACAATCCTCCAACTCAGCCTTAGCTAGCTCATCTTACCCGAGAAAAGAGGACTTGATAGCCTAATAAAAAAAATCTCTGACCTCCAAGCCAAGCATGGTCTTTCCATGTTGCTCCTAATGCTCTATGAAACTCACTTTTGCCCCAAATCCCTCAGGAAGAGCACCCCACTACTTGTGAGATAACCTACTGCTCCAATCCATAGATCTTTCCTTTAAAAATAGGACATTAAACTTGTCACTCAACTATTTTAGTTTTTACATTTGACAGCATTTACTGGTGTGGTTGTTCTGATTATTTTATAATTAAAATCTATCATTCCACTGACTTCTTGCTTACAGTTCTTCTACTGAGAAATAAGGTATTAATCTGTTTGCTCCACTAAGTAGAAATATATTACATTCCCCACTCTATTTCTGCTGTTGCCTTCCTCCTTTCAAAGTATTCTGTTGGTTTTTGTAGTTTCACTATATTTTGGTGTGCATATCTTCCCTTACTTTTTTATTTAAAAAAAATTTTTTTTTCCAACGTTTATTTATTTTTGGGACAGAGACAGAGCATGAACGGGGGAGGGGCAGAGAGAGAGGGAGACACAGAATCGGAAACAGGCTCCAGGCTCTGAGCCATCAGCCCAGAGCCTGACACGGGGCTCGAACTCACGGACCGCGAGATCGTGACCTGGCTGAAGTCGGACGCTTAACCGACTGCGCCCCCAGGTGCCCCATTCCCTTACTTTTTTAAACCTTGCTTTGGATTTTTAAGTTTGCAGACATGATACCCAATTACTTCATAATACTTCATATTTTTTTCATTTTTTTTTATTTCAAAAAATTTTGGGGGTGCCTGGGTAGCCTGGTTCATTGAGCATCAAACTCTTGATTTCAGCCCAAGTCATGATCCCAGAGTTGTGGGATCAAGCTCTGTGCTGACAGCATGGAGCCTGCTTGGAATTCATTCCCTCCTTCCCTCCTCCCTCTCTCCCCACCACTCATGCCCACTCCTGCTCCCATAAGAAAACATTAAAAATTTTTAAATTTTAAAATTACAGTATACTTAATATACAGTGTTATATTAGTTTCAGGTGGTAATTGGTCTGTTCAAATTTTCTATTTCTTCCTTTTTTTTAATGATTATTTTTGAGAGAGAGCATGAGTGAGTGGGGGAGGGGCAGAGAGAGGGGGACAGAGGATCTGAAGCAGGCTCTGTGCTGACAGCAGAGAGCCCAATGTGGGGCCCAATCTCACAAACCATGAAATCATGACCTGAGCCAAAGTTGGATACTTAACCAACTGAGCCACCCAGGTGCCCCTCTATCTTTCTGATTCAGTTTTGTGAGATTATAGTTTCTAAGAATTTATTCATTTGTTCTATATTGTCCAACTTGTTGGCATATAGTTTTTCATAATATTCTTTTGTAATCCTTCATATTTCTGTGATGTCATTGTAATTTCTCCTCTTTCACTTGTAACTTTGTGTATTTGAGTCCTCTCTTTTTGATGAGTATGGCTAAGGGTTTATCAATTTTGTTGACCTTTTCAAAGAACCAGCTCCTGGTTTTATTGTTCTGTTCTAAATATATGCACCTCTATGTTTATTGCAGCATTATTTACAATAGCCAAATTATGTAAGCAACCCATGTGTCCATTGATAGATGAATGGATAAAGAATAGCACACACAATGGAATATTACTGAGCCATAAAAAAAATGAAATCTGGCCATCTGCAGCAAGAGGTGCATCCATATAGTGTCAAGTGAAATAAGCCACTCAGAGAAAGACAAATACCATATTATTTCACTCATATGTGGAATTTAAGATACAAAACACATCAACAAGGAAAACAAATAGACAAAAAACTCTAGAGAACAAAGTGGTAGTTACCAGTGGAATGGTGGGTGAAGGGATGGCTTAAATAGTTGAAGGGCATTAAAATTCCACTTATTATTTTATTCAATTAAGTTTTTCTTTTTTACATATTTTTTTAAATATGAAATTTATTGTCAAATTGGTTTCCATACAACATCCAGTGCTCATCCCAGCAGGTGCCCTCCTCAATGCCCATCACTCACTCTTCCCCTCTCTCCCACCCCCCATCAACCCTCAGTTTATTCTCAGTTTTTCAGAGTCTCTTATGGTTTGGCTCTTTCCCCCCTTTTTTTTTTTCCTTCCGCTCCCACATGGTCTTCTGTTAAGTTTCACTCTTATCCACATAAGAGTGAAAACATATGGTATCTGTTTTTCTCTGTATGACCTATTTCACTTAGCAAAACACTCTCCAGTTCCATCCACGTTGCTACAAAAGGCCATATTTCATTAAAAGTCCACTTATTATGATGAGCACTGAGGAACATATGAAACTGTTGAATCACTACTGTACATCTGAAACTAATACTTCACTTTAATTATACCAGAATTGCAAAAAAACAAATGAATAAATAAAAACATGTAAGTGAAAGAGCAATAACCTCAAATGTTAGGTAGAGGTGGATTACAATTGTATGATTTACAAATTCTATCAAAGTTAAGTTGTTATCTATAATGAAAAAATCCTGTAGTAATACACAAACATGACAAAGAAGTCAAAGCATTCTGATATGAGAAGAACCAGAACAAAAAAATACAGGACAAGAAACAAGTAACGGCAAATCTACAAACAACAAACCAATTAACAAAATGTTAACAGTAAGTCCTTACCTATCAATGCAAATCAAGAAAAAATACATGTGAATAAAGTTTTCAATTAAAAAGATAATTTCTGCATGAATAAAAACAAAATCCAACAATATGCCACCTATAGAGACTCACTTTAACCTTAAATACAAACGTAGCCTGAGACTAACCAGATGGAAAAAAAAGTAAGCAAATAGTAACTAAAAAAAAAAAAAAAAAAAAAAGCAGAGGTAGCTACACTCACATTAGACTTTAAAGATGTTTAAAAGGGGGCACCGGGGTGGCTCACTAGGTTAAGCATCTGACTTTGGCTCAGGTCATGGTCTTGAGGTTCAAGAGTTCTAGCCCTGCATAGGGGCTCTGATCTTCTGTCTCTCTCTACCCCTCTCCTGCATTCACCTTCTCTCAAAAAACATTAAAAAAATGTTTAAAGGAGACAAAGAAAGTCATTGTATAATGATAAAGGATCAATACATCAAAAAGATATAACAATTATAAATACTTATGTGCCCAATATCAGTGCACTTAAATAAAGCAAACACTAACAGAGTTAAAAGGATAAATAAGCATAATGCAGTAATAGTTAATGCCCCCCTCTCAACAAAGCATAGATCATCCGGATATAAAATCAACACAGAAACAGTGGATTTGAATAACTCTATATACCAAATGGATCTATAGACATATACAGAACATTATATAACAGCAGAATACATATTCTTCTCAGCTCACATGGATTGTTTTACCAAATTCATGAAATTTAAATCATACCAAGTATCTTCTCTGACCACAATGGCATGAAACTAGGAATCAGTAACCAGATGAAAACTGGAAAATTCATAAATACATGGAAATTAAACAACACTCTCCTGAACAACCAGTGGATCAAAAAAGAAATAGGGTTTGAGACAACTGAAAATAGAAACACAACACATGAGAATTTGTTGGATGTAGCAAGTTCTTTTTGAGGAAAGTTCATAGCAAGAAATGCCTACATTAAGAAGAAACATTTCAAATAAACAACTTAACTATGAATCTTAAACTAGAAAGAGAGGGGGCGCCTGGGTGGCGCAGTCGGTTAAGCGTCCGACTTCAGCCAGGTCACGATCCCGCAGTCCGTGAGTTCGAGCCCCATGTCAGGCTCTGGGCTGATGGCTCAGAGCCTGGAGCCTGTTTCTGATTCTGTGTCTCCCTCTCTCTCTGCCCCTCCCCTGTTCATGCTCTGTCTCTCTCTGTCCCAAAAATAAATAAACGTTGAAAAAAAAATTTTTTTTAAAAAGAAACTAGAAAGAGAAGAAAAAATGAGCCCAAAATTAGCAGAAGAAAGGAAATAAGAAAAATAGTTGATTTTTTAAAAAGATAAACAAAATTGACAAATCCTTAGCAAAAGTAACCTTGGAAAAAAAGAGAAAACGCCAATCAGCAAAATAATGAAAGAGGAGACATTGAAACTCACACCACAGAAATTCAAAGGATCAGGAGGCTACTATGAATAACTGTATACCAATAAACTGGACAACATAGAAAAAAAGGGAAAATTCCTAAAAACATACAACTTATGTAGACTGACTCAGGACAAAATAGAAATAGAAAATCTGAAAGACCATTACTAATAAGAAGATTGAATTATCAAAAATCTCACAACAAATAAAAGCCCAGGACTTATGGCTTCACTGGTGAATTTACTAAACATTTAAAGAACAACTAACACCAATTCATCTCAAACTCTTCCAAAAAAGTCAGAGAAGAAGTAACATTCCCAAACTTATTTTATAGGGCCAGCATTGTCCTGATACCAAAACCAGAAAGGGATACTATTAGAAAAGAAAACTCCAGGTAAATATCCCTGAGAATTTTATGCAAAAATTCTCAATACTAGCGCACTGAAATCAGCAGCCCATTAAAAATATCATACACAATTGAGGCATTTATCCCCAGGAAATAAGAATGTTTCAACATATGCAAATCAATCAATGTGATACATCACATTAATAGAGAGAAAAGAATCACATGATAATCTCAGATGCAGAAAAAGCATTTGACAAAATTCAGCATTTATTCATGATCAAAACTCAAATTCGGCATAGAAGGAACATATCTCAACAAAATAAAGGCCATATATGACAAGCCCACAGTTAACATCATACTTAATGATGAAATGTTGAAAACGTTCTTGTTCCTGAGATCAGGAACAAGACTGGATGTTCTTTCTCACTACTCTTATTCAACAAAATACTGCAAATCCTAGCTAAAGCAATCAGGCAAGAAAAAGAAATAAGAGGTATCAATTGGAAATGAAGAAGTAAAATTGTCTCTATTTGCAAACATATGATTTCATACAGACAAAATTCTGACTCAACAACAACAAATGTTAGATTGAATCAATCCAGTAAAGTTGCAGGATACAAAATTAACATCAAAAATCAGCAGCATTTCTGTATGCTAATATTTTTTTCTGAAAATGAAAGAAATTAATCTCACTTATAATAGCATCGAAAAAGCAAAATACTTAGGAATACATTTAAAGAAATCAAAGATGACACAAACAGAAAGGTACAACATCTTAATGGGTTAGAATAGCTTACATTGTTAAAATGTCAATACTACCAAAGCCATCTATAGATTCGATGCAATTTGTACCAGGATTCCAATAGAATTTTTTTACAGAAGTAGAAAAACACTCTTAAAATTTATATGGAACAAGACTCTGAAGAGCCAAAGAAATATTGAGAAAGAACAAAGCAGGAGGCATCACTCTTCCTTATTTCAAGCTATACTATAAAGGTGTAGTCATTACAACAGTATAGTACTGTCATAAAGAAACCAATGAAACTAAACTGAGGGCCCAGAAATAAAGCCAAGCATATACAATCAACCAATATTTAACAGGATAGTCAGGAATATTCAATGGTGAAAAGATAGTCTTTTTAATAAATGGTGCTGGGGTAGAACATGTCAAAGAATAAAACTGGACCAATATATTTTACCACTTGCAAAAATTAATCCAAAATGGATTAAGGACTTAAATGTAAGGGCTGAAGTCATGAAATTCCTAGAAGAAAACATAGAAACACAATTCCTTGACATAATCTTGAGTTGAGGAGTTTTTGGATATGACACCTAAAGCATAGTAACAACAACAAAACAAACCAAATGAGACTACATCAAACTAAAAAGTTTCTGTACAGCAAAAACAAACAAAAAAAAAATCAATAAAGTGAAAAATAAAACTTATTAAATGGGAAAAAATATTTGCCAAACCATGTATCTGATAAGGGGTTTATATCCAAAATATATGAAGAACTTGTATCACTTAGTGGCACAAAAACATCCCAATTAAAAATGGGCAAAGGACCTGAATAGACATTTCTCCAAGGAAGATATATGAAAGGCCAATAGGTACATGAAAAGATGCTCAACATCACTGGTCATTAGGGAAATGTAAATTATAACTAAAATGAGCTATCACCTCATGCCTATTAGAATGGCTACTGTCAAAAAGACAAGGGATACCAAATGCTGCAATGGATAGGGAATAAAGAGAACCCTTGTGCACTGTTGGTGAGATTGTAAATTGGTACAGCAATTATGGCAAACAGTATGGAATATACTTAAATTAAAAATAGAACTATCATGTGATACAGCAATTCCACTCTGGGAATATACCCAGAAGAAACAAAAACACTAACCTCAAGAGATATCTGCATCCACGTGGTCACAGCTGCATTATTTACAGTAGCTAAGACATAGAAATAACTTGAATGTTTATTGATGTATCAATAAAGGAATTGTGATGTATTTACATAAGAGAATATTAGTCAGCCATAAAAACTAGGAAATTCTACCATTTCCAATAACATGGATGGACCTCCAAGGCATTATGCTAAGTAAAATAAGTCAAATACTGTAATGTGTCAACTAAATATGAAAACAAAACCAAACTCACAGAAAAAGAGATCAGATTTGTGGTTACCAGAGGTGGGGGCATGGAGAAGAAATTGTGGAGGTATGCAGTCAAAAGACACAACTTCTATTTATAATTACTAGGGATGTTATATGTACAGCATGATGATTGTAACATTGTTGTATGATACATAAACAAGTTTTAAAGAGACTAAATCTTGAGTTATCAAAAGGAGAATTTTTTTATTGTATTTATATGAAAAGGTGGATGTTAGCAGAAATGAAAGAGGAAATATTACAACTGATACCACAGAAATACAAAGAATCCTAGAAGACTACCATGAATAGTTATGCACCATAAAATTGGACAGCCTAGAAAAAATGGATAGCTTCCTAGAACTATATAACCTATCAAAGCTGAATCATGAATAAAAAAATCTGAACAGAACAATTACTAGTAAAGGAGGTAGAACCAGCAATCAAAAACCTCCAAGAAACAAAAAGTCCAGGGCCAGATGGCTTCACATGTGACTTCTACCAAATATTTAAAGATCAATTAATATCTATTCTTCTCAAACTATTCCAAAAAATAGATGAATATGGAACACTTCAAAATTCACTTCACGAGGCCAGCATTACCCTGATACCAAAACCAAAGAGCCTGCACAAATTACAGGCCATGATAACATACATGCAAAAATCAACAAAATATTAGCAACTGAATACTGTAAAATGATCATATACCTGTTTTATTTATTAAAAATAACTTGTTTCTAAATAAATTGATTTTTCTTTCAGTTATCTTCTAATAGAGGTTTTGGGCTACTCTTTACAAGTTCTTTACGATATTTAACACATTATACGTATGGATAATTTATATTACCAATAAAGGAAAAGCAAAAGTAGAAAAGATTGTAATCTCTTTTGTACGTCTTTTAAAGTACTAGAACCGGGGCGCCTGGGTGGCGCAGTCGGTTAAGAGTCCGACTTCAGCCAGGTCACGATCTCGAGGTCCGGGAGTTCGAGCCCCACGTCAGGCTCTGGGCTGATGGCTCAGAGCCTGGAGCCTGTTTCCGATTCTGTGTCTCCCTCTCTCTCTGCCCCTCCCCCGTTCATGCTCTGTCTCTCTCTGTCCCGAAAATAAATAAACGTTGAAAAAAAAATTAAAAAAAAAAAGTACTAGAACCATTATAAAGTATTATATACCATTTTTAAAAAATAATATTTTGCAGTTTATAGATCTGGTGAAAATCTTGAAAATTTTTATCTGAATTATTATAATTCTTATTAACCATATGGTATTTTAACATGTGTATTTTGTGCCACTTGGCTTTGACTGAGAATTTTAAAATACAATTTCTTGTATTACATATACATATAACTATACGTATATAATTATATGTAAAAATACCAAGAGTAATTGGTAAGTGCTACAACAGCCAAATAGCCATAGCAAAGAGCTAGTAGTGTGTAGCTAAAACATTAGTGCATCAACAATGTTTTGTAAACTTGGTGCTTTTACCAAGTTTCTGTAAAGCCAATGCTTTAACGCCTGCTCTGCATGCATATGCTGTTACACCTTGTTCTAGACAACATGATAATACACCTGAGTCACCTTGCCTTGACCTCCCTCCCTGCCTTTGTTGCTGCACCTCCTTGGGAGAAGTCCTGCTCCTGGGTGTGTTGTTTTCTAATACAAAACAACTAATCTGGAGTCTACACCCCCCCAGTTGTCTCTCATTGGGCTCTCAGACTCTACAGCACTTTACATTTGTCCTAATTACCCCAGAGTCAGGTATCAGGCAACCAGGAACAGACTGTATGCCTCAGAGCCTGCTGAAATTATCCAAACAAGCCAACCCTACATTGATTTACCCTGCCTGACCTTCTGTAGGAACAGAACAAAGGCATTTGCCATTGTACCTCCCAAATCTCCACCATGCTGACCCAAGGGATTCGCTGTGTACCTCCACTGCCCTGTAGCAAAATGTGTACGGTCTTGGGATCTATGCATATAATAAACTATGTTTTCAATCATACTTGTCCCTGGTTTTAATAAATTGGTTTTAATATTAAAATCTATTTAAATACTTATGAGCCAATGCTGATTTGCTCCTAAATAAAATCATTCCAAAAAGTCAAACCACTCCAATTCAAGTGGAAAATGTTTGGATATTTATTTTAGTGATAGAACCTAGTGACAGATACCATTACCATGTTGAACGACTTGCAATCTTGAAAGCACCATGATGATATTCCAGAGGTTCTCACGATTGATAAATGTTAGGCTAGAGAGAAGTGCCCTTGCAAAATTCTGCTAGAAATTACAATTTGCAATCATATTATTATATAAAATATTATGTCAAGAGCAAAGTATTTTTTAACTATAGGTTTAACAGACTGACCCAGAGAGGTAGTAGAAACTATGTATCTTAATCACATTTTTATCACAACAGTTATCAAACCCTGGCTAACTGAATTAGTAATAACACAAGGCAATATTTCTAAGGACACTTTTCTTAAGAGCATCAGAGAACCGTTTTCTTTTAGTTGCCAACGCAACTGATATCAGATAATGTTTGGTATTATAAGAGTATAAGGGAGAGGGAGTGTTTACGCCAGATGAACATCTAATAATACCAATTTAGACATGTTAAATTTTTCTAATATAACCAAAAAGAATGTTTCCTCAAAGAACCTTATAAGAACAAAGCATTTAAAGAAAAGGCCATAAATAAGTACTAAACTTTTGCTGATATTATGGTATTAATCAAATGTTTTTTACATAACTGAACAAGATCTAATACTTTAGAACTTTGCCAAACACCACTTTTTACAGAGAACAGCGAGGCTCTGAAGCATGTGTACACACGTATGTAATACAATCTTGAGAATTTCCTGCAATTTATGTAAATGGAAAGAACTATTACAAGACATCTGTGACATAATTTATAGTTAAGTAAAAGTCCTTATTTGGAATATCAGATGTCTCAGTCACACTTTTGCAAATGCTATATAAATAACGCATAGTAGACTGGCTCTGCTGGCATATGTAACATACATTTAAACATCACATAAAAGTGAATTTCTCACGTAGCAGAACTTCCCTGCCGTTCAACTGTTAATATTACAACATCAACCCATACATATTTTTGAAATGCCTACTCCAAATATGGATATATACCTTATTTACTATATTATTTTTAAACTTTTAATTCCAGTATAGTTATTTAATAAACGGTTATAGTAGTGTCAGGTATATAATATGGTGATTTAACAATTCCATACATCACCCATTGCTCATCACAAGTGCACTCCTTGTTCACCATCACCTATGTCACCCATCCCTCTACGCACCTCCCCTTTGTACGATCAGTTTCTTCTCTATAGTTAAGAGCCTGTTTCTGTTAGCATTATACACTCTAGTTCCATCCACGTTGTGGCAAATGGCTATTATGCTAATCAAAACAAAACAGAGAAAGACAAATGTATGATTTCACTCGTATGTGGAAGTTAAGAAACACAACAGATAAACATAATGGGAAGGAAAAATAAGAAAAAAAGAGAGGGACACAAACCATAAGCGATTCTTGAATACAGAGAGTAAGCTAGTGGTTGCTGGGATGGGCTGGGTGGGTGATGGAAACTGAAGAAGGCACTTGTTGGGATGAGCACTGGATGTTGTATATAAGTGATGAATCACTGGGTTCTATTCCTGAAACCAATACTACACTGTATGTTAACTTGAATTTAAATTAAAAAAAAATTTTTAAGTCTGTTTCTTGGCTTTTCTCTTTTTCCTTTGCTGGCTTACTTCTTAAATTGCAAATGAGTGAAATCATATGGTATTTGTCTTTCTGTGACTGATTTTACTAGCATTATAGTCCCTAGTTCCATCCATGTCATTGCAAAGGGCAAGATTTCATTCTTTTTTAAGTGGCTGAATAATATTCCTTTCTGTATCTATACCACATTAAAAAAAAAACTTATATAGTCCCCTACTATTAGGTGTTATCATCAATGAGTTTATGTTAGTAATTGATTTATGTATTTGGGTGCTTCCAAGTTGGAATATTTACAGTAGTTAGATATTCTGGATGAATAGACCCATTTCATCTTTTGTTAGTCTTTGTTTTAAAATCTAGTTTGTCTAATAGAAGTATGGCTACTCCAGCTTCAACATCAATTAGAATTCTATAGAGTTCTCCATCCCCTCACTTTCAATCTGCATGTGTCTTTAGGTCTAAAATGAGTATTGGGGTGCCTGGGTGGCTCAGTTGGTTCAGCATTCAACTCTTGGTTTGGGCTGAGGTCATGATCTCACAGTTTTGTGGGTTCAAACCTCACACTGGGCTCTGCAGTGACAGCATCAGGTCTGCTTGGGATTCTCTCTCTCCCCCCCCCCCCCACCCCCCACACTTGTACTTTCTTAAAATAAACTTAAAAAAATGAGTTTCTTGTAGGCAGCATATAGATGGATCTTTTTTAAAGTCCATTCTGATACCTGATGTCTTTTGATTGAAACATTTAATCAATTTACATTGAGTGATTATTGAAAGATATGAATTTAGTGCCATTGTGTTACCTGTAGAGTTGGTGTTTCTGGTGATGTTCTCTGGTTTCTTGTAGTCTTCGTTGCTTTGGTCTTTTTTCCTTCCGCTCAGAGAGCCACCCTTACAATTTCTTGCATGGCTGGTTTAGTGGCCACCAACTCCTTTAGTTTTTGTCTGGGAACCTCTCTCTCCTTCTATTCTGAATGACAGCCTTTCTGGGTAAAGAATTCTTGGCTGCATATTTTTCCCATTCACCAGATTTAATATTTCTTGCCACTCCCTTCTGGCCTGCCAAGTTTCAGTGGACAGGTCTGCTGCTAAGCTTATGAATCTACCCTTGTAGGGGAAGGACCTTTTGTCCCTAGATGTTTTCACAACTCTCTCCTTATCCTTGTATTTTACAAGTTTCATTGTGATGTGTTATGGGGTTGAACTGATTTTGTTGATTTTGAGGCGAGTTCTCTGTACCTCTTGACCTTAAATGTCTGTTTCCTTCCCTAATTAAGGTAAGTTCTCAGCTATAATTTGTTCAAATAAACCTACTCCTTTTTCTTGGTCATCTTCTTCTGGGACTCCTATCATGGATATTGTTTCATTTTATGGAATCATGGAGTTCTCTAAATCTCCCCTTGTGATCTAATAATTTCCTTTCCCTCTGTTTTTCAGCTTATTTACCATAATTTTATCTTCTATGTCACCTATTCTCGCCTCTTCTTCTTCAATCCTCATTGTGACTGTATCCAGTCGGTTTGCATCTTGCTCATAGCGTGTTTTCATTTCAGCCTGGCTAGTTTTTAGGTCTAATCTTACAGCAAAGGCTTCTCTGGTGTCTTCTATGATTTTTTTCAAGTCCACTTAGTAGTCTCATGACTGTTGTTCTAAATTCTTGTTCAGATATATTGCTTACATCTGTTTTGAGCAAGTCCCTGGTTGTGATTTCCTCTTGACCCTTCTTTTGGGGAGAATTCCTCCATCTTATCATTTTGGATAAGTTTCTGTCTTTTGGGTGTTTTAAAATTTTGTTATGTTTCCTGCACCTAACAGTACTACTGTATTAAAAGGGGGTCATACACTGTCCAGGGCCTGGTGCTTCAGCAAGTATTTCTGGTGGATGCAGTGTGCACTCTGCTGTTGAGTTTTGCCTGCTCTTTCCCACTGGTCAGGCCTGTGCAGAGCTCCTCCTTGCTTGTAGTGGGGGAGTCCTTGGACCTTTAACTAGGTGTGTTTTGATTTGTTGAAGTAAGCCTGAAAAAAAAGGTAGAGGAAGCCTGATACCCAAAAAGAAAAGGGAAACAACACTGCCCCCCAGAGAATAAAAAAACTACAATGCTGGTTCCAAAGAAAAAGAAAGGGGAAAAAAATAAAAAGAAAATTAAAAAGACTGATCCAAAAGAGAAAGGGAAAAAAAAAGAACGAACGAACGAACTGCTGGTGTTGTTTTGAAGCACTTAATTTTCAGTGCACTTGGTGCATGGTGGATGTTGGCTGCATTAGTCTTCTGGAGAAGAGGCTTGCTGCATTGGCTCAGAGTTAGTCTTGCCCCAATAAATAAGTACTTGCCAGGCATGGCGAGCGGGCAGAGTTTGGTGTAAGTGGGTCCTGTCTCTACTGGGGACTGTTGTGTTGCTCTTGCTCTTTCAAGTCCCATTGTGTTGGGGGGAAAATGGCACCACCCCAATCTCTCATCCCTGGAGGGTGGATCTCCTCCCCAACCCCTGACATTCAGGCAGCCCTCACAGAATGGCAAGGGCAGTCAGCTTGCCCTGCGCCATAACTCTCCTGCGTTTTTTCTTGGATGCACAGCTGGAATTCAAAACCCAAAGTCTTAAAATACCTGGCAGTGTGTGGATTTGCTCTCCTTCTCTGGAGTAGAGCCTCTCCACACTGTGTTTGAAACCCCTCGTCCTGGAAAAACAGTCCAATGCCTGCACAGTGCATGGACTCTATGGTGTAGCACCACTAAAAGCAGCAAAGGTTATATTCCTTCTGGATGCGCCTCTATCCCCTGCTGATGAAATGTCTTTGGCTGGTACCTGAAGGGTGTTGTCTTCGGGGAGGTAACATACCCTCTCCCAGAAGTACTTCAGGAAGGGGAATTTCTCTCCCAATGTACCCCTGAGATCCCTAATACAGGCTATGTACTCCAGAACCAGCACCCTCCACACCAAGAGCATGTGCCACAGCTCCACTCTGGGGAAAGTGGTGCACTCTCAAAACTTCAGAGTTTGAGCTCCAGGTGCTGTTTGGGGATAGTGGGGGGAGAGAAAAACCCAAACTGTGACACTCAGTACTTCTTGCTCCCCAGTTCATGGTCCAGAGAGGTTTTCCTCTTGTGTAAACTCAATGCTACACTTTCTCAACCCTTCTCTTTCACTCCCTTTTGTCTCTCTGTGGAAAACATTCTCTCTTCTCCATGGCACCGTTTTTTCTCTCCCCAAATTCACTTCCACCCATCTTCCACCTGCCACAGTATCTCCCTCCAACTGTGCAGATCCTTCCGCCACTATGCAGATCAATTTCCCGGGTGTTCCATCCAAACGATCTGACCTCAATACAGCTGTATTTGAGGGATAAGGAAAGCCCAGTGTCCACCTACTTCTCTGCCATCTTAACACTTCCCCAACATTTTCTTTATCCATTCATCTATTGATTGGCTTCTTCTATAATTTGGCTATTGTAAATAATGCTCCAATAAATACAGGGGTGTATGTATCCACTTGAATTAGTGTTTTTGTATTTTTTGGAAATATACCCAGTAGTAGTGTGATTACTGAATTATAGGGTAGTTCTATTGTTAGCTTTTTGAGGAAGCTCTATACTGTTTTCCACACTGGCTGCACCAGCTTGCATTCCCAACAGTGCATGAGAGTTGTTTTCTCCATATCCTTGCCAACACTTGTTTCTTGTGTTTTTAATATTTAGCCAGTCTGATAGTTGTGAGGTATTATTTCACTGTGATTTTGATTTGTGCTTCCCTAGTGATGGTGAGCATCTTTCCATGTTTCTGTTGGCCATCTGAGATGTCTTCTTTGGAGAACTGCTTGTTCATGTCATCTGCCCATTTTTTAATTGGATACATTTTTCACTTACTTAGTTGTAAAGTTCTTTATACATTTTGGATATTAATCCTTTATCAACCTATTTGCAAATATCTTCTCTCATTCCATAGGTTGCCTTGTAGCTTTGTTGATTGTTTCCTTGCTGTGCAGAAATTTATTTTGTTGTAATCCCAATAATTTATTTTTGCTTTTATTTCTCTTGCCTCAGGAACCATACCTAGAAAAATGCTGCTACAGCTGATGTCAGAGAGTGGCCCAATATTTCTTGACAATCAATTGATCATATAATTATGATTGATTTGTTTCTAATCTCTCTATTCTGTTCCATTGCTCGATGTGTGTTTTGTGCCCATTCCATACTGTTTTGATGACCACAGCTTTGTAATGTAACTTGACATCTGAGATTGTGATACCTCTGGCACTGCTTTTCTTTTTCAAGATTGCTTTGGCTATTTAGGGTCTTTTGTGGTTCCACATAAATTTTCTTGGTTTTTCTAGTTCTGTGAAAAATGCTGTTGGTATTTTCATAGGGATTACATTAAATGTGTAGATTGCTTTGGATAGAAAAATTTAGAACAAAATTTGTTCTTCCAATCCACCATCATGGAATGCCTTCTCATCTCTTTGCACCATCTTCAGTTTCTGTCATCCGTGTTTTATAATTTTCAGAGTATAGGTCTTTCATGTCTTTGTTTAGGTTTATTCCTATAGAACTTATTTTTTTTTCTCAAATTTTTGTTTTCAACGTTTATTTATTTTTGGGACAGAGAGAGACAGAGCATGAACGGGGGAGGGGCAGAGAGAGAGGGAGACACAGAATCGGAAACAGGCTCCAGGCTCTGAGCCATCAGTCCAGAGCCTGACGCAGGGTCACAGACCGCGAGATCGTGACCTGGCTGAAGTCAGATGCTTAACCGACTACGACTACGCCACCCAGGTGCCCCTAGAACTTATTTTTGATGTAGTTGCAAATAGGTTTGATTCCTTGATTTCTCTTTCTACTGCTTCATTATTAACGTGCAGAAATGCAACAGATTTCTGCACATTGATTTTGTAACCTGTAATTTTCCTGAACTCATCAATTGGTTCTAGTAGTTTTTTGGTGGAATATTTAGGGTTCTCTATATAGTGTCATGTCAGCTGCAAATAGTCAAAGTTTTACTTCTTCCTTACCAATTTGGATGCATTTTCTTTTTGTTGTCTTATTGCTATGGCTAGGACTTCCAGTACTATGATGAACAGTAGTGAGAGTGGACACCCTTATCTTATTCCTGACCTTAGGGGTTTTTCCACATTGAGTATGTTAGCTATGTGATTTTTTACATGTGGCTTTTATTATGTTGAGGTATGTTCCCTCTAAATCTACCTCATTCAGAGCTTTTATCTGGAATAGATGTCGTACTTTGTCAAGTACTTTATGGCTATATATTTTAAATACCATATTTAAAATAGTATTCTACTTTTTGCTTTATATTTAGATTTTCCTAAAAGTGACCAAATCGTAGTATAAGAAGCTCCAGTATGTTGCTCAGATTCTGTGCTGTGTATTTGAAAGTTGCTTAGATAGATCTTGAAAGTTCTCATTGCATGAGAAAAAACTGTGCAGTGATGCATGTTAACTAGACATTGTGATCATTTTGCAGCATATACAAACATTAAATCACGTACTTCTGAAAGTAATGTTATAGGCCAATTATGTATAACAAGTTTGTATCAACAAAAATTAGAAAATTCGTTACTTGAATGACTTTATTGTATACTATGCTGGCAAGGATATAGAGAAATAGGAATTCTTATACATTTATGGTAGGAGTGGGAATTCATAAAGTTTCGATGGAGGGCAATTTGAACAATATCTATAAATCAAAGTACATATACTCTTTGACCCAGGAATTCCATTTCTGAGAACTTGTACTATGTATGTATTTGAAATGACTTTCCAATCAAGTTCTTCATTCCAACAGTGTAATAGTGTGAGATTGGAAGCAATCTTCATATTAGAAGACAACCAAATTCCAGTATATCCGTGCAAGATAATCCTACGCAGCTATTAAAAAAAGAACAGATTTTTTGTGTTTTGTAAGTGATGAAAGCAAGTAGTTGAACAGTGTGGGCAGTTTGTTATAACTTATGAAAAAAGTAAGAGGGGTGCCTGGGTGGCTCAGTTAAGTGTCCAACACTTGATTTTGGCTCACTCAGGTCATGATCTTATGGTTCCATGGGATCAACCCCTGCCTCAGGCTCTGTGTTGACAGCATGGAGCCTGCTTGGGATACTCCCTCATCCCCTCTCTTCCTCTTCCCCCATTCATGCTCTTTCAAAATAGACATTTCAAAAAAATTTAAAAAGGAAGAGAATTGTCTATCTCTATATATCTATTTATTATGTGTTTCCTTCCTCCCTCCCTCCCTGGATTTGTATCTACTATTTCTATTGGAATCTGGTAACACTGATGGCCTCTGTAGGGGAATGGTGACTATAGGAGAGAAACAGGAAGGAGACTTTTACTATACATCCTTTAAATACTTTGAATTCTGAACATCCATTTATTGTGTTAGGTATTCAAAAATAAACACATCCCACTTTTTTGAAGTCCATTTGAGCCCTACAGATGTAAAGACAAAAGGAATTACTCATTAGCAGAATAACACTGATGCACTGAGACCCAATACCCTAAATATTCATTTCCTTTAAAATAGAAACAAAAGCTGCTATCTACTCAAAGGCTTTTCATTTCCCTCATTTTATCAAGTTCTGTGTGAAGGTATGGATGACGACAGTTTACCACCAAACGTTAGAAATAACACCAAAATTGGAACATAACTGCTTAACTCAGAAGTGGAATGGAATGGGGTCAGGACATCACCTCAGTCAGGTGTTAGGAAATTGTAGCTTCATTTCAGCTTCAAGAATAACTGTGACTCATTTCTTAGCAGAAAATGAGATAAAGCTCATCACAAACACCATTTGTCATTTCTTTACCTGCTTGGGAGCTGTGAGAATTAAATAAACTAACATTTTATAAAGAGCTTGGAATCCCTTGATAGAAAAGTGTTACATAAGAGTTTTATAATCCTGTGCTTTCTGCATCTTTCTTAACAAAGAAAAAAAGGTAACTTTCTGCTTACAAATGAGAAACTGAATTGATCTCTTTAGGCAGCCATACTGGCAAGAGTGCAGTTCCTATTTTTGAGGTTTGATCTGGGTTTTGTGCATTATATCCTTTTTAAAAAAAAGTTTTGTTTTTTTTTAAGGTTTCATTATTTTGAGAGAGAGAGATCAGGGAGGGACAGAGAGACAGGGGGCAACCAAGCTCTGTGCTGACAGAGCAGAGCTTGATCCCACAAACAATATCATGCCCTGAGCCCAAATCAAAAGTTGGATGCCTATCTGACCAAATCACCCAGGCACCCTTGTACATTTTATCCTTATACAAAATGCTTTTAGATACAAGGATACTTTTGTTTCTATGAATTATCCTCCTCAACTATATGAGGCTTGCATTTTTGAAGTGTTTACAAATCAAGTATAGAGGGTCAATTTTGAGCTTACAATTACACGCATGTACTCTTAACCTCCCATGTTGAGATGGGTGCAGAATTTGTTCCAAACTGTTTTAATTTTAGCAATTCTTCTTAAATCCTTTGAGGAGAAAATTTAGAAATCACTTAACTTATTAAATTGCAAACATTTACTCATGAAAGAGTTCTGTATTTTATTATACTTCTTTCAGGTTTATGGTTTTTCAAAAGGAAAGAAGTAGATTACTAAAAGGAAGAATGGATCTATACATTTTAAATGGATATCAAATGAAACTAAGTCTCTAAAGCATGCCCATGGAGTTTTGTTAAAAAATCTTAAACAATAGGAGATTCTTTGAAGAGTAATGGGAACATTCAGATCTGTAGTCAGTATTTACTAAGTTTCTCTTTAAGATAACCTGGGGTTGTAGTATACATTCAGTAATCTGAACAAGATTCTAAGCAAATCAGAGTTTTCCTTCCACCCTCCTTTTGAGAATAACCAAGGTACATACTTGAATCCCTAAGTGTTAAGTTATCTCTAAAGCTATTCTTCTAACCTCAGATCCAACTGAACCTAAATTCTGTAATTGTTTGGTTTTGCTTTTCTTTTTCCTCCAAACTATCTCACAAGTCTCTCTCTTTTGGTTTCTATACCATCCTATCCCCTTGACTCAGTTATAGGTATCATTAACATTTTTCATCTTTTGGATTAAGAAGGTACTATATACCTTCAAAAAAATGTATGTTTTGTGTATGAAGCATGAAAGGCAGAATTACTATATGGAAAGGGTATGTGAGCAGCAGTTTGGTTGGAAAGGGTTAAAGGATGTTGAGAAAATGTCAATTTTTCATATCAAAAAGTTGGGTGGTACAGAGTTACAGCAGAGAGAGCTACAAGTTTTTCAACATGGGTTATCCTTATCAAATTGGTTTGTGGTTCCCTAAAACTCACGGGTGAATGAGAACATGTGTTTGAGTAAGAAAGCCAAAATTTAAGAACAGACTATACAAGAGAATAATAAAGTTATTCAAAGGCTCAGTAAGGAGAATGAACACATCTAGGTATGACAGTTGGTAAAAACTTCTGATGAGTGAACATCTGAGACTGGCCCTTTTGACAGGTAGATAAGGGAGTTATCAAAAGTAGGGAACTGACAGCCCATCCTTACCTCCTTCAAACCTTTGCTCAAATATCATCTTTTCAATGATGTCTTCTCTGATTTTATTTAAAAGTATATTTCATGCCCCCCCCCAGCCTTCTTCCCTACTTTATTTTTCTTCCCTACTTTACAACTATGACCATGATTGGCAAAAACAAAAACAAAAACAAAACAAATTACAAGTATAACCTATCTCAATTCATTAGAATAGGTTTCATGAGTACAGATATTATTGTTGATTTTGTTTATTGCTGTAGCCCTCAGCATCTAGAACAATGCCCAGCACATGGTAGTCACATAATATACATTTTGGAATACATTCACATATTGTATAAACAAGGCTTAGAGATGGAGACATATGGAACATTTTGGGGGAATAGTGGATAAGCAAGTTTGGCTATACAGTTAAATACGTGTAAGAGATAAATTTGAAATAAATCTGTATAGTTTCTACCAAGTTCTCTTTTTTCCCCCCTCTGGATGGCCTAATGAATATCTCTGAGCTATTTGGTCTCTAGATCTAGTTCCTATTCACTGCTGTACCCCCAAGGCAGAGTTTAATTCACACAATGCCCAACATACAGCATTGAATTAAGATCTATTGAGAGAGTGAACATGTTTATAAATTCTCAAGCTATGCTAGTTTTAAATTTTAAACTCCTATGCTGTTCAGTGGGTTCACAGAGCTTATGGCTAGGAGTTCAAGAGATGGGTCAATCTTAGAGGTACCAGCTCTGTTAAAGTAACAGAGCTTGGTCAACAAATAGACCCAGAATGTGGACTGGCTCCAACTCAATAGTTTTCCCTCATTTCTGAGACAGTTGTTCCTTGCGGGCAGATGGATTTCTGCCATGTGGTGATTTAGGGACCAGACTAGAGTGGAAATGTAATCTAAGTCACTTTGCAAACCTGAGAAAATCTTAACAGATCTTTTTTTGCTCAAAACCTTTTTTGGTCTTATTTTCTTGTGTTTAGAATCTAGAAGTAGTTTTTTTTTTTTCCTGACCTTTTATGCTCCCAATTTCTCATTTGCTTCTGCTTATAAACTGGTAAATTCCTGCCTGATCTTAACTCTTTCTTGTGATACTTTTCTATAAACAGTGAGAAGAACCAAAACATGCTAATACTCTGGGTATTTGCAACAACTTCCCTTAGAGCTCTAAGATCAATAGGTACTTTGTCTTACAAGTTCTTCGGACAGTGTACCAAATGTTACGTTTGCATAATACTAGCCTTTTCTTTCCAGATTGTTATATCTACGTTCCTTTCAGCTACTTCCCAACTGCTAAGCTAATGCCATATATATTTTTGTTTTTGTTAAGATAGTACTATAATGCACCATCTTCAGTGTTGTGATGCTGCTGACAGGTAAAATATGCTATCCCAAAATATGACTTCAGGAGTTTAGAACATGCCACCTTAAAGTATGCTGTTTTGATATATGGATTATTTTGAGCTGTAGGCACTATTAAATAGGAAATGCAGGGAGTGGCTTTTTCTTTACTCCCCTAAAAGGATATGCCATAAATACCCTCCCCCAGGAGTTTCATCAACAAGGGAAGACTGACTCTCATCACAGGAGAGATTAGAAATTGATACCACCACCAGATGAACTGTGTCACAAACTGTCATACCTCCTATTCTTCTAAATGCCCATTCATGGGAGATGCCCAGGAAAAAGTGAGTAACTCCAAGGTAGCTTAGAATTCACACTTAAGTAACATCTTAATAGAGAAAGTGAATATAAACTTCTATTTGTTTTTCTTTTGGTAATTTTTTAAAAATTATGTAGTGTCTCAGCTAAGAAATCATAAAGGTAGAGGGAAAATTATTTTTCTCCCCTACAGTGGTCAAATACAATAAAATGACTAAAATACAAGAGAAGTTTGTTCCTTAGATACATAACAAAGGTGACATTTGAGGGTGGACAACTTTTTCTTTATGTGGTAATTCAGGGATCCAGAAATTTTCCACATCATGGCTTCATCCTCTTGGGCCCTGTTATTACTATCATTCAGGCAGAAAAGGAAAGAGGATTTGGAGGGAAAACTTCTATAAAGTCTTGGCCCAGAAACAGCCCACATCACTTTTCTGTATATCCCAATGGATATGCCCAATTGTAGGGACATAAGTAAATGAAGGGGAAGTTGGAAATACAGTGCTAAGAAGAAAAAATGGAATTTTGTTTTCTAACAGTCTGCCATACAAAGGTCACTCCAGGAATCTCTGAAAGCCCAGAGTCCTTACATCCTAATAGGTACACCAACTTATAGATGTACAATTTTACACTGTTCATAAGGTCACATTTCACTATCTTTAATGTTTCCTTTCTGTGTGACTAACAGTCTAAATATTTGCAAGCTTTATTCTGCATTTGTCCTTAAGATAACTTTAACATTTGTGTTGCTGAAGCTTCCGCTTTATTGAAATTACCTAGAATTCTGATTAAAAGCCTTCTTATCCATTGATGCCATTTTCTCACTTTATAGATATTGTCTAGAAACACATTCATAGGTTTGATGAAGAAAAAGATGCTAAATATTATTGGTCAGAGAATTAACTTCTATGGCTGTCTCTTACATTTCTCATCTAGGATTAAATCCGCTTGTGATTGTATGATATGGACCTTATGTGTACAATTTGTTAAGGAATAAATTAATCTAGGCAATATCCTGAGTCCTGTGAAACTCAAAATTTAGTATGTATCATTTATGTTGACCAACACTACTGAAAGAACTCAGGCAACCCTAAGAGATTTTGTTATTCTACAATCACTACGGTGTTTTTTTTGCAATCTGTAAAGTGCTCTTCTCAGTATTTAAAAGAAAATGACAAACAGGATCTGTGATAAGTGGAATCAACCTTAGATTTGTTAAAATAGAAATATCATACTCATTGTCAATGTTTCTCCTCCAATCTCTGAGCATCTCTTCCATTATTCATATTTTTATATTAGAAAAATTTTTAATGTTTGCTGTTGATTTAAATATACTAGGTTAAAACATGCTTAGTTGGTTAAAACACATTATTAGTCAAGAATATGAGCAATCTCCTCTAGACCAGCTCTAGCCTGCTGGTATCCAATAAATTCACCTATTTCTCAAAGATCACCAATACCTACACTGGGTCCATTTTTTCCCTCTGCTAGAATATGTTCCATGCCCTGTAACTTGTCTTTTCTCAAAATTATGATACAGATTCTTAGATCATAGTCCATTTTCAGAATGTGATGGAAATATGAGAGAATAGAAGAACACTCATGATCAGATAGCCTCAAAGCAAATGCAATTATCAGGAAAAGATCTAAAAATACAGTTGTGGGACCATGGGAATTTTAATCGTTCTACATTTATACAGCTAGAAAAACAAAATGGTAGAAAACAGGAAACTTCTTTAATCAGGCAAAGTCTTTGTGGTTGTGGCTGATGAATATGCAAAAGGTGCTCTGAATTTTTTTTTAGGACACAGAATTGCCATATAGGCATCCCAATAGCTGTTTTTAGGTTAAAAGAAAGGAATTGATTTGTTAATCAAGTATATCAGAGACACAGACATTTCTGATTATATAAAAAAACAAATGACTCCTAAGCAGAACACCTGAACTCTGATTTTCAAGTTAAAATATTGCTGATAATTAGCATTATTGTATTCGTTGAATTTAGTCAACACCCTAAGGCAAAATTTTAAAGTTACATGAGGCTCTAATGTAAGATTGCATTTCTCAGAGATGGTTCCCTCCAGAAATTTGCCAGGCTCTTATAGAAATCCTACTTCCTCCATAAAACTTCCTTAAAAATTGAAGAGATGGATAATTTCTCCCTAAATTGCTATTCCTTGATCCCTTAAACCCATCATTGTACAATAATTCTTCCTACCTATATTTCATTGTTTTGATCTTTTGAATATTTATTCAGCCATAGATATGCTCTTGATTAGAATCCAAGTTAAAGATGTTTTTATAATTATAGGAAAGTAGATGGATGAATTAATTTGTTCATTCATTCATTCATTCAAAATTTGTTGAGTTCCTACAACTGCCAGGCACCAGGGAAATAGGAGTCAGAAATTGATCCTACCCAAAGAAGAATGGTAAGTAGTATGCTTTCAGGGGTTCCCAATCCAGTAAGGGATGCACAATATGTAAAAAAGAGTAGAAATATGTATGTTCTAGCAATATGCTAGCACAAACATTGAAATGATCAATTCTCTCTGGATTTCTCTACTTTACAGATTAGAGACCTGAGGCACAGAAAAATTAGGTAACTTGTTGACACTCATACAACTAGGACATGGAAGAGTCTGAATATGAACCCAGAAAGTGTATCTCCAGAGGTCATGCTCCTATTAATCACCATGCTAACTGCTTCCCACATTTGACCTATTTAAGACCTCACATAGTTAATAAATGCATTTGGATGGTGATAATCAATTCTTGTAGGTCATTAATACCCATTTACATTATCAGTCATCAGGGAAGAACTTATTTCTCTACAAATGCTTGTGCATGGGAATCTACCCTAAAAACCAAGAGCACACTTTACACACTGTATGTTAGCCAATTTGACAATAAATTATATTCAAAAAATAAAAATGGTTGTGGTCCAGGTTCCATTCCTGTCACTACCAATGACCTTTGAAACCAAATAAGGCAGTGGAAATCACTCCACATTTATGCAGCTAGAAAAATATATGGTCGAAAACAGGAAACTTCTTTAATCAAGTAAAGGCTTTGTGGCTGTGGCTGATGAATATGCAAAGGCTGCTCTAAGTTCATGGGTTCAAGAAATGGCACCAAAGTATAGTTTGTATACTTCATAGAAAACTTGTTAGTCACTAAGCCCCTCTCTGCCCCTGAAAAAGGAACTAGCTCTATTCCCATATCCTTGATCACATGGTAATGTCCTTTAAAGTGGCAACGGTGAGAAATTCACATTTGACAATGTACAAATCATTCCTTTAATCCTTGGTATTTTTCCAGGTGAAATTATGAGAATAAATACAAAGGGTAACCTGTAAAGAACAGGAAAAAAAAAAGGAAACCTGAGGGGTGGGTCAAGAAGGAGCAATAGTCTATGTCTCAGCTGGCTACGTTCCTGGGGTCCTGACTGTGCACATAAACTTCTTTTAGCACCAACTGGAGTCACTCTATTCTCTTTCATCAATGCCTGTATATTTACTATACACAATTCAGAGATCATTATGTCTCAGATCTGTAAGAAAATCATTTCAGTGGGGATGAAATAGGGGAGAAAAAATATTGTAAGCATAAAGTGATAAATGCTAGGCTGTAACTGTCTGTAGAATTCAGTGGGGTCAAAGAATTCAAGAAGTGAATGCTTTAACCTAGTCTTTCAAGATGTCCACCAAGTGGACTAAGAGAAGAGCATTCCAGACAAGAGGAATGGCTTGAAAAAAAGGCACTTAGAGAAACTACAAGTTTAGTGTAGCTAGGGTAATAAACACTGAGCCAAGTATAGTGATGGAAGCTGAGAAGTGTTTAAGAGGCAATCTGGGTGTGGTTTTGAAGGGCCCTATGGGTCATGTCCAATAATTTGAGGTCTATACTCCAGGCCAGTGATTTACCTCCCTATGTATTAAATCACCTAGGGAGCTTTTAAAAATATACTTATAACCAAGTTTCACCTGAGGAACTTAGTCAATCTCTGGAAGTGGGCCAAGAGTAATCTTTCCAGGGGATTTGATGTATGGTCAGGGTTGGGAATTCTTGCTGACAACGAGGACACTTAAAAGGTTTTAAGTAAACACGTGATGTGGTCAGTTTTTTATTTCAGAAAGATCACCTTGTCTACAGAATGGCAAACAAATAGGAGTCCTATGTGAGGTGACATAAAGGCAATTTGGGAAACTGGTGCAATTCAGGCTGAAGAAGATAAGGGCCACAACTGTGGCAATGAGAAAGCAGAGGAGAAGTGAAGTAGTTGCCATCTTCCATTCTGGATCTGGCAACAGACTAGAACAGCTATGTGGGTGGAGGATGAGGTGGATTATAAAAATGACCACACTTTTTTCCTCATGTTTCCACAACTTAAAATCACCTCATCAAGAACCAGAGTCTGTTTTTCCACCCCTTGAATCAGGACTGGCCCTGTGACTTACTTTGGCTGGTAGAATGTGGCAGAAGTGATGTTATTGGATGTTATTGGAACTTTGGTTCCAGGAACTTTGTCAGTTTTCTCTTAGTCTTGGATCCCCTGAGTAAATAAACCCAGGCTAGCCAGATAGATGATGAGAGACACATGGTCCAATTGTCCTGTCATCCCAACTCACAGCCTGCCAACCACTAGACATGAGTGAGGCAATTATAGGTGATGGCAGATACATGAACCATCCCATCTGAGATCACCTTGTATGGAAGACTGTGCTGGACCTAACCTCTTAAACTGTCCAGTTACAAGAACTTTAGGGATGGCAGATATCAAGAGCAACTACTTTAAAGTTCAAAAACTAGTCTCAAACTAGGTTGTTTAAACATCAAAATTGGAAAGTCTTACAAACAAAGGAAACAAAGTCAACTTAAAATACTATGGTATTGGCCCAAAGTCATGTCTACTTAGTTGAGTAAAGAATCACTAAGGTAATCATTGTAATAATGCCATAGAAGGTCTTGTACTTTTGAAAGAATGTTTTTAATGTATTCCTATTTTTCCATGTATTGTATTGTTTCTCTTAATATGTTTTGTTATTGAGTTTACTAATTATCACTAGGCACACAGAGAAAACTATATGCCACATCTCAAATTGGTGTTCCTGAAATTTAATCCACAACTACATTTGGACATCTGCCTGGATTATGAGGAACTTTTTCTCTTTCAAAAATCATGCCAGAGAAAGCAAAAGTAATGTTGATGATTTACAAAGGCTCTAACAAAAAAAAAAATGGAAATTTTATTTCCTGCCTCAAAGTTTTTGTTTCTTCTTCACTTTTATCTTTCATTATCATTTATAATACTCGTGTGTGTGTTCAGGTAGCTCACCAAGTTACTGGCTGTTTAAGGCCATTGTATTGGATTTTCATTGCTTAATTACCACTGATGTAGCATTTCTGTTTTATCTCACCATTTAACCAAAAGTGGCTTGATTTTTTGTTCAGGGTGTCAAAGGGTTGAAATCAAGATGTCAGCTCAGGCTGTGGTCTCATCTGGGACTCAGGATCTTCTTACATTCTCCCTGGTGCTGGTGAAATTTATTTGCTTGTGGTTATACACTGAGGCCTGTTTTCCCTCTAGTCAACTGAGGACAGCTTTCAGCAACTAGAGCCTCCTGAAATTTCTTGCTACGTGGCAGTTCTTAGCACAATGTTTGATTTCCTCCAGGCCAGCAGGAGTGCATTTCTTTGATTTCCTCTTTTGCAACCAGCTAGAGGGAACATTATTTCTCCATGATTAGGTCAGACCCACCTGGACAACCTCCCTGTTAAAAAGTGAAATGATTGGGGCGCCTGGGTGGCGCAGTCGGTTAAGCGTCTGACTTCAGCCAGGTCACGATCTCGCAGTCCGGGAGTTCGAGCCCCGCGTCAGGCTCTGGGCTGATGGCTCGGAGCCTGGAGCCTGTTTCCGATTCTGTGTCTGCCTCTCTCTCTGCCCCTCCCCCGTTCATGCTCTGTCTCTCTCTGTCCCAAAAATAAATAAAAACGTTGAAAAAAAAAAATTAAAAAAAAAAAAAAAGTGAAATGATTTGGAACTCTAGTTAAAGCTCCAAAATCCTTTTATAGCAGTACCTAGATTAGTGTTTGATGGGATACCTGGGGGAAAGTGTATATACCAGGGCCAAGAATCTTGAGGGCCATCTTAGAATTCTGCCTACCACACCCATGATTAAGAGATCCTATAATGGCACCATCGGTTACTACTGAAAATGGAAACAAATGACTCCAGTAGAATGAATCCTATCACCCATCCTCTTCTTCACAAGTTTCCCAATCAATAAACTTCCCAGTTGCATGTTGGAGTTCTTCAAGGTGTAGAGACCACAAGTATTCCAAAGCTCCTGTAGATCCAGGTGTCTGACTTGAAAGACCACCAAGGAGGATTACACAATAGTCAACTTCAGCACAAGGCTGAGGAGGGGGAGTCACACCTGGGAAAGGCAGCTGTGAATTTCACATATAAGCAAAGGAGAAGGGACAATGCAGTTTTTCCCCAAAGAATTTTGCAATTTTTGACATGGCACTCACTGGCACCTGTCAAACTAATGAATATTTTTGAGGCTATGTTTTAGTTTGAAAAAATGTCAAACTTTTAGGTACATAAATTTTTTTTTATCCAGTACTCTGATGTTAGAGCTGGAAACAAGCATTAGTTTTTCTTTTAACAGGATCTGTCAATTCTATATAGAAACTTTGTGGTCTTATATAAGGCCAACTCTGTTCTTTCCAAGCACAAAGAATTTGTGAAGAAATGTAGGCAGAACATAGTGTTCAGACTCTAATTTTGCTCACCTGCAAACTGTCTCCCTTCCATCATAACTTTATTTAAATCATGGCTATGCTCTTAATTAACAATTTAATTGGTTGGTGCTTTCTCATTCCATTTCTCTGGAGGCATGGTTTTCTGTTTAACTTTCTTGTTTTAATTCTTCAGCCAAACCATAAAATTTAATTAGGAAAGTAACCAGCTTTGTAACAGCGGTTCTAGGTCTAATTAGCTATGCTGTAACTTTATCTTCTCAGATTTCACTCAACATGGCATATACATTTTGCATTTGTTCATGTTTCAGATAAGATGCTGTGAATTTATAGCTTAAGCATGTAACCCCAATCACTTTCCAAAGATGATTGGTTGTAGCCGGTGAAGTCAGAAAAATTAACTTAAAGCATAGATATATGCTATTAAACTAAGGGCCACTGAAAAGCCAGGATGTAGGGTGGTTACCTTACCATGTGTTACTTTTATGTTGCTGTTCTATTGCTGTAGAGAAAATTACCACAAACTCAGCCATTTACCATTTCATAGTTCTGTAGGTCGTAATTCCAGACACAGTTGACTGGATTTTCTTTTCAATGTCTCACTGGGCTAAAAGCAAAGTACCAGCTGGGATGTAGCTTCATTTGGACCTCAGGGTCATTTTCCAAGCTCAGATGGTTGAGGCAGAATTCAGTTCCTTAGAGTTGTAGGACTGACATTCCCATATCCTTGCTTCTTATCAGCTGGGGGTGGCTTTCATCAGGTAGGGTCAGTAGCATTTCTTATCACATGGCTCCCATGGATGGTTCACAACTTGGAAGTTTGATTCTTTTTTGAGACAGCAGGAGCACTTCTTTGACTTCTTCCTCCATGAACAGCTGGAGGAAACACTCTGCTTTTAAATAGCTCATCTGATTAGGTGAGGCCCATCTCAGGTTATCTCCCTTCTGTCTCTCAGGGAGATGACTATCCCATCACATTCACAGGCTCTGGCCACACTCAGAGGAGAGATTATGCAAGGTGGATACACCAGTGGGTAGAAATCTTAGCACCATCTTGTAATTCTGACTACCACACTGTGTTTTAGGGAAAGGAGGCAACTAAAAGCTCCCCTCCCCTTGGAGGAGGTGCATGGAGTGGGGGTGTGAGCAAAGGAGCTGTTAACAACAGTACCAATTCCATCCCATCAGCTCCACAGGGCACAAGATGACAGACAGTCATATTCTTTGTTGTCTGCCGGCTGCTTTCTTTGCCTGGCCAGAATTGCTGTTTTCAGTGGTGCAAGTGGATCACTCGATGATATCATTTGAATTTAAAATGACATCCAGTTAGCATGATGCTTTTAGAAAGCAAATTTATTTAAGCTCAGTACTCAAATCTCAGCCCCATAAAACTATTTCTTTAACAAAAAGAAATGAAGAAATGTGCAGAAAAAATTAACACAGCAGGCCTGAATCTGCTGTTGTTAGGTCTGCTTGCAAGTTTGGCCATTAGCTGGCATCTGGAAATTTAGGGTGGTAGGATACCTCCTGAAATCTAAGGAGTGGCTCATGCACACCCAGACTGCACAAACTATATAGTTCATGCTGAACACCTGCTTTGCTTTGGAGAATCCGGAATTTTGGTATGTGCTTGGCAGAGGGGGCCTACATGACTAGGCCCAATAAAAACCCTGGACACTAAGTCTATAATGAACTTCCTTGGTGGACAATATTTCACATATGTTCTCACAACTCCTTGATGGGGGAATTAAGAACACCCTGTGTAACTCCACAAGGAGAAGCTTCTTGGAAGCCTGTGCCTGGTTTCACCTGCATTTCATGTCACATGCTTTTTTCTCTTTGTAGGTTTTGCTTTGTATCTGCTATAATAAATCATAGCCATGAGTAGGATTATCAGCTGAATTTAAGTCTTGCAAATTTCTGAACCTGGGGGTGGTATTTGCGACTCAAGGAATAAAGTAAATGAGAACATGGCTGTGTGCACATTGAGTCTAGGCTCCGTGTCCCAGCAAAGTTGGCCTATTCCTCTCCATTGAGAAAATGATCAGAGTAAACAGAGGCAGGAGGCAGGAAGGCTTCACATGGGTTCTAGAGCGTTGGGCACTGTCTAGATGTGTGCTCCAACTCCACGCTGTGACCCAGGGAAGTTACTTAACCTCTGTCTTGCCCAATTTCTTTAGCTGTAAAACAGCAATAATAGTATCCACCTCACAGAGTTGTTCGAAGGGGACAATTTATACGAAGCATGTGGCCTTGGGACTGGCACATAGTGCCTAAGAGGGGCTGGATTCTCTGTGGTGTGGAGCCACTAGAACATCAACATTCTGGTATTAACCCCTGTTCTTCCCTTCAACTCTGCTCCCCTCTTCCTCACCAGCCCCCTCTCCTTCCCTCCCTTTAGTTGTCCTCTAAAGCTCCTTTGCATCCAAACCATGTCTCCTACTCCCTGCTTCCTTTCAAGGACTCAATGAACATATACAGCAATTTTTTTTAAGTGTGTACAGAAGTGTGCCCAGAAAAGGGCACAATATCATGTATTCTCAGTGTTCAGTCTGACCTATGCTCAACATCTTTTTGTTCCATCTACTACGATTTACAAGAGATTTTAAGTAACCCTCCCAGCCCTCACTGATGTAATTTTATTGCTTTTGATAATGACATGGGATCATCACATATGTAACTATGCAATTTCATTTTTATAACTTTGTAAGGCCTCCCATGTAAATATATTTACAAATGGGGGGAGGAATCGTTTCACAGATGTTTTCTCCCAAAGCTTGGTTAAGCATATTTGTTCCATGAAATACTGGACTCCATGATGTAAAGTGGCTATTTTCCCGATAGTGTATCTAAAACACAATTTTAATGGAGACAGAAAATTCTATTTGCAAGCTGCTCTGCTTCTTTGCAAATGTTAAGTCCCTGGTGGGCTGTTTAGGTAGTGTTGAGATATTGCTGCTGAAAAGACTATAGTGGGGTTGATGATCATACATGACCAGAAGAAAGTTTGTGTCAGTATCCTGAAGCAGAAATTCCTTTGAGAAGATGAAGTTTAGGACATGCCTGGAGAGCAGTCTCTGGTATTGGATACAATCACAACAATTTGGGGTGAGCTCCTGCATTTTCACTCTGAGCCCTCGTCATGAGACCCAACATTAAGTTGGACAGTGCATATGTAAAAGCTGGGAGTGAGGAGGAAGGAAAGAAGGGGATAAACTCAAAGTTCCAAACTTCATTTGCAAGTGCATTCAATATTTGAAGGAAAGATGTCAAAGGGAAAAATCAAGTCAAAAAGAAAAGACCCAAAGTTCGAAAACTGCATCTCATGAAGACACGGAGTCTATCCCTCCTCTCTCATCTCCCTTACATCTTCTCCAGGTAGGATTGTCCTGCAGTCATCCAGGACATGTGCTTTTCTATCCCATATTGAAGATTAATGAGGCCTTCTTGGTAACCTGATTTGCTATCCATTAAAATGAAGCTAAACCACTACATATTTTGCGGTCTTGCCTTTGTTCTTCATAGGCATAGAAAAAAAGCCCATCACCGCACTTCTCATTATAACTTTTTAGCTAAAGCTAACACTCAATTATATGCAATAATATGGAGATGAGAAATTCTCTAACTCTAAAATCCACAAAATTCATCAAAGATTGAATAATCAGAGCCCTTCAACCTTTGCCAACAGAATTTTTTAATCAGACCCACTGAAACATACCAAAATTAATTAACTTGAATTTTTAAAAAATTTTCCTCACTTCTGCTTGAAGTTTTAATTAAAATGAAGTGTAGATGATCAGCAGGAAAATTTTAAGAAGGAAAAGTAAAAGTGAAGCTCTAGAAAATTATAAACTAAATTTACCTATTCATTAAAAACAACAAAAAACATTTACTGAACTTGTAGGATATTCCTGACACTGACAATACAGCAATGAAAAAATAGATAAAAGCTCTATCACAAAGCTTACATTCTACTAAGGGAGATGGAAAATAAATGAACCCATAACTAGATAATGGGTCAGATAGATCATATTTTGAGTAACCTTAATTTATTCTTTAAAAGCTCTTTTGGGGCGCCTGGGTGGTGCAGTCGGTTAAGCGTCCGACTTCAGCCAGGTCACGATCTCGCGGTCGGTGAGTTAGAGCCCCGCGTCAGGCTCTGGGCTGATGGCTCAGAGCCTGGAGCCTGTTTCCGATTCTGTGTCTCCCTCTCTCTCTGCCCCTCTCCCGTTCATGCTCTGTCTCTCTCTGTCCCAAAAATAAATAAACGTTGAAAAAAAAAATAAAAAAATAAAAAAAAAAAAGCTCTTTTAAGTTCTCCCTTAGCATTTTCTTCCCTTGGCTAATAAACTCCACTTACTCAATTCCTGTAGCAAAGCCCTGTAAACACATTATAAGCATTATAAGTGAGTGGACGCTTTTTTACCTTAAGTTGGTGGTACATTTTCTTCAGTGCATTTGCTTCTTCTTCTGTACTGGGAATAAGTCTGATCACCTTATCACTATAAGAAAGGGGAAAAATGGTGTTATTCATCTTTCAAAACTAAAGATTTAGCCATCTCTATCTGCTCGCTTTTTTAACAACTGCCTTTGCAATTAAGAAGACAAACAGCAAAACTGTGGACTAGACTGACACCAGCAATACCTGGACCAGCAGGTATTTTATCCAGTTATTGTTACTCTCTGATCACATTGGTCTTTTTTCCCCCGCCTTAGAACTATTTATTTTGGGGCCCCTGGGTGGCTCAAACAACTGATTTGGTTCAGCTGAGATTATGATCTCAGGGTTCATGAGTTCGAGCCCCATGTGGAGCCCTGTGTTGGGCTCTGTGCTGCCAGAGATGGAACTGCTTGGGATTCTGTCTCTCCCTCTCTGGCCCTCCCCATGCTCATGCACATGCTCTCACTCTCTCTCTCAAAATAAACTTCAAAAAATAATAAAACTATTTGTTTTTTAATCAGCTTTTGAAAATTACAAACTAACACTTAAGCAGAGAAAGTCCAAAAACACAGGGACAGGGGTAATAGGAGCAAGGATTTTCATGAATAGCTCAGAGAAGATACTAAGAAAGCAATTTCTGATGACAGAGGTAAAAGCACTCTTTAAAACTTAATGCTGAGAAGGAAAGTGACTTTCAAGAAGAGAATTTATGAAAGCCATACAACATGGAACATTTCTTCTGATTTGGATTCTTCCCACTGAGAACAGTAGAGAGAAGCCCATCTCTATGGGCCATCTTATTTCTGCAGTATGGAGCTTCTCAACTGGCATGGGGGGACAAATTAGAGGGCCATCAATTGTTCAGGTGTCCCACAAGATGCTGATGGCTATAAAAACTTTTAAGTGATAAAAATTTAAAATTGAGTTTTACGGCCATTAAAATTGTACCAAAGCTGAGATGATATTTGAACACTCTAAAATTTCTTTCAGTAAAGATCCTGAATTGTCTGAGAAGACTAGATGAGTCATTCTCTATAGCAGTGACCTCCCCACAAGGTATGTCAAAGAGGTATCATTATATAATGATGAGGACAGGTTGGGAAGCACAGCTCTAGTATATAATAATCACAACTGCTCAATATGTTTTGCATATAGTTATTTATTAATGGCTGGTATAAAGGAGATCATTGACAGCAATTGATTTCTAGAAATTTAAGTTTCCTGTACTAAATAGGTACAACCAGAATATTTTTCATAACCCTTTATAGCATTTTACAATGACTAAAGATAAAGATTATTAATACCATATGCACATGTACATATATACATACAGCACAAAACAAAAACTCTAGCAGTTGACCCACAACTTATCTCTCCAGCCTCAAAGGTATACTGGAACAAGGATAGAATTGGCATATTTTTCTATGATTTTACTACTTAGATGAATAGCCGTGTTCCAGGCTAGGTAAGATTAATATGGAGGTCATGAGACCCCAAGGGAGACTTCCAGATTTGTTGGAAAATTATTCTTTAGGGCTATGTGTTCATTTCCAATCACTTTAGCTTTGTTATCTCAAATGATCCTGTTATACCTTCTTTAGGTCTATGAATTAAAAGGCCCTTGACCTGTTGATAATTTAGTATGTTTTAGGCACTACTAACCTAATGTCACTTAGGTTTCCTCAGAACCACACAAAACCACCTCTCAGTATCAATGTCATGCAGTCTATTTTCCCAGGAAAAAATAAAAGAAAGTACAGGGAAAGAAAAAACCAAGTGACTGTGAAGCAGTTCCAAACATGACTTTGTAATTTAAATGTAATTCACACCTTTTCTCTTTCATTTCTGGTACACAGTTCTCTGTCCTTTATTTTTCCTGGCTTCATCATATTCTGGCCTCTCCCACCTGACCCAATATAATTCTTGGCAGAGAAAGGCAACTCTGCTAGGTGATATGGTTGTTTTTGAGGGATGGATCACTTGACAGCTTGCTGAAAAACACCTCCATCTGGGCCCTTATCACCTCCTCAAGAGTGCAAAGAAAGCAATCTGAAGCTGTTTTACAGCCATAGGAAGATTTCTTTTTCTTAAATGATGGATAATTCAACCTGGCAATTGGTTCTTCTCCTGTGAGATGGGAGGATAAAAGGATAAAAGATGACCACTCCTGGGACTATTTAATTCTGAGAGTGATTGCTCAAACCCAGCTTTGTCCCCTTTATCACAAAAAGTTCACTTCATCATAACTTGTAGAAATTCTCAAGTGTGACTTGAGATATGTGTTTATTACTATTTGATTACTTATCAGAGAAAAAGGAGAATAAGGAAAGTTATTTAGGAAAACCCAATAAATTTCATATATTTTAAACCCGTAAGTTTTATTACACTAACCAGTAACCGAAACCAACAAGAGTGCTCTATTCAGTGTGCAAAACTAAATGCCCCCCCCGCCCACCCCAAATGCCCCCCTTGTTCAACCAAATAGCTTACTCTCCCTAGATCTGATAGCTAGTCTTTTTTGAAGTGGCCAACAATAATCCAGTACTACAAACAGGAAGGTTTCAGAATGTAAAGTAGCTCCTGGAACTCAGAGGAAAAACTAGCTAACCATAACCATTAAAGATGGTTGGAGAGGCTTTCCTTAGAACTGATTTTTTTTTCAACCACTAGGTGGCAACATCAATTTAAGACCCCCTTTGCTACCCTTTGGGATTGAGAGAAATCACAGGTCTGAATAGGGGCTGAGGTTAGAGAGCTGACTGGGTATGCGCATGTGTTTGTAAATCGGGTATTTCAAGCTCAGGAAATCTATATAGTTTACTTAGAAAGCATAGGCACTTTCAATTTTAAGTATGTTATATAGAGGCAGGATATTCCAGACAGCTAATTGCCGAGTAATTCTATATTCACTCATGATATACTTCAATTTTGCCCCTTACCTTCCAGGACTAATAAAGTTATGTTGCTATAACGCTAGCACCAAGCTACAAGTTGATTACTGATTCTTATGTACAGTAGCAACCATAGGAATATTAAACACACTTAATGTAAAAAGCATTATTAAATGCATAATAAGAACATACACATCGAGAAGAGTATTTAGCAAAAGAATACCTTCTCTACCTTTTTACAATCTTCCTGGACTTCAGTTTCCTCATCAAAGGAGTGAGCAGTGAACTAACTCATTTTCCTTTTCAAGTTCTAAAACTATGCTGCTCAAAGCTGATGCCTACCATATTTATTGCTATGCCTTGACTGCAACTCCTATGGGAGAAAGCCTGTTTTATGGGCAACTGGAGAGTCCACAGACTCCTTTTGAAAGACATAGATCTGAAACTCCAGGTATTTCCTCCTGGATCTTGGCATAAACTTTCACAATTAATTCCATTATTAAACTCTAAGTTTCTTTGTAAGTTATAGAGCCAATTTATAAATCTATGCTTGTAAAAATAAATCATAGCAGATACAAAATAAAATTCCCCTCCCAGTTCTCTTTCATGCCAACTCTCCCATTGTCCCCTAGTGGCCACTGTTAATTTTTCTGTGATTCATTCCTGGCTGTCTTGCATTTACACATGGGTATATTCACATACGATGGTTTCGTAACATCTCATAATTTGCTTTTAATTTTCACTTAATACACAACTTTTAAAACACTTTTTAAAATAAACAGCTGGACTCTATGTGTTACTGTTTTGTTTTGGGGTTTTAGGCCTATATTCATAAGGGAGACATTTTAAAAAATAAGCTTTTTATAAACAAACATGTTCTTTTTGAATTACCCTTTTTTGATTTTTGGTATCATTAAAAGCTAGCCTCACAGAATTGGAAATTTCCCAGCTTTGTAATATGCCTTGACAACTCGAATGGCACAGAAACGGTGTCCCTGATTGTTTTGTAGAATACACCCATAAAGTTACTCAAGGTGAAACAAACTCTTTTCGACAGTTTAGGGTCAGATATCTACCTTCTGATCTCTTAAGTGGATATTGGTCTATTCAGTTTTCTTCTGGGCTTTTTGAGTTAATTTTGCTAATTTACATTTCCTGAAAAACTTATATAAGATAAACTTAATTAAAATGTCTTATATTTAAGGCATCTTATCTTCATCTGTAGTTTTGTCCCTTTCTATGTGCTAATTTGTGATTTATTTTTACTTTTTATTATTTTAGAAAGAGAGCGTGCACAAGTGGGGGAAAAGGGAAGAGGGGTAGAGAGGGGTAGGAAGAGGGAAAGAGACAGATACAGACACACACACAGAATACCTTCATCAGGCTCCATGCTCAGCAGGGCTCAATCCCAAGACCCTGGGATCATGACCTGAGCTGAAATCAAGAGTCAAAGGCTAAACCAACTAGGCAATCCAGAGGTCCCTGTTTGTGATTTTAAATAAAAATTCTTCAGACTTGGGTGTCTGGGTGGCTCAGTTGGTTGAGTGACTGGCTCAGGTCATGATCTTGCAGTTTGTGAGTTCGAGCCCCGCATCGGGCTCTGTGCTGACAGCTCAAACCCTTGAGTCTGCTTTGGATTCTGTGTCTCCCCCTCTCTCTACCCCTCCCCTGCTCATGCTCTGTGTCTGTCTCTCAATAATAAACAAATGTTAAAAAAATTCTTCAGACTTTCTAAGAATTGGTTTTTTTCTAAAAAAAAAATCTTTCTAAAGATTGTTTTTTTTTTTTTTTTAAATCATTGTTTTGGGGTGCCTGGGTGGCTCAGTCGGTTAAGCATCTAACTTCAGCTCAGGTGATGATCTCTCGGTTTGTGGGTTCAAGCCCCATGTCAAGCCCCTCTGAGCTGTCAGCACAGAGCCTAGAGCCTGTTTCAGATTCTGTGTCTCCCTCCCTCTCTCTGCCCCTCCCCTGTTCACACTCTGTTTCAGAAATAAACATTTAAAAAAAATCATTGTTTTTGCCAACAAATTGTTTTTTGTATGTATGTTTTCTACTATATGAATTCTGTCTTCTTTAGGTCTATTTTGTTACTCACGTTTTAATAGGTGAATAATATTCCATTGTGTGTATGTGTATATATACACATATCACAATTTCTTTATCCATTCATTCATTGATGGTCACTTAGTTGCTTCACTATCTTGGCTATTGTAAATAATGCTACAGTAAACATGGGGTACAGATACCTTTATGAATTAGTGTTTTATCTCTTGATAAACACCCAGAAGTGGAATTACTGGATCATATGGTAGTTGTAATTTTTAAGGGATCTCCATACTGTTTTCCATAGTGGCTATACCAGTTTATATTTCCATCAACAGTGCACAAGGCATTCTTTTTTTCCACACCCTCACCAACATTTATGGTTTTAATAGCTATTCTAACAGAAGGGGAGTGATATTGTATGTTGGTTTTGACTGGCATTACCCTGATGATTATGTTGTGCACCTGTTCATGTGCCTGCTGTCTATCTGTACATCTTCTTTAGAAAAATATGTATTTAGATCTTCTGCCTATTTTCCAGTTTTTGGCTATTGAGTTGTATGAATTCTTTATTTCAGATACTAGCCACTTATGGAACAGGTGATTTGTAAATAATTTCCCCCATTTGGTAGGCTGCCTTTACATTCTGTGATGGTTTTCTTTACTGTGCAGAAGCTTCATCTCATGTAACCCCAACTTGTTTATTTTTGCTTTTGGGGTCAGATTGAAAAATCATCACCAAGGGCTATGTCAAAGGCCTTATTCATTATGATTCCTTCCAGGAGTCTTATGATTTCATGTCTTACATTTAAGTCTTTAATTCACTTTGCATTAATTTTCACGTATGGTGTAAGATAGTGGTCCAGTTTCATTCTTTTGCATGTAGCTGTCCCGTTTCCCAGCCTAATTTATTGAAGAGATTGTCCTTTCCCATTGTATATTCTTGGTTCTTTTGTCATAATTAATTGACCACATAGGTGTAGGTTTATTTCTGGGTGCTCTATTTTGCCCCAATGATCTGTGTATCTGTTTTCATACCAGTGCCATTCTGTTTTGATTACTACACCTTGGTGGTGTACTTTCAAATCAGAGTACGATACCTCCAGCTTAGGTCTTACTTCTCAAAATTACTTTGGGCTCTTTGAGGGCTCTTGTTTTATACGATTTTTAGGACTGTTTCTTCTATTTCTGTGAAAAATACAATTGGCATTTCCATAGGGATTGCACTTAATCTGTAGATCACTTTGAGAAGTATGGACATTTTAACATTATATCTTCCAATCCATGAGCATGGAATGTCTTTCCACTTATTCTTTCATTAAGGTCTTAGTTTTCAACATACATCTTTTACCTCCTTGGTTAACTTGATTTCTAGGTATTGTATTCTTTTTGATGCAGTTGTAAATGGGATAGATAATTGTGGTTTTTAGTTTGTCTTTACTAAAGAGTTATTTTGAAGGATGTCAAAAAATTTTGTCTATTAAAAATGCTTAATTATGTTAAATTTTTGTCATTGCTAAATTTGACAATTTTTGATAGAATTTTAATATGCTTACTATTATTTTGGATTTGTCATTTTAATTTAAAAACTCTTAATTCATGTATTTTAATGAGTAGCTATAAATATTAATGACTACTCTATCTTCTGAATGGAATAAAGCTTTTTATTTTAAAATGTTTCTAGAAAATCCTTCTATGGCTCATTTAATACTCTTAAAATTCCTTTCTTGCCAAATGATTGGGACAGTTTTGCCTATATCTTTCTTATGCTTCCCTCCCCCTACAAATATGGTTCTTGCAAACATAATACTGAATTTTAAAAAATTTAACTAGTAAGATTTTTCTGAATTTTAAGTGGAGAATTTTACTCATTCCCATTAATTATAATACCTAATATGTGTGATTTTCTTTTTATAAATTTAATATGCATAAAAACATAAGGCACATACATTTTCTAGTATTGATACACTTTTACAGGAGATGGAGGTAAGATGGCAGTGTAGTAGGGGGATCCTGCACTTGCCTCATCCCTCAAACACAGCTAGGTCATTACCAAATCATTTTGAACACCCAAGAAATTTATCTGAGGACTGTGAGAACAAACTGCAGAGCTAGAAGGAGAAATTAGACCATACTGTGGAAGGCAGGAGGTGCAGACGTGATCATGGGTGCTGCCGAGGGGAGGGGGCCCTGATTATGGAGTGGGGGGAGAGATGCATAAGGGATTGTATAGGAAAAACACTTCTCCCAAACCACTGACCTGGAAAATGAGACACTGATTATCATGAGCTTTTATGAGCAGCAGAGCTTAAAAAATGAAGTTTTAGAAGTCAGCTCTGTGGCAGGTGTAGAGTTTGGCAAGCATAGGGGTGCTTTTGTGGAGAAAGAGGGTAGAAGCCTAGGAGTAGACAGTGTGGTCTGAGGATACCCTGGGTGGCACTGGGAAAGACAGTTCCCCGTCTTGGAGTACATTTGGTAGAGGTTAACTGCATCTCAGGGGACAAGAGAGACAATGGGTGCCATCCCATTGCTCCATTCATCAGCATAGGAGCAGAGACATCTGCTGAGGGTAGCTAATCTAGACACCAGCTTTTTGTTGTGCTTTACCATAAACTCCAAGCCCCTGTGAATTTATGCAAGTGCCCTTCTAGGAAAAAACCGCACCGGCCACAGCATGACAAGACCTTCCCCCAGAGGATCAGTGTGGGTCTGCATCATGCCAGATCTAAAGTTTGGAGTTCTGAAACTCCAGTTTATCTCTGGTGTTCTGGAGATAAAACACAGGTGCACTGCGCTGCCAGGTAGGCAGGTGGCCCGGACACAGGGTGAAGGTAGGAATCTGAAGTTTGTCTAGGACACACAAAAGATTGTTTGCTCTTCTGTGAAGGTTTCCTGAATGGTGGTGGGTGCAAACTCCCCTCTTCAAGGATGAGAGAGGGGACTAATGCCATTCCATCCCTGTATGTCAGCACCAATAGACTTTAGTGAGCAGTACTGCTTGCACAGTGGAGATTTGAGCCACTTACACCAAGCCCCATCCCCTGCACTCTGCAGGGTGCTCCTGTACTAGGGCAACTGTGCCTGACAGCCAGAGCAACAGCAGGCCCCTCCCCCCAGAAGAACAGCACAAATCCCTCACATGCACAAAACCTACTGACCATAGAGTGCTGCAAAACTTCGTTCTAGTGGAAACAGGATCTAGCCTCTTTTAACAAGCAGACCAAAGTATACCTCCTTAAAACTTGCCACAAATGGGACAAGGTCCAAACACTCCTCATTGTAGGCAAGGAGAAACTGCAGAGGACTGATCAGAGGGAAAGAGCAGCCAAAACGCAACAGCAGAGTGCACAGAGCATACACCAGAAACACTTTCTGAAGTGCCAGGCCCTGGACAGTATAGGACCTCTTCTTAATATAGCTATTGCTCTCAGGAGAAGGAAACATAACAGGCTTTCCTAACCTAAACAGAATGCCAACATGGAAGAATTCATCCCAAAAGAATGAACAAGAAAAGGTCATGGCCAGGGTTCTAGTTAAAACAGGTAGAAGTAGGGGTGCCTGGGTGACTTGGTTGAGCATCCAATTTCAGCTCAGGGTCATGATATCACAATTCATGGGTTCAAGCCCCTCATTGGGCTTTGTACTGACAGCTCAGAGCCTGGAGCCTGCTTCAGATTCTGTGTCTTCTTTCTCTGTTCTTCCCCCTCTTGCACTCTGTCACTCTCAAAAACAAGCAAACATTAAAAAAAAAAACAGGTAGAAGTAATATGCCTGAGCTAGAATTTAAAACAATCAAAGATTCTAGCTTGGCTTGAAAAAAACACTGAAGATACCAGGGAGTCCTTTAGTACAGAGATAAAAGACCTAAAATGCAGACAGGCGGAAATAAAAAAATGTCGTAATTGAGATGCAACATTGAGTGGATAGAATGACAAGGATGGAAGAAACAGGAACAAATTAAGTGATATAGAAAATAAAATTATGCAAGCTATGAAGATTAAGAGGGAAATATATATATATTGGATCACAAGTGTAGATTTGGGAACTCAGCAACTCCATAAAGCATAATAACATTCATATCATAGGAGTCCCAGAAGAAGAGAGGGAAGAAGAAGAGAGAGAAAAGGAGGCAGAAGTTTTATTTAAGCAAAATATAGCTGAAAACTTCCCTCCTCTGGGAAAGGAAGCAGACATCCAAACACAGGAGGCACAGAGAACTATCAAAATCAACAAAAGCAGGCCATCATCAAGATATATTGTAATAAAATTTGCAAAATACAGAGATTAAAAAATCCTGGGAGCAGGAGGGAGAAGAAATCCCTAACTTCCAAGGGAAGACAAATAAGGTTCACAATAAATTGATCTGCAGAAACTCGGCAGGCAAGAAGGGAGTAACAGGATATATTCAACATGCTGAAAGGGAAAAATATGCAGCCAAGAATACTTTATCCAGCAAAACGGTCATTAAGAATAGAAGGGAGACAGTTTCCCAAACAAAAACTAAAGGAGTTTGTGATCACTAAGCCAACCCTGCAAGAAATATTAACGGGGACTCTTTGGGATAGAAAGACCAAAAGTGACAAAGATAGAAAGGAACAGAGAAAATCTCCAGAAACAACTTAACTGGTAATACAATGGCACTAAATTCACATCTATCAATAATCACTTTGAATGTAAATGGGCTAAATGCCCCAATCAAAAGATATAGGGTATCAGAATGGGTTTTTTTGGGGGGGCACCTGGGTGGCTCAGTCAGTTGAGCATCTGACTTCAGCTCAGGTCATGATCTTGCAGTTTGTGGGTTTGAGCCCTGCATTGGGCTCTGGGCTGACAACTCAGAGCCTGAATCCTGCTTCAGATTCTGTGTCTCCCCTTCTCTCTGCCCCTCCTATGCTCATGCTAATAAATAAACGTTAAAAAATTAGATAAAAAAAAGAATAGTTTTTTTTTAAAGACCCATTTATAGGCTGCCTATCAGAGACTCACTGTAGACCTAAAGACCATTACAGACAAAGTGAGGGGATAGAGAACATTTATCATGCTAATGGACGTCAAAAGAAAGCTGGAGTAGCCGTATTTATATCAGAAAAACTAGATTTTAAACCAAAGACTGTAACAAGAGATGAAGAATGGCACTATATCATAATAAAGGATTCTACCCAATAAGATGTAGCAATAATATTTATGCCCATAAGTTGGAAGCATGCAAATATATAAATCAGTTAATCACAAACGTAAACTCATCAATAATAGTAAAATAGTAGAGGACTTTAATACCACACTTATAGCAATGGACAGATCATCTAAGCAGAAGATCAACAAGGAAACAATGGCTTTGAATGACACACTGGACCAGATGGACTTAACAGACATGTTCAGAAGATTTCATCCTAAAGTAGAATACACTTTTGAGAGAGAGAGAACATGAGCAGGGGAGGGGCAGAAATAGATTAGGAATCTCAAGTAGGCTCAATCCCATAAACCACGAGATCATGACCTGAGCCAAAATCATCAGCCAGATGCTCAACCAACTGAGCCAACCAGGTGCTCCAGAGTACACATTCTTTCTGAAGCATATGTAACATGCTCCAGAATATATTACATACTGGATCACAAATCAGGCCTCAACAAATACAAAAAGATTGAGATCATACCATGCATATTTCTCTCTCCATAATGCTTGAAACTTGAAGTCAATGACAAAAAAAATCGGAAATACCACAAATATATGGAAGTTAAAGAATATCCTGCTAAAGAATGAATCAGTTAACCAGAAAATTTCAAAAGCAATCTAAAAAAAACATGGAAGTAAATGAAAATACGACAGTCCAAAACCTTTGAGATGCAGCAAAAGCAGTCATGAGAATGAAGTATGTACCAATACAGGTCTACCTCAAGAAGAAGGGTCCCAAAATTTCCTGCTCTAATCATTATGATTTCTATTCTTCTGCTGACTTTGGGGTTTCTTTGCTGCTCTGTTTCTAGTTCCTTTAGGTGTGAGGTTAGGTTCTGTATTTGGGATTTTTCTTGCTTCCTGAGATAGGCTTGGATTGCAATATATCTTCCTCTTAGGACTGCCTTTGCTGCATCTCAGAAAGTTTAGATTGTTGTGTTTTTTCATTTGCTTCCATATATTTTTAAATTTCTTCTTTAATTTTCTGTTGACCCATTCATTCTTCAGTAGGATGTTCTTTAATCTCCATGCATTTGGAGGCTTTCCAATTTTTTTCTTGTGATTGATTTCAAGTTTCATAGCATTATGACCTGAAAATATGCATTGTATATCAATCCTTTTTTTTATTTGTTGAGGGTTGTTTTGTGACCAAGTATATATTTTGGAGAATGTTCCATGTACAGTCAAGAAGAATGTGCATTCTGCTGCTTTTGGATGGAAAGTTCTCAATATATCCATCAAGTCCATCAGGTCCAGTCTATCATTCAAGGCCATTGTTCCTTTATGGACTTTTTGCCTGGATGATCTGTTCATTGCTTTAAGTGGAGTAATAAAGTCACCTACAATTACAATATTATCAGCAAGTTTGCTCAAGTTTGTGATTAATTGATTTATGTATTTGGGTTCTTTCAAGTTTGGGGCATAAACGTTTACAATTATTAGCTCTTCCTGATGGATAGATCGCTTAATTATGATATAATGCCCTTCTTCATCTCTTGTTACACTCTTTAAAGTCTAGTTTGTATGACAGAAGTATGGTAAAACCAAAGCAGGAACATCACAATCCCGTACTTTAGCTTATACTACAAAGCTATAATCAAGATAGCATGGTATTGGCACAAAAACAGACACATAGACCAACGGAACGCAATAGAGAACCTACAATTGGACCCACAAAAGTATGGCCAACTAATCTTTGACAAAGCAGGAAAGAATATCCAATGGAAAAGAGACAGTCTCTTTAGCAAATGGTGCTGGGGAGAACTGGACAGCAACATGCAGAAGAATGAAATTGTATCACTTTCTTACACCATACACAAACTCAAAATGGATTAAAGAGTTAAATGTGAGACAGAAACCATAAAAACCCTAGACAAGAACACAGGCAACAACCTCTGTGTCCTCAGCTGCAGCAATTTCTTGCTCAACACGTTTCCAAAGGCAAGAGAAATAACAGCAAAAATGAACTATTGCGACCTCATCAAGATAAAAACTTCTCCATTGCAAAGGAAACAATCAACAAAACTAAAAGGCAACTGACAGAATGGGAAAAGATATTTGCAAATGACATATTGGATAAAGATTTAGTATTTAAAATCTAAGAAGAACTTCTCAAACTCAGCACCCAAAAAACAATCCAGTGAAAACATGGGCAAAAGACATGAATGGACACTTTTCCAAAGATGACATCCAGATGGCCAACAGACACATGAAAAGATGCTCAACATCACTCATCATCAAGGAAATACAAATCAAAGCCACACTGAGATACCACCTCATGCTAGTTAAAGTGGCTAAAATTGACAACTCAGGAAACCACAGATGTTGGCAAGGTTGTGGAGAAACAGGAACACTCTTGAGCACTACTAGGTTTATCCAAAGGATACAGGAGTGCTGATTCACAGGGGCACATGCATCCCAATGTTTATAGCAGTGCTATGAACAATGGCCAAATTATGGAAAGAGCCCAAATGTCCATCAACAGACAAATGAATAAAGAAGATGTGGTGTATATATATGCAATGGAATACTACTCAGCAATGAAAAAGGCAATCTTGCCATTTGCAACAATGTGGATGGAACTGGAAGGAATTATGCTAGTGAAATAAGTCAGTCAGAGAAAGGCAGATATATATGTTCTCACTTAGAAATGGCATTTGAGAAACTTAACAGAAGACCATGGGGAAAGAAAGGAAAAAAATAGTTACAAACCGAGAGGAAGGCAAACAATAAGAGACTTTTAAATACAGAGAACAAACTGAGGTTTGATGGAGGGGCAGGAAAAATGTGTGATGGGCATTGAGGAGGACACTTGTTGGGATGAGCACTGGGTATTTCATGTAAGGGATAAATCATGGGAATCTACTCCTGAAGCCAAGAGCACACTGTATACTATGTAGGTTAGCTAACAATAAATTATATTTTAAGAAGAATAAAGGAGCTAGAAAAGAGTAAAGCCTAAAGTCAGAATAAGGGAAATAATAAAGATTAGAGCAAAAATAAATGATATAGAAACAAACCCCACTAGAATAGATCAATGAAACTAGGAGCTGGATTTTTCAGACTAAAATTGATGAACCTCTAGCCAAACTTGTCAAAAAGAAGAGAGAGAGGACCCAAATGGATAATCATGAATGAGAGCGAGAGATCACAACCAAAACCACAAAAATACAATAAGAGATTATGAAATATTATATGCCAACAAATTGTGCAATCTGGAAGGAATGGATAAATGCTTAGAGACTTATAAACTACCAAAACTGAAACAGGAAGAAATTGCAAATTTTAACAGACCCATTACTTCCCAGGGAAATTCCCAAGAAATTCTTACCAGAATTAATATTTTTTTCTTAAACTTTTCCAAAAAGTAGAAATGGAAGGAAAACTTCCAAACTCATTCTAGGAGGTCAGCATTACCTTGATTCCAAAGCCAGGCAAAGACCCCACTAAAAAGGAGAATTACAGGCCAATATTCATTATGAACATGGATGCTAAAATTCTCAACAAGATGCTAACAAATAGAATTCAAGAGTACATTGAAAGAAATATTCACCACAATGGAGTGGAAATTATTCCTGGGCTGCAAGGTGGTTCAATATTTGCAAATCAATGTGATACACCACGTTAATAAAAGAAAAGAACCATATGATCCCGTCAATAGATGCAGAAAAACTTTTGACAAAATACAGTATCCATTCTTGTTAAAAAAGAAAGAAAGAAAAACTCTCAACAAAGTAGGGATAGAGGAAACATACCTGATCATAAAGGCCATTTATGAAAGATCTACAGCTACTATCATCTTCAATAGGGAAATCTTTTCCTCTATGATCAGGAACAAGACAGGGATAGCCACCCTTACCACTGTTATTTAATGTAGTACTTAAAGTTCTAGCTTCAGCAATTAGACAACAAAAGAAATAGAAGGCATCCAGATCAGCAAGAAAGTAGTCAAACTTACTGTTCACAGAGGGCATGATACTCTACATGGAAAACCTACAAGACTCCACCAAAAAAAATTGTTAGACATGGTAAATAAAATCAGCCAAGTCACAGGATACAAAATCTATTGCATTTCTATTCACCAATAATGAAGCAGAAATCAAGGAATCAATCCCATTTACAATTGCACCAAAACTCCTAAAATACCTAGGAATAACCCTAACCCAAAATATAAAAGATCTGTATTCTAAAAACTTTGAACACTTATGAAAGAAACTGAAGACAACACAAAGAAATGGAAAAAAAATTGCATGTTTATGGGTTGGGAAAACATTGTTAAAAGGTCTATACTAGCCAACATAATCTACATCTATAAGGCAATCCCTATCAAAATATCATCAGCATTTTTCACAGAGCTAGAATAAACAATCCTAAAATTTGTATGTAACCACAAAAGATCCAAACAGGCAAAGCAATCTTAAAGAAAAGCAAAGCTGGAGGCATCACCATTACAGACTTAAAGCTATATTACGAAGCCATAGTGATCCGGACAGTACATTACTGATACAAAAACAGACACATAGATTTAAAAAAAAAAAAACAGAAAACCCAAAAATGGACCCCTAACTATCTGGTCAATGAATCTCTGACACAGTAGGAAAGAATATCCTTCAGTCTCTTCAAGTGGTGTTGGCAAAACTGGACAGCAACATGCAGAGGAATGAAACTGGACCACTTTCTTACATCATATACCAAAAAAAATTCAAAATGAATTAGAGACTTAAATGTGACACAGAAAACCTCAAAATCCTAGAGAAGAACACCTACAGCAACCTCTTTGATGTTGGCTATAGCAACTTCCTACTAGACGTCTCCGGATACAAGGGTAATAAAAGCAAAAATGAACTTTTGGAACTCAAGATAAAAAGCTTCTGCACAGTGAAAGAAACAAGGAACAAAACTAAAGCACAGCCTACAGAATGGGAAACGATATTTCCACATGACATAGCTGATAAAGGGTTAGTATCCAAAGTCTGCAAAGAACTTATCAAACTCAATGCCCCAAAAAATAATCCAGTCAAGAAACAGGCAGAAGACATGAACACTTTTTCCAAAGATGACATCCCTGTGGCAAACACATGAAAAGATTCTCAACATCACGCATCATGCAGAAAATACAAATCAAAACTACAATGAGATACCACCTCACACCAGAATGCTAAAATTAACACAGAAAACCAAAGAGGTTGGTGAGAACGTGAAAGGGGAACCCTCTTATGTTGTTGGTGGTAATGCACACTGGACAAGTCATTGTGGCAAACAGTATGGAGGTTCCTCACAAAGTTAAAAATGCAACTACCCTATGACACAGTAATCGCACTCCAAGATATTTATCCAAAATACAAAGACTCAAAGGGACATGTGCACCCTGAGGTTTATAGCACCATTGTCAACAATAGCCAAATTATGGAAAGAACCCATAATGGCTCTGATGGATAAAGAAAATTTGGTATATATACACAATGGAATACTACTTAGCCATCAAAAAGAAGGAAACCTTGCCATTTTCAATGACGTGGATGGAGATAAGGTATATCATGCTAAGCAAAATAGGTCAGAAAAGGACAAATACCATATGATTTCACTCACATGTGAAATCTGAGAAAAACAGATGAACACAGGGGAAGGAAGAAAAAAAAGAGGAAGGGAAACCATAGGAGACTATTTTTTTTTTAATTTTTTTTTTAACGTTTTTATTTTTGAGACAGAGACAGAGCATGAATGGGGGAGGGGCAGAGAGAGAGGGAGACACAGAATCGGAAGCAGGCTCCAGGCTCTGAGCCATCAGCCCAGAGCCCGACACGGGGCTCGAACTCACAGACTGTGAGATCGTGACCTGAGCTGAAGTCGGCCGCTTAACCGACTGAGCCACCCAAGCACCCCTAGGAGACTATTAACTATAGAAAACAAACAGGGTTTCTGGAGGGGAGCTGGGTAAGGGATGGGCTAAATTGGTGTTAGGTATTAAGGAGGGCACTTTTGATGAGCACTAGGTGCTATAAGTGATGAACGACTAAATTTTACTCCTGAAATCAACATTACACTATATATTAACTAGAATTGAAATAAAAGTTTGATGTCAAAAAAAATACATGTATACACGTGACCTTTTTAAACTTTTGAGAGAGCAAGAGAGAGAGTGGGGGAGGGGCAGAGAGAGAGGAAGGAGAATCTTAAGCAAGCTCCATACCGTCAGCGCAGAGCCCGACACAAAGCTTGATCCCATGAAACGTGAGATCATGACCTTGAGCTGAAATCTCGACTGAGCCACCCAGTCACCCCTATTTTTTGTTATGGGTTCTTGCCTTTTCTCTTCTTGGAGTTCTCCACCAGCTTTTCCTATCTAGTAGTATGCCAGCTGTGCATCTTATTTCAATTTAAGTGATTTCTTATAAATTTTACAAACTTAAACAGATACTTCATGTCTAGAATCGAGACTTTGTATATTTCCTCCTCGAGCAAGATCAAGAATTTTTTCATCTCCCCCCTTCCTGTTTTCCTCCTCCTTTGCTCCATGATTTTTTAAAAATCACCTAGGATTTTTGTAGCACATTTCGTCTAAGTGTGGCTCTCTGAATTAGGTCCCCTCAAATTTCGTATGTTGAAGTCCTACCTCCAGTATCTCAAAATCAGTATATTTTGAGATAAGGTCTTTAAAGAGGTAAGTAAGTTAAAATGAGGTTACTGGGATGAGGGAATTTAGGCACAGACATGCAAAGGGAAAACACCGTGAAGACATAGGAAGAAGATAGCCATCTGCAAGCTAAGAAAGGCCTCAGTAGAAATCAAATCTGATGACACCATGTTCTCAGACTTCCAGTACCCGAACTGTGAGAAAAATTCCTGTGCCTTACGTCACCCAGTCTGTGGTACTTTGTTTCCACAGCCCTAGGAAACTAATACATAAACTGAAGACGGCAGCTTAATGGCTATGTCCTCAAGGAGCCATTCCTTGATATCGGGATGACTTTATTTACTTTGTTTCTATATTTTCCCAAAGCTGCATACAGATCTTACCACAACACTTGTGGTTATTTGTTAGGATCTTTATCTCCTGAGCTGTTAACTCCATATAACAGGAACTCAATGCATTTTGGTTTATTCTGTGGGAGTCCTGTGAGAGTCTCTATAGAGTGGTTTAAAGCTTGCCTTGAGGGGTCTAAGGCTAGGTTTGTGTTTTCATTCCAGTTTCTTGATCATTAAGAGTGTAAATTAGGAGTCCACACCCATACATTGGGAGACCTAGGGGATCTGCTTTTTAGTGATCTCCCATCACCCAAATCTCTAGGAGACTAAAACCTCCATTTCGCCAGCTGTTTTTTTAGGGAGTTTTTCTCCACACTTTGAAGTTCCCTGCTTTCTCCATTTAAACTTTCTTGCAGCTCTCCATGTCTTCCCTGTTACAGGCATTGGAATCCCAGCCTCAGTCTTGACAGTCCCTTTTCATAGTCCTGACTCCCAGAAGCACATGGTATCAGCTTTTCCTTTCCACTTTAGCTTTGTTTTTTGCCTCCAATTGTTTTTGCGTCTGGAAATGTCTTTTTCTACAAAGTTATATACTAAAACAAATGACAGTACGATAAAAGCATTTACTCTGGAGACAGTTGCCAGCAATAGCTGTGGACCTCGGGCAATGCTTTTCACTTCTCTGTGCCTCAGCCCCTCTATCTATAGAGTTACTGGTATTTAATTCATGTGTTATCGTGAGGATTAAAGGAGTATACGTGTCAAGTGCTTAAAATAACACCTCACACAGAGTAAGGGCTATATAGATGTTTGGTATTATGAGATTTTTATATTTTTGTCAGATTTTCACTTTATCCAGTATTTATACTTTAGGGTTCCTGACTACAAATCCTCAGTATTTTAAATTCTATTATACTTTAATATGTTGATTGAAAAAAAAGGGGGGGGGTAATATTCTTTTAAGAGAAAACTACTTGCAGCAGACATCTGGATAGCCTAAGAATGTATGACTTGTCCACAGTCTCCCTTTGAGTTCTCATTTCACCTGGTACCCTGTAACTCCATCCCATGTGGCCACACCTAATCCTACACCTAACTTAAAGGTACTCAGTGGAAGATCAGGTGGAATGACAAGTGAGTCCTGCCCAGTTGGGCTCACTCTACTAGACAGTGACTAGACAGTCAGATCCTGTCTTTGAGAGAGTTTACACTTGAAGCAATGAAAAAATTAGCTTGCAGTATCAGGAGCAGTGGCAGTAGATACAGGTAATAGCTCAGTTATCACAATGATAAAGTTTTTTTTTTTAATTTTTTTTCAACGTTTATTTATTTTTGGGACAGAGAGAGACAGAGCATGAATGGGGGAGGGGCAGAGAGAGAGGGAGACACAGAATCGGAAACAGGCTCCAGGCTCTGAGCCATCAGCCCAGAGCCTGACGCGGGGCTCGAACTCCCGGACCGCGAGATCGTGACCTGGCTGAAGTCAGACGCTTAACCGACTGCGCCACCCAGGCGCCCCTCACAATGATAAAGTTCTTAAGCAAGAAGCACAGGAACTGGACACACTGCCCTTTGTGAATGTTTTAGGCTCTAGGGACCTGGTTTGGAAACAGTCTCCATTCTTGGATTGCTTATAAGCTTTTATCATCTGATCTATCTAGAGCAGGTCTTGTTTTAAACCTAACAAATTTATTAGTGGCAAGAATATTTAAACTTAAGGGAAAAAACATCCAGTCTCCAAGTCACTGGATTTATCTATTTCCTCTTCAGGTAGGGAAAGAGTAAGGCTGGATTTTAATCTGTGCTCTATTACTTGACAAAATTGCTTAAAGATTTGGAGTCAAGGATTCCTAATTCTTAAGTTGGGGGAAACAGCAATATACTGTTGCATAAGGTTTTTGTTAGAATTATATTATTCATACACAGTTGTTAAAATTACATTATGTGCCAGGCATGTATGGTGGTAGGTGCTAGGGATATAGCATTTTCTGCCCATGACGGGCTTACAGTCATAGTACCAATGAGACATTGTCTGGGAAATGCCTAACTTATAGCCTTTCAATGCATAGTAACTTTATTACTTCTACAGGAAAATTTTTTTCTTCTCCTTTAGAACTTAAAGACCTGAAAGTAGATGGTTTTCCACATGTTTCACTGAACAGTAGAAACAATAAAATACTTGTTATGGATCTATTTATCTTTTTTGTTATTGCTGGTGTTATTGTTTCTTGACCTTTCCATGGGTGTTTGAATCTAATCATTGATCAGTTTCTTAATTTTTAACTATTTCCTCTCTTCTCAGGCAGCTCTTTGGCATTGAGAATCACACACATTAGATGGTAATTATTTTCTGCAAGAGCTATTGACATATAGGACACCTTACATAAAATAAAAAGGGAACATTTCAGAGAAAGTTCTGTATACATGTTCTATTGGTGCAAGCTGTACAGTTCAATTTTTCAGTATTTCCAAAGGCACAATTTACCCAGATGAAGAAAAGGATATCTAAAGCTGTTCTTCAGGAGGTATAAGATTAGATGACTGCTGTGGATGCTGTTGGCTGCTCCTCCAAATCTATTTTCCCTTTCTTAGACTCTAACAGAAGGATGTGCTCAGATATTCACCCATCTCCTCATGAGGGATGGGTCCTGATCAGCCAATCAGAGCTTATAGATCTCCCAGCAACTTTTTTTTTTAGTGTGGAGATTGACATGTGTTATGAATTGGCCCAAATTTAAGAGAAGGATTATTACTGAATAGTTGGGGGGTGGTTATTCATGCTCTTGTCAAATGTAAAGAAGGAAAAGAGGAACTCTGCTTGCCACTGGAAGCCGGTGATTAGGAAGGGTATGAGCTGTAGGGTCAATCAGATTCTGTGGACTGCTGAGTGGAGAGAATACATCAATGTAGCTCTTGAGTGGTCTTGTTGAATTAGCCAACCGTTAAGCTAGTCCTACACCTCTTGACTTCCTGTTATGTAAAGAAAAATGTTACTGCATAGGCCAATTTGAGTCAGGTTGTGTCCTATCCAAAAGCACCCTTTACAATAGTAATTTATTTTTAAGGAATGAGAAGGAAACTATGGAATAACTAAGTTTACTGGTTTTCCAAAAAATTTTTTAATGTTTATTTTTCAGGGAGAGCAGAGAGCAAGCTGGGGAAGGTTAGAGTGGGAGACACAATCTGAAGCAGGCTCCAGGCTTTGAGCTGTCAGCACAGAGCCTGACATGGGACTTGAACTCATAAACAGTGAGATCATGACCTGAGCTGAAGTCGGTCGCTTAATCAATCAAGCCAGGCACTGCGTAAATTTACTGTTCAAGTCTTCACAGGTGGAAAAACACATCAGTGTTCTTTCCTCCCTCCCTGAATACCTTTCTCTAAAACACCCCTTTAATTTTGATGACCCCTCAAAAAGTGTGTGTGCTTTCAGAAAGGAAGACTTAGGATTATAGCTAAAACCCATCTCATATTCAAGAGAAATAGGTCAGTTTAAAATATTTGCTGTATTTTCTGAAAGCCTGTAGCCCATGGAAGAGTTAATAACAGGGTGTTTACTTAAAAAATATCTCATGCCTAAGCATAAAGAAATCCTTTGTATAATCCCACCTAGAGAAATTAATGTTCACATGTAGATTCTATATTATAAAGGGCTTGGGTCTCAGTGCTGCATTTCCTTTGTTGAAAGATTATGTTTTGATGCACATGAAAAATTTCATTAAAAAGCAATAAATAAGACAACTTGGCAGAGAATACTTTAGAGAGCTAAATAGATTCTTTTATTCTCTGGTCATGGTTTATAGTTGCAATATAGAGTAGTTAAAACATGAAGAAGTTCCCTGTGGCAGTTTTCTTAGGACATAAAGATTTAGACTTCACTCTTGGATTAGACAGAAGTGAGGACTTTATTCTCTTTTGGTTGCTGTAGTATTTTAACAGTGGAAAATGTACATACACACAGCCTTCAAAAGACTTACTGATGGACTTCACTTTCTAACAGACATTTTCTCAAGAGGTTTCATACCTACCATGGCATCTCACACATAATGGAGGATCAATAAATATTTGCTGAGTTGAATTAAAACTGACTTTCTGTAAACTGCATCATCTTTTAAATTTCTGAAATTGGCTTCCATGGTAAAGTTCTTTTCCTGTTACTACAGGTCAGAGAAGAAAAAAAAAGCAATAAAACATAACCCACCATTAAATTAATTTCTTCCAATATTATCTTCACTGTGTCTCAAGAATTTGCTATGTATTTTGTCAAATCATTATATGATTCTTCAATTTAGTTCTTGTAGTATTTAAGAATAGGGACTCAATCTGAGAAAACTTACCCATGATGGAGAACAAAGCATTCATTCAACAGATACCTATGTGGCAATTACTCCAAACAAGTCTCTGGTGGGGAGGAAAAAGGAGAGGAGCTACAAAGGATAAGGAAAGAACTTTCAAAGGTGGGTGCATAAGGCATAAATAATATATTATTATTGTAATATAAGGTAGCATGTGATCAATGTTTTATAAATTACATAGAAAATGTAATTTATTAGGTTTAGCTGGAATGATTAGAAAAAAGTATACATTAGGACTTTGACACTTGAAACTAAGATTTGGTCCCAAGTGAACTGGAAACCACTGGCATATATTAGTTTAGTGGTTTTCAAATTTAAATGTGCATAATATTCACTGTGGAATATATCTGCCAGCCTAATTTGTTGGGCAAAAAAAATCCTAAAATCATCTTCCAGTATAAAACACTTCGCATGAAATAAGTCATACAGAGAAAGACAGAGACCGTATGTTTTCACTCTTATGTGGATCTTGAGAAACTTAATAGAAGACCATGGGGGAGGGGAAGGAAAAAAAAAAAGAGAGGGAGAGAGCCAAACCATAAGGGACTCTTAAAACCTGAGAACATTGAGGAGGACACCTGTTGGGATGAGTACTGGGTGTGGTATGGAAACCAATTTAATAATCAATTTAATATTAAAAGTAAAAATAAAAATAAAACTTAGCAATACTGGAACATGCATGCTTGTGTGATATATCTTTTAATATGCATGGGTAGGGTGGCAATAGAGTAGGGGGAGGCCTAGGAGGCCAAAAATGCTCATATAAGCTAATACGGAGACCAGTGGTTACCTGGCCTGATGGCATCATAATAGTCCTTGATGCACCAGAGTCTGCAAAAGGTGGGAATTCAAATCAGAGATAGTCATAGAAACTCTTAAAGATAATAACCTCAAGGAAAAGACGACTAAAAAAAATGCCTTCTGAAGGGAGAGTAGGGAAACTTCTCAGTTATGGATTTGTTGTGGACAGAGGAAACAAACGTAGAGTCATTGAAAATTTGAAACCACAAGCTAGGAGAGTACAGGGAAGGTGGCAGAGTAGGAGCATACTGAGCTCACTTTGTCCCATGGACACACCAAGGCAACTATTGCATATATTGCACCTAACTGTGAAAATGATCGAAGACTGGTAGAACAGATCTTTCATAGCTAGTCATAGACAGAAGACCCCATCAAAAAGGGTAGGAAGGGTAGAGACACAGTTAGGAACCCACACTCCAGTTCAACTAACCACCAATAGGAGGGAAATAATAAATATAGAAAAACAAGGGGATCAGACCCCCCCACACCAATCACACTGGCCACCCACAACCCTGGGGTCCCACACTGGGATGACAAGTCCCCATAATGTCAGACTTTGAAAATCATCAGGCTTAATTCAGAGAGTCAGAGCATGATAGGAAACCAGGTCCCCACCCTTAAAGATCCAGCCCAAGATAGCACAGAAGCAGCAGCTTGAAAACAGCTGGGGTATACGTGAAGTTTTTTGACTAATTTTATGGTCTGTGGCAGAGAAGTAGGGACCTGAAAATTTCTCTAGAACAAAAGTGTAGGGCTGGTGGGCTTTTTTTCTTGCCCTCTCCCAGCATAGATTATTGGATGCTTGTAGTAGTTAACATCTACATTACTGACATCCCCTGCTCCCCCACCTTCTTTCTGAACCTGCCCCACCCAACCTGCTAGGTACTCCTTCCAAAGCAGTTCTTGCCCCATACCTGGCAAGCAATGCCAATTGAGACTGGCAACCCTCCAAAGTGATTCCTGCCCTGGGTATGGTGGAGGGGGTAACTCCAAACACTAGTGTCCTTCACATTTCCTGCAGCTGGACCTCTTAGCTGGCTACTCAGTGAACAAACCCTCTGCTTTGGTGTGCCCACAGCTGTCACAGCTCTCAGGAGCAGTCAGGCTTAGTGCCAGCTCCCCCCCACCAGTGAGCCCACAGGCCTCAAAAGCTCAGAGAACAAATCCTGTCCAGTGCACCAGTAGCAAGGAAAGTGGGTCACTACAGCCAACTGAGGCCCAGTCCCACCCACCATGGCCACAGCATCCACAGCTCATCCAAAACAGAAGGGTGCATGCAGTCCACATGTGGGACACCTCATGAGTGTGTCTCCAGTTCTGATGATCAAGGATCATTGTGCTACAGGGCACCACAGGAACTCTTCAACACAAGACCAGGACACATAGCTGACCTGCCTAATATGTAGAAACAGACAAAACAAAGAGATAAAGGAGTAGGTCATGAATGAAAACAGGCCAATAACACAGAAAAAAAAAAGCTAAACAAAATGGAGGTAAGAAATATGCCTGATAAACAGTTCAAAATAGTGGTTATAAAGACACCCCCTAGACTTGAGAAAAGAGTGGATTAACACAGTAAACACTTCAACAAAGAGAAAATATAAAAAAGAACCAGTCAGAGCTGAGGAATACTGTAAAATGAAAAAAAAAAAAAAGATACTACAGGCAATCAACAGATTACAGGATGTACAAGAATGTATCAGCAATCTCAAAGACAAGGTAATAAAGAGCATTCAAGCTGAATAGCAAAAATAAAAAATAAAAAATGATAATAGGGTAAGGGACTACTGAAAAAAAAAAATCAATAAATTTGCCTTATAGTGGTCCCAGAATAAGAGAAAAGGAAAGGGGCAGAAAACTTATTTGAAGAAATAATAACTGAGGGGTGTCTGGGTGGCTCAGTTAGTTAAGTGTCTGACTTCAGCTCAACTCAGGTCATGATCTCACGGTTCATGGGTTCTAGCCTCGCACCAGGCTCTGTGCTGAATGCTGAGAGCCTGGAGCGGATTCTGGGTCTTCCTTTCCCTCTGCCCCAGCCCTGCTCACGCTCTCTCCCTCGTTCTCTCAGAATAAACATTAAAAAAAAATTTTTTTTTAAATAATAGCTGAAAAATTCCTTCATCTAGAGAGGGAAGCTGACATTCAGGTCCTGAAGCCCAGAGAGACCTTAACAAGATAAACTCAAGGACATTCACATCAAGACACATAATGAAAATTGCAAAATCTGAAGAAAGAATTTTAAAAGGAATAAGAGAAAAGCAAATAGTTATGCATAAAGGAAACCCCATAAAGTTATCAGTTAATTTTTCAGCACAAATCTTGCAGGTCAGAAGGGAGTGGCATGGCATTCAATGTGCTGAAAAGGAAAAACGTATAACCAGGAATATTCCACCCAGTGAGGTTATCATTAAGAATAGAAGGATAAAGTGTCCCCCCAAAAAAGTTAAAGAAGCTCATCACCACTAAACCAGTCTTACAAGAAATGTTAAAGAGAATTCTTTAAGTAAAAAGATAACTAGAAGTAAAAAAAAAAAAAAGTTATGAAAGGAAAGTTATACAGGTAAAGCAAACATATAGTAAAGGCAGAATAATCATTTATACAGCCAGTATAAGGATTAAAATGCAAAAGTAGAAAATCAATTATACCTACAAAAATTAATCAAAGGATATACCAGATGTAAATTATGACATCACAAACATAAAACATGGGCAGGGTAGTAAAAATATACTACTGAGTTCAAACTTAAGTGACCATCAACTCAGTATGGACTGCTATACACACGTTATACATGTATCCCATGATAAACACAAATCAAAAACTTATAGAAAAAAAAGATAGAAGAAACCAAGTACAAAGTCATCAAACCACAGGGGAAGAAAGAAAAGAACAAAGGAGAACTACAAAAATATCCAGAAAATAATTAATAACAATAAGCACATACCTATCAATAATTACTTCAAATGTAAATGGACTAAATGCTCCTATCAAAAGCTAAAGTATGGATTAAAAAAAAAGATCCATAATAGATTGCCTTACAAGAGAATCACCTCAGACTTAAAGACACATGCAGATGGAAAGTGAAGGAATGGAAAAAGATATTCCATGCAAATGGAAACAAAAAAATCTGAAGTAGCAATAATTATGTCAGAAAAAATAGAATTTAAAACAAAGATTACATTAAGACAAAGAGCATTACATGATAAAAAGATCTATCCAACAAGACAATACTTTTATAAATATCTATATATCCAATGTAGGAGTACCAAAATATATAAAGGAAATATTAGCAGACATAAAGGGAGACAATGACAGTAATATAATAATAAAAGGGGACTTTAACACCCTACTTACATCAGTGGATAGATCAGCCAGGCAGAAATCAATAAGGAAATAGTGGCTTTGAAGGACAGGAGAGACCAGATGGTCTTAACAGATATATACAGAACATTCCATCCCAAAACAGCAGAGTATGCCTTTTCAAGTGCATGTGGACCATTCTCTAAGAAAGATTATATATTAGGGCACAAAACAATTTATGAATATTGAGTATATCTTTCAACAATGTTATGAAACTAGAAATTGCAAGAAGAAAACTGGAGAAAACCATCATATGGAGGATAAACACGTTACTAAACAACCAACGGGTGAATGAAATTAAAAAAAAAAAAATACATCGAGACAAATAAAAATAGAAACACAGTGGTCTAAACTCCAGGACACAGAAAAAGCAATTCTAAGAATAAAGTTTATAGCAAGACCAGCTTATACTAAAAAGAGAATCTCAAATGAAAAAATTAACCTTATAACTAAAGGAACTAGAAAAAGAACAAAGCTAAAGTCAGAAATAAATACTAGAGTAGAAATAAATGGACACCCCCCCCTCCAAAAAAAAGAAAAGATCAATGAAACCAAGAGCTGGTTCTTTGGAAAGATAAAATTCATAAACCTATAGCCAGACTCATGAAGAAAAAAAGAGACAACTCAAAATCAGAAATGAAAGGGGTGCCTGAGTGGCTCATTTGGATAAGTGTCTGTTTCAGATTCAGGAGTTCGAGCCCCACATTGGGCTCTGTACTGGCAGCAAGGAATCTGCTTGGGATTCTCCCTCTCTCTCTGCCCCTCCCCCACTCATGCTATCTGTGTCTCTCTCAAAATAATAATAAATAAAAAAACTTAAATCAGAAATGAAAAAGGAAAAGTCACCAACACCACAGAAATACAAAGGATTATAAAATAATACTATGAAAAATAATATGCCAACAGAGTGGAAAGCCTGGAAGAAATGAATAAATTCCTCTAAACATACAATCTTCCAGAAAAGAATCAGAAACAAACAGGAAATCTGTACAGACCAATTGCTAGTAAAAAAAACAAAACAAAAACAAAAAAACAAAAAATAATAAATAATTCTATCAAAAATTTAAAAAATTTTAACATTTATTTATTTTTGAGAGACAGAGAGAGACAGAGCATGAGCGGGGGGGGGGGGGGGGGGGGAGGGGCAGAGAGAGAGAAGGAGACACAGAATCCAAAGCAAGCTGCAGGCTCTGAGCAAGCTGTCAGCACAGAGCTCGATGTGGGGCTCGAAACCACAGACCATGAGACCGTGACATAAGCCAAAGTTGGATGCTCAACCGACTGAGCCACCCAGGCGCCCCTATTCTATCAAAAGTTTAAATTAGAGTTAATATCTTTTCTTCTTAAAGTATTCCAAAATACAGAAGAGGAAGGAAAACTTATAAATTCAGTCTGTAAGGCCAGAACTACCCTGGTACCAAAATTAGGCAAATACAGTACCAAAAAAAAGACAAGTACAGTCCGATATTTCTCATGAACATAGATGCAAAAACACTCAAGAAAATAGTAGTAAATTGAATTCAGAATACATTAAGAGACTCCTCGGGGCGCCTGGGTGGCGCAGTCGGTTAAGCGTCCGACTTCAGCCAGGTCACGATCTCGTGGTCTGTGAGTTCGAGCCCCGCGTCGGGCTCTGGGCTGATGGCTCAGAGCCTGGAGCCTGTTTCGGACTCTGTGTCTCCCTCTCTCTCTGCCCCTCCCCCGTTCATGCTCTGTCTCTCTCTGTCCCAAAAATAAATAAACGTTGAAAAAAAAATTTTTTTAAGAGACTCCTCAGTGAGATTTATTCCAGAGATAAAAGGATGTTTTATTATTTGGATATAAAAATGTGACGCATGTCATTAAGGAAAAATAAAAACCATGTAATCTCAATAGATGAAGAAACATCTGACAAAAAAATACAACATCCTTTAATGATAAATTAATCTCAACAAAGTGGGCACAGGGCCACATACTTCATACATCATACTTCATACATCATAAAGGCTAGACATGAAAAACCCACAGCTAACATCATACTCAATGGTGATAAGCTGAGAACTTTTCCCCTAAGATCAGGAACAAGACAAGGATGTCCACTCTCACCCCTTTATTCAACATAGTACTGAAAGTTTAAGTGAAGAAACCAGATAAGATAGAAGAAGCATCCATATTGGTAAGGAAGTTAAACTGTCATGGGGCACCTGGGTGGCTCTGTCGGTTAAGTGTCAACTCTTGGTTTTGGCTCAGGTCATGATCTCATGATTTAGGAGTTTGAGTCCCACATTGGGCTCTGCACTGACAGTGTGAAGCCTGCTTCAGATTCTCCTTCTGCACCTTTTGTGCACTCTTTCAAAATAAATGAATGTGTAAAAAAGTTAAACTGTCACTATTTGCAGATAACAGGATACTATATATAGAAAACCCAAAGACTCTACCAAAAAAACTATTAGAACTGATAAATTCAGAAAAGTTGCAGGATACAAAATAGAAATTTGCAGCATGTCTATAAACTGATAAGAGAAATAAAAACAATTCCATTTAAAATTACACCAAAAAGAAATAAGAGACCCCGGAATAAACTTAATTATGGAGGTGAAAAACCTGTACTCTGAAAACTATAAAACACTGATGAAAGAAATTGAAGATGACACAAATGGAAAGATAGTCCATGCTCATGGACTGGAATAATTCATATCATTAAAAGGTCCATACCACCCAAAATAATCCACCAATTTAATGCAATCCCTATCAAAATACCAATAGCTGTTTTCACAGAACTAGAACAATCCTAAAATTTGTATGGAACCACAGAACACCCTCAAAAGCCAAAGCAAAATTGAAAAACAAAACTAGCGGTATCACAATCCCAAATTTCAAGGTATCCTACACAAAGCTGTAATCAAACCACAACAGTACTGGCATCAATGGATGCCAGTTGGTCAATGGAACAAAATAGAACCCAGAAAAAATTTCTATGATTATATGGTCAATTAATCTATGACAAAGGATTCAAAAATATGCAATGGGAAAAGACAGTCTCTTCAACAAATGGTGCTAGGAAAACTGGAAGGCTACATGCAAAGAATGAAACTAGACCAATTTCTTACACCATACATAAAAATAAACTCAAAATGGATTAAAGATGTCCATGTGAGACCTGAAACCAGAAACTCCTAAAAGAAAACAATGGCAGTGATCTTGGACATTGGCCTTAGCAACATTTTTAAAGATGTTTCCTAAGGTAAGAGAAACAAAAAACTACTGGGACTATGACAAAATAAGTTTTGTATAGTGAAGGAAACTATCATTAAAATGAAAAGGCAAGTTACTGAATTGACATATTTTCAAATCATGTATCTGATAAGGGGTTAATATCCAAAATGTATAAAGACATAACACCATCAAAATAACAAATCACCTGATTAAAAAATGGGCAGAGGACCTGAATAGGAATTTTTCCAAAGAAGACATCCAGATATTAATTTGGTAAGGATTGCATTGAATATGTAGATTGCTTTGGGTAGTATTGACATTTTAACAATATTTGTTCTTCCCATCCAGGTGCATGGAATATTTCTCCATTTTCTTGTGTATCTTCTTCAATTTTTTTCATAAGCTTTCTATAGTTTTCAGTGTATAGATTTTTCACCTTTTCGGTTAGATTTATTTCTAGGTATTTTGGGTTTTGGTGCAATTGTAAATGGGATCAATCCCTTGATACCAGCATTCTTCACAGAGCTAAAACAAATAGTCCTAAAATTTGTATGGAACCAGAAAAGACCCCGAATAGCCAAAGCGATCTTGAAAATGAAAACCAAAGCAGGAGGCATCAAAATCCCAGACTTCAAGCTGTACTACAAAGCTGTAATCAAGACAGTACCATACTGGCACAAAAACAGACACTCAGATCAATGGAATGGAGAACTCAAAAGTGGACCCACAAACGTATGGTCAACTAATCTTTGACAAAGCAGGAAAGAATATCCAATGGAATAAAGATGGTCTCTTCAGCAAGTGGTGCTGGGAAAACTGGACAGCGACGTGCAGAATGAACCTGGACCACTTTCTTACACCATACACAAAAATAAACTCAAAATGGATGAAAGACCTCAATGTAAGACAGGAAGCCATCAAAACCCTCGAGGAGAAAGCAGGAAAAAACCTCTTTGATCTTAGCCACAGCAACTTCTTACTCAAAAGTCTCTGGAAGCAAGGGAAACATAAGCAAAAATGAATTACTGGGACCTCATCAAAATAAAAGGCTTCTGCACAGCAAAGGAAACAATCAGCAAAACTAAAAGGCAACTGACAGAATGGGAGCAGGTATTTGCAAACGACATATCAGATAAAGGGTTAGTATCCAAAATCTACAGAGAACTTATCAAACAACACCCCAAAAAGCAAATAATCCAGTGAAGAAATGAGCAAAAGACATGAAGAGACACTTCTCCAAAGAAGACACGGACAGGCCAACTGACACATGAAAAAATGCTCAACATCACTCATCCTGAGGGAAATACAAATCAAAACCACAATGAGATACCACCTCACACCTGTCAGAATGGCTAACATTAACAACTCAGGCAACAACAGATGTTGGCGAGGATGTGGAGAACGATTGCTGGTAGGAATACAAACTGGTGCAGCCCCTCTGGAAAACAGTATGGAGGTTCCTCAGTAAATTAAAAGTAGAACTACCCTATGACCCAGCAACTGCACTACTAGGTATTTATCCAGAGAATACAGGTATGCTGTTTCGAAGGGACACATGCACCCCCATGTTTCTAACAGCACTATCAACAATAGCCAAAGTATGTAAAGAACCCAAATGTCCATTGATGGATGAATGGATAAAGAAGATGTGGTACATATATACAATGGAGTATTACTCGGCAATCATAAAGAATGAAATCTTGCCATTTGCAACTACATAGATGGAACTAGAGGGTATTATGCTAAGCAAAATTAGTCAAAGACAAATATCACATGACCTCACTCATGTGAGGACTTTAAGAGACAAAATAGATGAACATAAGGAAAGGGAAACAAAAATATAAAAACAGGGAAGGGGACAAAACAGAAGAGACTTTTAAATATGGAGAACAAACTAAGGGTTCCTGGAAGGGTTGTGGGAGGGGGGATAGGCTAAATGGGTAAGGGGCATTAAGGAATCTACTCCTGAAATCATTGTTGCACTATATGCTAACTAATTTGGATGTAAATTTGAAAAATTAAAAAAAAAAGACATGCAGATGGCAAACAGACATCAGATGCTCAACATCACTAATCATTAGAGAAATGCAAATCAAAACCACAGTGAAATACTACCTCACATCAGTCAGTTGGCTAATATTAAAAGACAATAAATAACAAGAGTTGGTAAGGTTGGGGAGAATAAAGGAACCCTCACGCACTGTTTATAGAAATGTAAATTGGTGCAACCATTGTGGAGGCAGAATGGAGTTTCCTCAAAAATTAAGAACAGAGGGGCGCCTGGGTGGCTCAGTCGGTTAAGCGTCCGACTTCGGCTCAGGTCATGATCTCACGGTCTGTGAGTTCGAGCCCCACGTCAGGCTCTGTCGTGACAGCTCAGAGCCTGGAGCCTGCTTCAGATTCTGTGTCTCCCTCTCTCTCTGACCCTCCCCCATTCATGCTCTGTCTCTCTCTGTCTCAAAAATAAACACAAAAAAAAAATTTTTTTTTTTAAATTAAGAACAGAAATACAGTATGAGCCAGTATTTCCAATACAGGTGTTTACCCAAGGAAAAGGAAAACATGAATTTGGAAAGATATATATACACCTCTCTTTTTATTGCAGCATTATTTACTGCCAATACATGGAAGCAACCTGTGTCCATTCAGGGATGAATCGATATAGAACATACAGCATACACACAATGAAGTATTACTTAGCCATGAAAAAGAACGAAATCTTGCCATTTTTTAACATGGATGGACCTAGAGGATACTATGGTAAGAGAGCTAAGTCACACAAAGACAAATACCATATGATTTAACCAATAAAGGGAATATAAAGAAAAAACAAATATAGAAGCAAACCCTTAAATACTGAGAACTGGTGGTTGCCAGAGTTGATGGTCGTGGGAGGGATAGGCAAAATGGGTCAAAGGGAGTGAAAAGTACATGCTTCCAGTAATGGAATGAGTAAGTCGGGGTGACAGAAAATAGAGTATAGGAAATAGTCAATGATATTGTAATATCATTGAAGCTCCACTTGTGACAAATATAGCATAAGGTATAGAAATGTTGAACCACTGCTGTACACGACACTAACGTAACAATGTCAAGTATGCTTCAATAAAAAAAATGAAATACAACTATGTCTATGAATATGGATGGATCTTATGAACATAATATGGAGTGAAAAATGCAATGTACAGGAATATTTCATGTATAATTTTTAATATATTTCAGAAATGTGATTGTCAAAGTTATATTTTAGCAATACATGTATATGTAGTCATTTTTTTTTAAAGCAAGGGAATAAAAACTAAGGATAGAGATAACCTCAGAACAAAAAGGAGATGTAAGAGGGGTGTGATCAGGGAGGGGTATATGCATGGGAGGATTCAAATGTATTGCCAGTGTTTTATATTTTAAATTGGGTGGTAGACAAAAGTTTTATAATTATTTGTTAAGCCATATATATATTTATATCTTTTTTTACATATGATATTTCAAAGAAAAACTAACCTGGGGTACTGGTGTAAAATGTAGATTCTCAGGCCCAGCACCATAAATTTTGACTCAGCAGGTCTCATAAGCATCCAAAGCAGTTGAGTCTATACACTTCTTATACTGGTTCAGTAGAAGGAGAAGGACTTTCTACACTGAAAGAATAACTATCCTGAAGGAGCAATGAGAGTTGGTTTAATATTCTGAGGGAAAGTGACATCATTAAACTCTTATCAAGATGCAGATTGAAAGAATGGGTGGTATCTTGAGGACAGAATGGCTGTTATTGTAAACCCATTCCAGTACAGCTACCTTGATATTGCAAGCATGTTTGGGGCGAAATAAATGTCAGGTAATGTATATGAGCTTGCACAACTCTCAAGAGTTGGCTCATGCAGAGCTCTTGTGATCTTGTTCTTGTTGCTAGATGTGCCCAAGTTCAGGTCTCTGTGCCAGACTTAAAGATATATTGTAGACCGTGAGAACTTCTAGGTTTTGCGGGGGAGTCACTTGCCCTGATAAACTAGTAGTGTACAAGGGGAGTCTTGAATTGCACGTGTCAAAAGCAATACTTTGTGGGAATGCATCTATACGGTTAGGCTGTGTTGCCAATTTAGTTCTCCTTCCACACAACACCATCCTTCACAGTCATGCACCTCTGCTTTTCAGAATAAATACTAAACCTTATTTCATTCTATATCTTGCTATAATGCATTGCTGTAAGATTGAAAATGTCATTCCTTTCCTTGTCATATCATATAAGTAGGATATTGAAAATAGATGGGAAAGTCTATATTCAGATACATCAAAGAGTGAAGGGAAGGAATGATAACAATTTACATCTAGCAACCTCACTTCCTCTATCACTTATTAACATTTGTTGGTCAAGCTTTTATCTTATCTACTCATATATCCTAGAATTCAATTTAAGAAGGAAAAGGGTTGTGAAGGGGCAGTACATAAAAACAAAAGTATGAACTGAAAGATTAAAGCAGACTTTTCTGATAGAAGCTAAGTCTGACTTGGCTGATTGGTTTAACAATGGAGTTTGCCTTTACCAATTAGGTGATATGGCACATGGTTTCCTAAATGAGCTGTGTCTGTAGGTGTAGAGAATATTATTAAAACATGTGATAACATCTTTTTGCCAAATACTATTGTGTTATATTGGCATAGATGTAATGAAGTTAAAATATTTCAATTTTCCCAAGTCTTTGAGGATATCAGGTTAAACAAAAACAGGAGTATTATTTTCCAGAATTATTTTGGGGGAATGTGAGTAGAGAGGTTGGGAGCAGACTTCCTTAAGCATCTGGGCTGGTTTCCAGTTCTCTGAAAATATGGTAATGCCTGAGTGAGCAAGCCTCTGTGGCAGTGTTGTGGAGTTGTCAGAAGAAAACCAGGGGAGGACAGAAACATGTTCTTGTTGAAGGTGAGAGAGGGGCTCAGAGTTTCTAAAACTGTTCATGTTTTATCTGTTGGGTAAAGCAAATTGTTTGCTCAACTTGTTTCTCTGGGTGCTAGAGAGACAGTGGTGAATAAGTCATGAAGTTTTCTGTTGTCATCCAGCTTACATTATAGTCGGTGGGGACGGGGAGACTAATAAAGAGTAAACAAATTAATACCATTTCAGATAGTAATGAGAGCTCTGAACAAAAAAAAAGAGGTAATTTGAGAGAAACTACAGTGGGGGTGCTATTTCAGATTGGGGGGTTAAGGAAGAGTCTCTGATTCAGCTCTTGGATTAAAATGTGGATGATCAACCTGCAGGGGATAATTCAGTGGAGGAATGATTTACACACAGCAGTTTCAAGTGCAAAGGTCCCGAGTTGGAATATGCTTGGTCTGTTTGAGGACAGGAAGTCAGGGTTTCTGCAGCTGAGAGAACAGGGCAAGTGGAAGGAGGCCAAGTTAGGGAAGAAGGCAAGAACAGATAGTGTGCCTTTTAGGCACTCTAGAGTGTTTGGCTTGTATAGTCAGCACAATAAAAGATCTTAAAGCATTTTAATCAGGAGAATGATATCTGGTATTTACTTTTTAAATGCTCACTCTAGCTGCTCTGTAGAGAATGGACTATTGGGGGAAGGAAAAGTTACCAGTAGGTTGACTGACAATGGTATAGGACAGAGGTGGCTAAAGATGTGGGCAAGAGGCTAGAAGCAGGATATATTTCAAATAGAGCCCACGAAATCCATTACTGAATTTACACAACTGATAGAGAATTAGGAGGACAGAGGGCTCCTGTATTTTAACTATTAACTGAGATTGAGAAGACTGCAGACAGATTTGACAGGAAATTTCAAGCTTTTCTTTCTGGACATGTTATATTTGAAGTGCTAGGTAACCTCAGTATGTAATGTAAAACAGTCAGCTGAACACACAAGTTTGGGGCTTATCAGGAAGTTAGGACCAGAGATCTACATTGAGGGGTCATCAGCATGTGGTTAGTATTTAACACTATCATACTCATTTCACTTGTATAGCCTATGTACTGCATAAGCTGTTTAGAGAACAGATGAAATATAAATAGGATTTAGATCTCTTTGAAGTTATTTGCCAGACTTTCCCTTTTCTTAGTTATTCCTTCTGTTGACAAAATTAGGATTTCAGATTTCAATATAAATATTTTGAAGCACCGGAGATTTAGGTAGAGAACAGCATTGTTGCTAAGTCACTAGATACACCTCATACAAAGAATGCTGTTTTGGTATCACAGTGTCTCTCCCCATTTAGTTCCAAATTTGAGTCTTGATCAAAAGGAAACTAAATCACATCTGGAACACTCACTACAAGGGGTGTGGGATTTTTGTAGCCTTTGCTGGTCAGAAAGTGACCCTAGGAGGAGACTGGAATAGATGATGAATGAGACAATCCAGTGACTGCCCCGCTGGTAAGAAAAATGTGGGCACTAGCTTTTAATGAAGCTTTAGTTCTATAAAACATTTGAAGAATATTTATTGGAAACTTTTTATGTAGGTTTTCTTTCTTATGGTATGTTTAAAAAAAAAAAAAAGAGCAGCTACAGAAAGCTATGGAAAATTTCCCGGGAAAGCTGTCGTCCAGCTTTCTAAATTAGTCTTTTAATTGTTAACCAAAAGTAAGAGTTCGTGAAATGACAGAACTGGGGGGGATATCATCAGTGAAATTGGGCAAATAAACCAGAATCTGTTTACATTCTTGCCAAATGTGTTGTTCAGTTTGGAAATTTTCTTTTTTGATTTTAAAATATTTTTTAAATTGGTAAATGCACTCATTTTGGTATGTGAATGGTCTTTACATCTTTGGATGTTACTGTGTTTTACTGCTTGAGGGATATACAATTAACACAGAATGCAAAATTGGGAGTGCAACTTCCCATGTTCATTGCAGTATTATTCACAAATAGCCACGACACTAAAATAATCTAAGTGTCCATCAACAGATGAATGCTTAAAAACATGTGATACATAGCCAAAAAGGGGAAATCCTGCCATATTTGACAACATGAATGGACCTTGAGGGCAGTATGCTAAGTGAAACAAGTCAGAGAAAAATATTGTGTAATATTACTGGTCTCTGGAATCTAAAAAAGCCAAACCAACAGAACAGTGATTGTCAGAGGTTGGGCGGTAGGGAGACTGGGGAAATGCTGCTCAAAGGGTACAAACTTCCAGTTTTAAGATGAATAAATCATGAGGATCTAATGTGTGTCATGGTAACTATGATTAACAGTACTGTTTTATACTTGAAAGCTTATATGACAGAACTTTAATGTCACAACAAAATGGTAATTAATGAGGTGAAGGATGTGTTAACTAACCTTATTGTGGTAAACATTTCACATTATAGAAGTGTTTCAAATCATCACATTGTACACCTTAAACTTACACAGAATTTTATGTGAATTATATTTCAATAGAGCTGGAAAGAGGGGTTCAACATGATAGTGTAGGAAGACCCTGAACTTGCCTCCTCCCATGGACACCAAATCTACACCTACATATACAGCAATTCCTCCTGAATAAGAATGGAGGTTGCACAATAAAGGATAGAGGGATCATACTTACTGTATCTCTGTCTCTCCCGATATTTTAACAATGGGAACCCCCAATGAGGGATGGGATACCACTGTAGGGGGGAGGGAGGGATACCACCATGGCACCCAGGTGCAGATATACCCACCCTCGGGTACACCAAAAAGCTCTAGCTGTTTAAAGGGCAACAAGACAGCAGCACCTGGGTGGCTCAGTTGGTTAAGCTGCCAACTTTGGCAGTCTGTGCTGAGAGCTCAGAGCCTGGAGCCTGCTTTGGATTCTGTGTGTGTGTGTGTGTGTGTGTGTGTGTGTGTGTGTGTGTGTGTCTCCCCCCCTTATAAAAATGAAACATTAAATAAAATAAAAAAAAATAAAGGGCAACAAGACAATAAGTGAAAGAAACCCATTTGCTAAACCCAGAGCACCTGCCAAATTGTGGGGAAACTGAAGTCTCTTAAGGACTGGAGATGCTACAGAGCATCACTGTTTTTGTCCCCCCTCCACCTTTATAATGCAGAAGGGAGCAAAGTCTCAGTGTTCTAGCTAGTCTGTTGCCTAAGACATCCTGGTTCCCTAGATCCCCACAGCGCTCTCCCACCTGCAACAGTGTCCACCCCTGCTCCTGGCATCCCACCAGGATGTCATGGTGTGGTGCACACAGGGACACCCCAAAGTGCACCTGCTACATATCCACCTGTGTTGCTAGGGCAGCCCTGGCAAAGAGCACCTGGCATCCTCCTCTTGTCTACACGCACTCCACTTTCATCCACTTTGCCAAGGTGGCCCCCAGTGCAGAGTGCCCTAGGACTCCAGCCTGTGTCTATTTCAGCCATCCAGCAAAAGCCACCAGGCACACCGAGTCTACATAGAGGATGTTCCTATAAAGTCCACTCCTTCAAGACTGAAGAGGTAGCAAAAAAAAAAAAAAAAAAAAAAAAAAAAAAAAAAAAGACTGAAGAGGTAGCAGTTTTGCCTAATTCGCAAACAGAGTCAAAATGAGGTGGCAGAAGAATATTCCCCATATGAAATAAGAGAAATAAATGAAACAGATAAGCAATCTATTTGATAAGAATTTCAAAATAATGGTCACAAAGATGCTCACCAGACTGGAGAGAAGACTAGATGAACTTAGAACTTCAAGAAAGAGAAAATATTTTTTAAAAAACCAATTAAAGTTGAAGAATACTATAATTGAAATGGAAAGTACACTAGAGGGAATCAACAGCAGACTAGAGGATGCTGGCAAATGGATCAGCAATCTCGAAGACAGGGTAATGTAAAGTAATAAAGCTAAACAGTAAAAAAAAAAAAATAAGGACGGGTTAAGAGACCTCTGGAACGTAAGCATACTAGCATTCACATTACTTGGATCTTAGATAAATAGATAAAAGAGCAAGAAACTTACATGAAAAATATCTGAAAGTTTTCCTAACTTGAAAAAGGAAACAGGAATTGAGGTTGAGGAAGCACAGTCTCAAACAAGATGAACCCAAACAGGTCCACACCAAGACACAGAATAATTAAAATGTCAAAAATTAAACATAAAAAGCTGGTTCTCTTAGACTAAGAGTCACGCTGGAAGAAGCAACATGTCCTCTTCCTCTCCACCATCTGATTGGCAGCAACTATACATGAATACATCTCCATCCATGTTGGCCATGCTGGTGTCCAGACTGGCAATGCTTGTTGGGAGCTCTATTGCCTGGCACATGGCAACCAGCTTGATGGTCAGATGCCAAGTGACAAGACCACTGGGGGAGGAGAGGACTCTAACACCTTCAGTGAAACGGGTGCTGGCAAGCATGTGTCCAGAGCAGTGTTTGTAGACCTGAAACCTATAGTAATTGGTAAGGCTGGCACTGGTACCTACCCTCCAGCTTTTCCACCCTGAGCAGTTCATCACAGGCAAGAAAAAAGCTGCCTATAATTATACCTGAGGGCACTAGACCATTGGCAAGGAAATCACTGACCTAGTCTTCAACTGAATTTGGAAACTGGCTGGCCAATGGACATGTCTTCAGGGCTTCTTGGTTTTCCACAGCTTCAGAGTGGAAACTGACTCTGGGTTCACCTCCCTGCTGATGGAATGTCTCTTTATTATGGCAAGAATTCCAAGCTGGATTTCTTTATTTACCCAGCCCCAGAGCTGTAGTTGAGCCCTACAACTTCCTTCTCACTACCCATACCACCTGGAGCACTCTGATTATGCCTTCATGGTAGACAATGAGGCTATCTATGACATCTGTCACAGAAACTTTGGTATTGAACACCCAACATACATAACCTGGTAGATTGGTAGGTCAGATTGGGTCTTCCATCACTGCTTCCCTCAGAATTGATGGAGCCCTGAATGTTGATCTGACAGAATTCCAGACCAACCTGGTGCCTTATCCCCAAATTCATTTCCCTCTGGTCACATATGCCCATCATTTCTGTTGAGAAAGCCTACCATGAACAGCTTTCTGTAGCAGAGATCACCACTGCATGCTTTGAGTGGCCAAAAAAATGGAGAAATGTGACTCTTATCATGGTAAATACATGGTTTGATACCTATAGTGCTGTGGCAATGTGGTTCCCAAAGATGTCAATGGTGCCATTGCCACCATTAAGACCAAGTATACTATCCAGTTTGTGGACTAGTATCCCACTGACTTTCAAGTTGGTATTAATTACCAGCCTCCCACTGTGGTACCTGGTGAAGACCTGTCCAAAGTACAGTGAGCTGTGTGCATGCTGAGCAACACCACAGCCATTGCTGAGGCCTGGGTTCTCCTAGACCACAAATTTGACCTGATGTATGCCAAGCGTGCTTTTTTTCCTCACTGGTATGTGGGTGAGGGCATGGAGGAAGGAGAGTTTCCTGAGCCTTGTGACAACATGGTTGCCTTTGAGAAGGATTATGAGAAGGTTGATGTGGTTTCTGTTGGAGAGGGTGAAGAATAGGAGAGGAATGCTAAAGTTAAAAATGTCCAAAGGTGCTGCTTTTACAAGGAAGCTTGTTCTGTTTTAAACAGAGTTGTGCTCTTAATTTTTATGTAGCAGTATATACTCTCATATACAATTACTGATCTGTGCTTTAAAACACCCTTTGTTACAGACCCAAGCTGTCTATTTCTCTAATGGGTTTGAATAAAGTATTCCCTGTCTTAAAAAATTAAATATAAAGAAAATCTTAAAGCAGCAAAAGAAAAAACTAGTTACATACAAGGGAAACCCCATAAGGCTATCAGCTGATTTTTCCACAGAAACTCTGCAGGCTAGAACCAAGTGGCATGATAAATTCAAAGTGCTGAAGGGAAAAATTACAACCAAGAATACTCTACCCTGGAAAAGGTATCATTCAGAATTAAAGGAGAGATAAAAAGTGTCCCATACAAGACTTGAAGGAGTTCATACTACTAACCTGACAAGAAATGTTAAAGGGATTTCTTGAAGTAGAAAAGAAAATCCAAAACTAGAGGAAAACTATGAAAGGAAAAACCTCACCACTAAAAATCAAACCTATACTGAAGGAAGTAGATCACTTATAAAGCTAGTATGAAGGTTAAAACACAAAAGTAGTAAAAACAATTCTGTCAAAAAATTATTTAAGGTTTTTACCAAAGAAAAACATGTAAAATATGACATCATATACAGAAAACAGAGGGGAAGAAAATGTGCTTCAGAACGTGTTTGAACTTAAGCAACCATCATTTTAATATACACTGCTATATATGAAACTCATGGTAAATATGAACCAAAAGCCTGTAATAGATACACAAAAAATAAAAAGGAAATCTAAAAGTCACAATGGAAGAGAGAAAGAAAGGAATAGAAAAGAGCTATAAAAACTAGAAAATTAAAAAAATGGCAAGAAGTACATGTGTATCAATAACTAAGGTAAACGGACTAAATGCTCCAATCAAAAAACATTAGGTGACCGAAAAAAAAATACCCATCTATATATTTCCTATAAGAGACTCACTTCAGACCTAAAGACACATGTAGACTGAAAGTGAAAGTATGGGGGGGGGGGGAAGATATCTCATGCAAATGGGGAAAAAAAAGCTGAGGTAGCAATATTTATATCAAACAAAATAGGCTTTAAAACAAAGGCTATAAGAAGAAATAAATAAGGGGGGCTCCTGGTGGCTCAGGTCATGATCTCAAGATTGGGAAGTTTGAGTCCCACATTGGACTCGCTGCTGTCAGCACAGAGCCCACTTCAGATCCTCTGCCCCCTTTTCTCTCTGCCCCTCGCCTGCTCATGCTCACTTGCATGTGTGCTCACTCACTCTCTCTCAAACACTAAAGAGAGAGAAAGAGAGAAATAAGGATATTATGTAATGACAAAGAAATCAGTCCAACAATATAAAACCTGTAAGTATCCATTCATCCAACATAAGAGCATCTAAATTTGTCAAGCAAATGTTAAACATAAAGAACTTTAACACCCCAGTTACATCAATGGATAAATCATCCTCCTAGAAAATAAGGAAACTGGCTTTGAATGGCACATTATACCAGATGGACTTAACAGATATATAAAAAATATTCCATGCAAAAATCATAGAATACACATTCTTTTCAAGTGTACATTGAACATTCTCCAGGATAGATTACATGTTAGGCCACAAGACAAATCTCAAATCTAAGAATACTAAAATTGCATCAAACGTCTTTTCTGAGCACAATGGTGTGAAACTAGAAGTTGGTTTCAAAAAAAAAAATGGAAAAACCAAAAATACATGAAAACTAAACAACATGGTAATAATGGTACTAAATAACCAATGATTCACTGAAGGAATTAGAGAGGGAATGAAATATCTAGGGACAAATGACAATGGAAAAACAATGCTTCAAAATTGGGATACAAAAAAAGCAATTCTAACAGAGAAGCTTATGGCAATACAGGCCTATATCAAGAAGAAAAATCTCTAATACGGAATCTAATCTTATGTCTAAAGGAACTAGACAAGGAAGAACAAAACCCAAAGTTAGAAGAAAATAATAAAGATTAGAGCAGAATGAAAAAAACTAAAAGAAAAAGTCAACAAAATGAAGAATTGGTTTTTAAAAAAATGATAGAACAGCATGGAAGTTTTTTGTGTGTCTTGCATCCATTAAATACAGCCAGACCAACACTAAACCATCCTGCACACCTAGAAAACTGATGGGAGGATTAACACAACAATCTGCACAACCTGAACCACAGAATTCAGCAGGTATGTGGTGTGGATAGGTGAACTTGGGGAGAGAAAAGCTGCAGGAAGGGAGGTGCCTTTGTGGGCATAAAGAGGATGGTGGGGGTGGGGAGAATACGGGAAAAGCACCCCTCCCCAAAAGCAGCTGGAAAGAAAGTGGAAAATTGGAAACAGCTGCAGGGACTAAACTAAAAAGAGAGAAAGGAGAAAGGACAGGGTTTAAATTCCATTAAGACTGTAAACAAGGGGAGTTCAGAGAGTCTGAAACTCTGCAGCTCAATATCTGGCAGTGCTCTGGTGGGAAGGGCAAATCCTCAGGAACAGAGTGGGGTCTGGGAGGTTCTTGGGCCACATGGGGGAAAGTGGTTCCACTATTGGAGGGACATTTGGTAGAGACAGTAGAAGCCACGTGGTCCCAGCAGACCCCAGACCACATTCTCTGGTGCTGGAACAAGGTAGTTAAGGGTGAAGGCTGGTGCCAGATGTGTGTTGTGATTTTCCGTAATCCCTGAAAAGCTGTTGCTACATGATCTCGTGAACTTTTTCTGGGGTGGGCTGGCACCTGGCCAGTCTTGGGTCACTGGCAGCAGCAGGGTCCTGCAAGCGTTCCTGGGTGCAGCCGGCATTAGGCCATTGCTCGGTGAGACCCTCCCACAGAGGGGCAGAATGGGTCAAAGCAGCAGTCCTTCAGAAGTAAGGGGCTGGTGAAAACAGCTACATCTGAGACAAAACTTGGGAGAGAGGTACTGTCTGGGGCTTGGTCATGGACAGTGAAGAAGCATGGAGTGGACAAAAGCTGAAGACAGAGGATGGGTGTGTGATTGCTGATCAGGGAGAACAGAGTTCCGGTATTAGAGACTGGGTAGCTGGGTGATGCCATTTTCACCACTCCCATGCATGTGTATATGCACCTACAAGCACAGCAACAATCCACCCCAGTAGGCTGGCAGCACCATCTAGTGGAGAAAAGAGCTATTACACTGAGCCCCGCCCCACTGGGCCAACCTCACTCTTCAACACGTCTCACCACCTAGTTTATGGACTGTAAAGCACTTCATAGTCGGACTTCTAGGGGAAACCAAGTAATTTCAGTCCTATTTCAATCTGTTAGCAGGTCTATCCAATTTTCTATTTTTTCCCCTCTTTTTCACTTCTTTTATTTTTCTTGCATACAGAAAAAGACATTTTTATTTACAATTTCTATTAAAAATATTCTTTAATTTTTTTTACTATATTTTACTTTTGTGTAAGTATTTTCAAATTCTATTTTACTTCCATTTTATTTTAGTCTACTATAGTGTTTTCACTTTCTCAAATTTTCAAACGATTTCCTTTTTTCCCCTTTTTCTTTTTTCTTGAATAAAGAGAAAATTTGTTTTTAATTTTTATTAAAAATATCTTTAATTTTTCCTACTATATTCTTTACTTTTGTGTAAATTTTTTCAAATTCTATTTTACTCCCATTTTAGTCTACTTCAGTGTATTCATTTTTTCAAATTCTCAAATGATTTTTTTCCTTTTATTCCTTTTTCTCTAATCTGTCAAACCACTTTCAACATCCAGACCAAAACACACCTAGGATATAGCATAATTTGATTTTTTTGTGTGTGTTTTTTATATTTTTTAATTTTAGTATTTTTTAAATTTTAATATTTTTTATTTTTCATTTTTCTACCTCAATTCGTTTTTTCCCTTCAAAATGACAAAATGAACAAATTCACCCAAAAACAAAGAGCATGAAGACAACAGCCAGGGATTTAACTAACACAGATACAAGCAAGGTGTCTGAACCAGAATTTAGAATCACCATAGTAAGATACTAGCTGGAGTCGAAAAAAGATTAGAATCCCTTTCTGCAGAGATAAAAGTAAAAAAAGCCAGAATGAAATTAAAAATGCTATAACTGAGCTGCAATCACGAATGGATGCAGCAGCAGCAAGGATGGATGAGGGAGAACAGAGAATCAGTGATAGGACAAACTTACAGAGAATGAAGCAGAAAAAAAGAGGGAGATTAAGGCAAAAGAGCACAATTTAAGAATTAGAGAAATCAGTGACTCATTAAAAAGGAACATCATCAGAATCATAGGGGTCCCAGAGGAGGGAGAGAGAGAAATAAGGGTAGAAGGGTTATGTGAGCAAATCATAGCGGAAAACTTTCCTAACCTGGGGAAAGATACAGGCATCAAAATCCAGGAAGCACAGAGGACTCCCATTAGATTCAACAAAAACCAACCATCAACAAGGCATAGCATAGTGAAATTCACAAAATACTCAGGCAAGGAGAGAATCATGAAAGCAGCAAAGGAAAAAAAGTCCCTAACCTATAAAGGAAGACAGATCAGGTTTGCAGCTGACCTATCCACAGAAACTTGGCAGGCCAGAAAGGAGTGGCAGAATATATTCAATGTGCTGAATCAGAAAAATATGCAGCCAAGAATTCTTTATCCAGCAAGGCTGTCATTCAGAATAGAAGGAGAGATACAAAGTTTCCCAAACAAAAATTAAAGGAGTTTGTGACCACTAAACCAGCCCTGCAATAAATTTTAAGGGGGACTCTCTGAGGGGAGAAAAGGTGTGTGTGTGTGTGTGTGTCTATGTATGTATATGTACACATATATATGTATACACACATGTGTATATATACACACATTTATATGTATATATACACACATTTATATATGTATATATACACACATATTTACATATACACACACGTTTATATATGTGTATATATACATATATATTTACATATATTCACACATATATTTATATATATGTATATGTGTATGTATATGCGTGTGTGTGTATATATAAAATGGAGAGAGAGAGAGAGAGAGAAAGACCAAAAGTAACAAAGATTAGAAAGGACCAGAGACCACTACCAGAAACTTAAACTCTACAAGCATAATGGTAATAAATTCATATTTTTCAGTACTTACTCTAAATGTCAATGGACTCAATGCTCCAATCCAAAGACATATGGTGGGGCGCCTGGGTGGCGCAGTCAGTTAAGCATCCGACTTCAGCCAGGTCACGATCTCGCAGTCCGTGAGTTCGAGCCCCGCGTCGGGCTCTGGGCTGATGGCTCAGAGCCTGGAGCCTGTTTCCGATTCTGTGTCTCCCTCTCTCTCTGCCCCTCCCCTGTTCATGCTCTGTCTCTCTCTGTCCCAAAAATAAATAAACGTTGAAAAAAAAAAAGACATATAGTAACAGAATGGATAAGAAAACATGATCCATCTATATGCTGTTTACAAGAGACTCATTTTAGACCTAAAGGCACCTTCAGATTGAAAACAAGGGGATGGAGAACCATCTATCCTTCTAATGGTCAACAAAAGAAAGCCAGAGTAGCCATACTTATATCAGACAATCTAGACTTTAAAATAAAGACTTTTCTGCATCAAGAGATGCAGAAGGGCATTATGTCATAATCAAGGGGTTTATCCATCAAGAAGACCTAACAATTGTAAACATTTATGCACCAAATGTGAAAGCACTCAAATATATAAATCTATTAATCACAAACTCATTGATAGTAATACCATAATAGGAGACTTCAACATCCCACTCACAGTGGACAGATCAACTATTCAAAAAACCAACAAGGAAACAATGGCTTTGAATGACACACTGGACCAGATGGACTTAACAGATCTATTCAGAACATTTCATCCTAAAGCAGAATATACTTTCTTCTCCAGTGCACATGGAACGTTCTCCAGAATAGACCACATACTGGGACACAAATCAGCCCTCAACAAGTACAAAAAGATCAAGATCATGCCATGCATATTTTCAGACCACAACGCTATGAAATTCGAAATCAGCCACAAGAAAAAATTTGGAAAGGAAACAAATACTTGGAGACTGAAGAACATCCTACTCAAGAATGAACGAGCTAACCAAGCAGTTAAAAAGGAAATTAAAAAGTATATGGAAGTCAATGAAAATAACACCACAACCCAAAACCTCTGGGACACAGCAAAGGCAGTCCTAAGAGGAAAGTATATAGCAATCCAGGCCTTCCTAAAGAAGGAAAAGATCTCAGATATACAATCTAAACTTATGCCTTAAGGAGCTGGGAAAAGAACAGCAAATAAAACCCAAAACCAGAAGACAGGAAATAATAAGGATTAGAGCAGAAATTAATGCTATCGAAACCAAAAAAACAGTAGACAGATCAATGAAACCAGAATCTGGTTCTTTGAAAGAATTAACAAAATTGATAAACCACTAGCCAGTTTGATAAAAAAAAAAAAAGGACCCAAATAAATAAAATCAAGAATGAAAGAAGTGAGATCACAACACAGCAGAAATAAAAATTATATTATGAGCAACTATATGCCAATAAAATGGGCAATGTGGAAAAATGGACAAATTCCTAGAAACATATACACTACCAAAAATTGAAGCAGGAAGAAATAGAAAATTTGAACAGACCCATAACCAGTAAGGAAATCAAATTAGTAATCAAAAATCTCCCAAAAAACAAGAGTCCAGGGCCAGATGGCTTTCCAGGGAAATTCTACCAAACTTTCAAGGAAGAGTTAACACCTACTCTCTTGAAGTGTTCCAAAAAATAGAAATGGAAGGAAAACTTCCAAACTCTTTCTATGAAGCCAGCATTACTTTGACTCCAAAACCAGACAGAGACCCCACTAAAAAGGATAACTCTAGACCAATTTCCCTGATGAACATGCTTGCAAAAATCCTCAACAAGATATTAGCCAACCAGATCCAACAATACATTAAAAAAATTATTCACCACGACCAGGTGGGATTTATACCTGGGATGCAGGGCTGGTTCAATATCCACAAAACAATTAATGTGATTCATCACATCAATAAAAGAAAGGACAAGAACCATACGATCCTCTCAATAGATGCAGAGAAAGCATTTGACAAAATACAGCATCCTTTCCTGATAAAAACCCTCAAGAAGGTAGAGATAGAAGGAGCATACCTCGAGATCATAAAAGCCATATATGAATGACCCAATGCTAATATCATCCTCAATGGGGAAAAACTGAGAGCTTTCCCCCTAAGGTCAGGAACAAGACAGGATGTCCACTCTTGCCACTGTTATTCAACATAGTATTGGAAGTCTTAGCCTCAGCAATGAGACAACACAAAAAAATAAAAGGCATCCATATCTGCCAGGAGGAGGTCAAACTTTCACTCTTTGCAGATGACAGGATACTCTATATGGAAAATCCCAAAGATTCCACCGAAAAACTGCTAGATTTGATTCATGAATTCAGCAAAGTTGCAGGGTATAAAATCAACACACAGAAATTGGCTGCATTCCTGTACACCAACAATGAAGCAAGAGAAAGAAATCAAGCAATCAATCCTATTTACAGTTGCACCAAAACCCATAAAATACCTAGGAATAAATCTAACCAAAGAGGTGAAAAATCTATATGCTAAAAACTATAGAAAGCTTACGAAAGAAATTGAAGACGACAAAAAAAAAATGGTAAAAAAGATTCCATGCTCCTGGATAAGAATATTGTTAAAATGTTGATACCACCCAAAGCAATCTACATATTCAATACAATCCCTATCAAAATAACACCAGCATTCTTCATAGAGCTTGAAAAAATAATCCTAAAATTTGTATGAAACAAGAAAAGACCCCGAATAGCCAAAGCAATCTTGAAAACGAAAACCAAAGCAGGAGGCATCACAATCCCAGACTTCAAGCTATACTACAAAGCTGTAATCATCATGACAGTATGGTACTGGCACAAGAACAGACACTCGGATGGATCCACAAATGTATGGCCAACTAGTCTTTGACAAAGCAGGAAAGAATGGCCAATGGAATAAAGACAAGCCCTTCAGCAAGTGGTGCTGGGAAAACTGGACAGCAACATGAAGAATGAACCATACACAAAAATAAACTCAAAATGGATGAAAGACCTAAATGTAAGACAGGAAGCCATCAAAATCCTCAAGGAGAAAGCAGGCAAAAACCTCTTTGATCTTGCCCACAGCAACTTCTTACTCAAAAGTCTCTGGAAGCAAGGGAAACAAAAGCAAAAATGAACTATTGGGACCTAATCAAAATAAAAGGCTTCTGCACAGCAAAGGAAACAATCAGCAAAACCAAAAGGCAACTGACAGAATGGGAGAAGATATTTGCAAACAACATATCAGATAGAGGGTTAGTATCCAAAATCTACAAAGAACTTCTCAAACTCAACACCCAGAAAACAAATAATCCAGTGAAGAAACAGGCAAAAGACATGATTAGACACTTCTCCAAAGAAGACATCCAGATGGCCAACTGACACATGAAAAAATGCTCCACATCACTCATCATCCGGGAAATACAAAAACCATGAGATACCACCTGACACCTGTCAGAATGGTTAACAACTCAGGCAACAACAGATGTTGGTGAGGATGAGGAGAAAGAGGATCTCTTTTGCATTGTTGGTGGGAATGCAAGCTGGTGAAACCACTCTGGAAAACAGTATGGAGGTTCCTCAAAAAACTAAAAATATAACTACCCTATGACCCAGCAATTTCACTACTAGGCATTTATCCATGGGATACAGGTGTGCTGTTTCGAAGGGACAGATGCACCCCTATGTATATAGCAGCACTATCAACAATAGCCAAAGTGCGGAAAGAGCCCAAATATCCATCAATGGATGAATGGATAAAGAAAACGTGGTGTGTATGTATATATATACACACACACACACACACACAATGGAGTATTACTTGTCAGTCAAAAAAGAATGAAATCTTGCCATTTGCAACTACATGGATGGAACCAGATGTATTATGCTAAGTGAAATTAGAGAAAGACAAAAATCCTATGACTTCACTCATATGAGGACTTTAAGAGACAAAACCGATGAACATAAGGGAAGGGAAACAAATAATATAAAAACAGGGAGAGGGACAAAACAGAAGAGACTTTTAAATATGGAGTGTCATGATCTCATGGTTGGTGGGTTTAAGCCTCACAGAGTGGATCCTGTTTGGGATTCTCTTCCCCTCTCTGCACCTCCCTTGTTTTCTCCCAAAATAAACATTTAAAAAAAAAAAAAAATTAATAGATGATCAATGAGAAATGATACAGACGTTAAAACTGACAACACAATTATCTAAACAATTGTAAGAGACAATGAGAAATTATCAAATTGGACAGCCTAGAAGAAACGGACAAATTCCCGAGAATATGCAATCTTCCAATGCTGAATCAGGAAGAAATAGAAAATCTGAACAGACTGATTATCAATTCAATTTTATAACTAGTAATCAAAGACTCCCCAACAAAAGTCCAGAATAAGATGGCTTAACAGGTGAATTCTACCAAACATTTAAAGAGGGGATTAACAAGTAGTCTTCTCAAGTTTTTCTAAAAATAGGAGGAAAGCTTCCAAATTCATTTACAAGGCCAGCATTACCCTGATACCAAAAGCAGAACAAGACACTACAAAAAATGACAATTATAGGCCAATATCCTTCATGAATATAGATACAAAAGGCCTCAACAAAATATTTGCAAAGCAAATTCAACAGTACATCACACCAAAGGATCACCCACCATGATCAAGTGATATTTACTCCAGGAATGCAAGGATGATTCAGTATCTGGTAATCAATCAATATAATACATCATGTGTATGTTAACATGGTATAACAAAATAAAGGACAAAAATCATGATCTGATCAAATGCAGAAATACATTTGACAAAATTCAACATCCATTCATGACAAAAACTCTCAACAAAGTAGGTTTAGAGGGAACATACCTCAACTTAGTAAGTTCCATATATAACAAACTCACAGCTAAAATCATACTTAATCGTGAAAGCTGAAATATTTTTCTCTAAGATCAAGAGTAAGACAAGATGTCCACTCTCACTCCTTCTATTCAACATAATACTGAACATCCTAGCTGCAGCCATTAGACAAAAACCAGAAATTAAAGGCATCCAAATTGGTAAGAAAGAAGCAAAATTGCCAATATTTGTAGATACTACATATAGAAAACCCCTGAAGACCACCAAGACCTTAGAATTATTTCAGTATAGTTTCAGTATGAAAAATAGACAGAAATCTGTTTTGTTTCTACATACTAAAAACAAAGTAGCAGAAAATGAAATTGAGAAAACCACTTACGATTATATCAAAAAGAACAAAATACCTAGGAATAAATTTAACCAAGAAGGTGAAAGACCTGAACACTAAAAATTGTAAGATATTGATGAAAAATGAAGACAAATAAATGGAAAGATCAAATGTGCTCACGGATTAGAAGATTATAATGTTCATACTACCCAAAGAAATGTATACATTGCCAAAGCAACCTTGAAAAAGAACAAAGCTGAAAGTATCACAAATCCCAGCTTTCAAACTATACAGCTATAGTAATGAAACAGCATGAAACACAAAAATAGACACAGATCAATGGAACAGAATATATCAGAAATAAACCCATGCTTACATGTTTAATCTGCAACAAAGGAGGCAAGAACATACAATAGGGAAAAGATGCTCTTTAACAAATTGTTGTAAAAATTGGACAGCTACATGTCAAAGAATGAAACTGGACCACTTTCTTACACCATTCACAAAAAACAACAACAAAAAAACCCACCTCAAAATGGATTAAAGACCTAACCATAAGACCAGAAATCATAAAACTGCTAACAATAAACATGAGCAGTGATCTCTTGGACATTGGTCTTAGCAATATTTTTCCTGATCCGTCTCCTCAAACAAAATTAAAAAAAAAATATCAAGCCTACACCAAGTAAGAAGCTTTTATACAGCAAAGGAAACCCGCAAAAAGAAAAGGTAACCTACTGAACAAGATATTTGCAAAGAATGCATCTAGTAAGGGGTTAATATCCAAAAAAGATATATAAAAATCTTCTGCAACTCAACACCAAACTAAAAACACCAAACACCACCACCAACACCAAAACAAACTAAAAAATGGGCAGAGGACCTGAATAGACGTTTTTCCAAACAAGAAATTAATTGGCCAAGAGATACATGAAAAGATGTTCAACATCACTAACCGTTAGGGATATGCAAATCAAAACATAACGAGATATTAACTCACATCAGTCAGAATGGCTAGAATCAAAAACAAGTGTTGGCAAGGACGTGGAGAAAAGGGGACCCTTGTGTACTGTTGGTGGCTATGTAAATTGGTGTAGCCACTGTGGAAAACAGTATGGGGGTTCCTCAAAAAATTAACAATAGAAATACCGGGGCACTTGAGTGGCTCAGTTAAGCATCCGACTTTTGATTTTGGCTCAAGTCATTATCTCACGGCTCATGAGTTGGAGTCCCACATCCGGCAAAGCATGGAACCGGCTTAGGATCCTCTCTCCGCCCCCCCTCCTCCTGCTCCCACACTCTCTCAAACACACACACAAAATAAAAATAGTAATACCACAGGACCCAGTAGTTCCACTTCTGAGTATCTACCTGAAGAAAATTGAAACACTAACTTGAAAAGATTACTGCACCCATATGTTTATTGCAGGATTATTTACAGGAGTCAAGACATGGAAGTAATGTAAGTATTTATTGATAGACAAATGGATAAAGATGTGGTATATAAACAATGGAATATTGCTCATCCATAAGATGGATGGACCGATTATGAGAGTATTATGCTAAGTGAAGTAAGTCAGAAAAAAACATTCCGCATGATTTCACTTTTATGTGGAATGTAAAAGACAAAACAAATGAATAAAAATAGACTCAAAGACAGAGAAGAAACTTGGGGTTGCCAGAGGTCAGTGAGGAAGGAGATTAGAGGTACACACACTTTCAGTTGTAAAATACATAAGTCACAGGAATGAAAAGCACAGTATAGAGATACAGTCAATTATATTGTATTAACTTTGTATGGTGACAAATGTTAAGTATGTTTACTGAGGGGAGTATTTTGTGAAGTATGTAATTGTCAAATCACTATGTTGTATGCCCAAAACTAATAGGTCAATAAAAAAAGGCTGAAAAAATTAGGTTCAAGTATTAAATTTTTTTCATGCATAGGCCAAGATAGCTGGATAAAACTTTAATAGCTATAAATTTCTGTTTTCTCTGCTTAAGAATTTTTGGGATGTTGACAAAGATGTCTAGAACTTATTAAAATTGATTAATCTGTGACTACTATGTTTGATGTATTTACTTTAATCCAAAAAATAAATTACAATGCTACCCAATAGCTTTTGAGTTTACTATTCTCAAGCTTTTAAAAATATATTCTCCTCTGATCCTCTTCTGAATTTCTAGTAAGTGGCTAAATTTAAGGTAGTATATTATTTCTATCTTTTCAGAATTGAAGAAATGGTAAACCAAGGCAATGATTATCTGTATATACGCAAAGCTTTGAGAATTAGGGTTGAATTTTTTCAAAGGTTATTCAGTGTGTTAGGAGTACTTTGTGGTTGGTCCAAATTGTTCACTAGGTAATAGTTGGCATGACAACTGAATAGCTATACTCACCTGTGACTTGTCCCTTGAATCTGAACATTTCTAAAAAAACAGGAACCATGTTGAAGGCTAAGCTCACTCTGACAAACAACCCTTTCAATGGCAATGGTGGCGGATATTGTAAAGACTTAAAGGGTAGGCAAAGAAAAGTGGCAACACTTCAAACTGCGCATTGACAGAGAAGAGCACCAGTTGAAGGGAAATGAGGACAATGGATCAGAGGCAGCCAGGTTTTGTCATTTCCTATTGTGACCAAAGAACCAGCAGAGTCCTGAAGCCCTGGATCTGTCTTTGTGTCCTTTATTAAATGTATGTGGTGCCTCTCTGTATGAGGCCAGGTAGTTTAGGTCTTGGACTTCCTTTCCTGGAGGAAAGACAGTTTTCTTTGTTGGCAGTACAACCATCTGGCTCTGTAAGTTTAACCAATTCTGGAACACTTCCACCAGGGGTTAAGATATATCATTCTGTAATTACCACATCAATTAGGAGTTTTCTGGTTCCAAATTAATAGGAAACCCACTTCAGACTGTACTGAGCCATTGTGGGAAATCACTTGCTTATAAATAAAAAGTCTAGCAATAGGTCAGCAACATTTGGTCAGGGCACCAACTTGATTTCTCTACAATTTTAGTGGCTCTGCATCCCTCATGTTCATTCTACCCAGCTTTCCTTCCAGTCACAGAACGATTGTGGCAGGGTCAGGTCTTCCATTCATATACCACATTGTCTAAAAGAGATTTCTTTTCCAGTGACTGAAAAAAAAAAAGTCCTTGACTAGATGCGGATCAGTTAAGATGGTGAGCTCACCCTTGAACCAATCATGGTGCAAGAATGCTTTGTGCTCACTGGTTCATGCTGTCAAGCCTCACTCCTGCAGCTGGAGAGGTAGCAGTGATGCTAGAAGAGGCACCATAGAGCAATCCAGGGCTGTTTCACAATGAGGACATCCTCAGTGTTCACACATAGAAACCACAACATGACACCATGTGCACCTGCTCTCGATGATCTTATGGCCTGTTCCAAACTGCACAGAGGATTGGTGGGATGTCTGCTTGGGGGAATGTGGCAGGTTTTAATGTACAGGGCATTTAATGCACCAGGCAACTTGCAGTGGTGGGAGTGGAGAGTAATCTTGTCAGATTCCTATAAGCCAAAGCCTTTTAGAAGAATATTCTGAGGATGCAGACTTTTGGCATTTAACAGTAGCTCAGGAGTGAGTTTAATTAAGAATAATCAGTAAGGGGATGTTATTATTAGCAGTCTAAAATTAACCACACAGAAGCACAAGAGTCAAAGAATTGTCACCTATGTTCAAAGGCAAAAACTAGAATCTATTGCTTTTCTATGTATCTCCAAAAAGCTTAATGGCTTTGTAATTATATAAGGACCTTTACTCTTCACTTCTTCAGGCTGCATTTTTAGTGCCTTCTTACTAGGTACTTAATTTTCTCCATTTGGTGAATAAAATCCAAGTGGATATAGACTTAAAATTTTTTTTAATGTTTATTTTTGCAAGAGAGACAGAGACAGAGCGACCAGGGTAGGGTCAGAGAGAGGGGGAGACACAGAATCTGAAGCAGGCTCCAGGCTCTGAGCTGTCAGCACAGAGCCCGGTGTTGGGCTCGAACTCAGGAACCATGAGATCATGACCTGAGCCAAAGTTGGATGCTTAACCGACTGAAGCACCCAGGTGCCCAGGATGTAGACTTTTTAGTATATGGGTAGTAGATGCTGGAAAGAAACACAGATTTAACAAGTTGTAAAATTAAGTCTGGAATAGTGGGAGATTTCCAGAATATGAATGGCTTTATTTGTATTGTGCAGCAGGGGATGTGAAAAGAAGCTAGGGCTCCTGATGGCAAATAGCAGAAACCTCAACCCTTTTACTGGCTTCCCCTCCCACTCCACTCCATACCCTTCTTCCTTTTATAGTAAGAGGTGGATCCGGATTGAAGGCAACTAATCAAGAGAGTTTTGTAAAGGATGGGTGCCAGTCTATAAGATCTGTGACAACGTCCTCTGAAGCTAGAAACAGTTCTGTGGGTATCATGAAATTATTCTGACACATCTAAACTGGCTTCTTCCTTTTCTACATTACCCCAGGCCTCAAGGGCTTACAATGATAGGTGGCCAGATCCATTTAATTTTCCATTTTTGCACTTTAGATTCTAGTCCTGGGTTTCTATTTCTAACTGTATGACTGGAGGCAAATGAGATTCCCTCTTTGTGATCTCTAGAAGATATGGGTAATGCAGCCTTTTCATTACAGCCCCATGAGTAGGATCAAATCAGGTAACACACAGGCATTATAAAGTTACACAATGGTAGAGAATTATTATTTAATGTCTCAAACACCAAAATGGTCTGGAGTGTTGCAACAGTACATTCCTTCAATGAGCCTGAGGTTTCTTTTTAACAGGAATTCTTACTGCAGAGTGATGATACAGTTTGTCATGCTAAAAAGAGCACAAAGATGCTTCTACTTTATAAAATTAGATATTGGAAAATAACACACCCAAGTATTTTGGCTACCATCATTCAAGTAGAATGGTAATTAAATCTCATAACAGGGATCCAAGTTCACCATTAGTGTGGTTTCTGTGATTTCACCTGCTCTAATGAGCTGAAGAGAGAGAACGCCCACTGTGAGATACATAAATGTCAAGAGGCAGGATAAATGGATTTTGATGGAAAGACATAAGGATATATGTCCCTCTTGAGTTTAATTCTAAAACCCCTTTGCAGTTGGCCACGAAAACATTCAGTCTTTACTCTAAACTGCTTTGAAATTACATTCTGTTCTGCTAGAATTCTTCTGTTCAGCGTTAATCAAGATCTATGAAGAAAAGAAAGTGAATCTCCTCTCAACCTAATCTTGCAGGAGATCACAGAGACTGGCTTTGATGCCCGTTCAGAAGTTCCTGAAAGAGGGGATGCACTCAGCTGAAAATGACAGGGAGATCCCTATGTGACTCTGTAATGGGATCATTAAAAAGGAGTGTTTAATCTCTGCAATCCCTGACATTAAAACAGACACTATTGTGTGAATCTGAAGGCGGAGACACTCACCACGAAGGAGCTCATGGTAGCAAAGATAAGTATCTGAAAAGACTTTTAATAAAAAAAATTCTCTTTGCACAGAAGCTTTCCCTTCATTTATCCTTGGCTCTGTTTTCCCTTAGGTTATTTCTTATCCATCCCCTTCCTGGACATAAAATATCTGTCACTGATATTTTCAGCAGGCTTCTCGGTTTTGGTGTGTGTTAGAATCCTCCTAGTCTCTGTGGAAGCAGAGAAGCAAACAGGGAGAGTAACTGGAGAAATTCTTACTACTACTATTAAATTAGAGGCATAGTGGACCTTCCTCACACTCCTGACTTCAGAAACCATTTTACTTTCCCATGAACTCATAAACCTTAAACCCTGTTGAAGTAGTTTCTGTTTGAGACACTTATTTCCAGGATCCCATTCTTCTCCCTCCAAATAGCTCCACAAATGCCATGGAACAGGAAACATGGATCAGTACAGCAATTACTGGTTAGCCCCAAATCCAGGTCATTTATCACTTATTACTTATGCAGCACACACGAAAAAACTCCGAGGACTCTTGGTGATGCCCAGTTTTAATCCTGACCTTACAACATCCGTTTTGAATGGAAGGAGCACTGGAGCTCAGGTCATCAAAATGGGTTTCAAGACTTGGCTCTATCATCCAACTTTCCTCATGTCTGGTCATTATAAAATGGTGACACCTCACCTGGGTAGCAAAGCCTTGGGAGGACTGAAGGTGAATGGAAATGAAGGCTCTGTGTCAGTCAAATGCCATATAAAAGTGAGACTCTGTCTGGGTCTATAGCTGTTGGGATTTTAAGGATGGTCTTTAGGAGTTTGGTGAGGATGGTCTTTAGGAGTTTGGTGGAGTTCCTTTTTGGTCCAGAACAGAAATGATAAATGGAGATGTCCCTGTGTCTAGACCTCTGGATCTATGCAAAATATCTCTTAGTTTGACCTCAAAGGCTGAGTTGGGGAAACAGATTCTATTATTCCATTTCCTCTTTCCTCTCAAATATAAAACCAAAATATGAAAAACACTGCCCCACCATCTATACCTATCTCCTGTGTCCCTACATTTGATTAGATTTCTTTTGCTTAAACGCATGACTTTTCCGATTCAGACCAGGAAAAGCAGAAATGCTGTCTCACAAGATCATGATTGCAAATCTGGACTGGGGTGAGGAAGATACAAAGAGAACGGATTTGGGGATAGAGAGAAGCAAAAAAAAGCAGGCTTCCTCTTCTATTTCCATCCAGACAGATTAAACAAAGTTGAAAAGGTAACTTCTAAAGACACTTAATGATAGAAAGTCACAGTGGTTAAAAAAAATCAAGTTCTTTGTCATAACAGACTTGTGATTGTGTGGAAATCAATCATTGTGTATTCTGGAAAATAATTCCATTTTGCTAGAGAATAAATTTAACCAAACAATTTTTAAATAGGACAGAACTAAAAAGCCAGTCAACCAAAGAGTACCTGTGTAATATGTCTAAAAGTTTTTAAAGTAGCCTTCTTTCCTTTCTCTAAAAGGTGAGAAATATCAGAAAAGCTGGTTTTAGAAGTCAACAGAAGGTAACTGTTCCACTGGTCTTCCTTATTAAGGGTAGGTCTGTTCCTCCTGTGATGTTTTTTACATTAAATGGAATCTTTGACAACCAACTTCACTTCTTGTAGGCATTCAGCAAATATTCATTGAACCAAAGTTTTCTTAAACCTTGAAGGATCTGAAGTATGTGTTTGTGTCTGTCTCTCTCCCCATTTGTCCCTGTCTCTGTGTGTGTGTCTCTCTCTCTCTTCCTGGCTTGCTCTGGCTGTGTGTGTGTGTGTGTTTGTGTGTGTGTGTGTGTGTGTGTGTGTGTGTGTGTGTGTGTGTGTGTGTGTGTGAGTGAGACAGAATAATGGTAATACTCAGGGTAGTCTTAGCAGCTCTTCCATATACCTGCCTGGTTTCCCTCCTGTTCTGTCTTCCCTCCAAGTCTAATGGCTTAACTGGTTCTGCAGGAGCTTCCAAGTAGACTTCTACTTGTCCCTCTCTTGAAGCCAATATATTCTCCTAGTAGGATAATTGCCACTAATATGGTATCTGTGAAATATTCATGCATTCAGGCAGTATTTACTGAGTTTCTACTTCCTGCCAGCCACTATGCTAGGTTCTAAAGTACCCCCCACCCCCTCAGCAACCTTCCATCATGTATGGAATTATGTGATAATCAGCCTCATCTCCTGCCTCCCTTACCCGTCCTACATGCTGGCTTTTCAGCCATAGCAGAGTCCTTTTTGTTTCCGGAGAGTGGTATGCTGATTCATCCTTTCTTGTCTTTGTTCCCTCTGCAGTGAAAACCCTTCCCCATCTTGTTGGTCTGAAGTATTTCCTTCATCTTGTAACATCCAGCTGGGGGGCTTTTCTGTAAAGGTTCCTCTGATCTCTTTTTCTAACATAGATGGAGGGCAGTATTGCACACTTTATTTCATAGTGCTACAGTAGTACTTTCCAGCACTTGGTTGAGCATTACATAAGTGTAATACATAGGTCACATATACAGCACTAGATTGTAATACTTTCTGTCCGTGGTAGTCTCCCTGCCTGCAGGCCAAGCATCCTGAGGCCAGGAGTTAGTTCTAAAGCCTCTTGGCATGCCCAGCACCTCATAAGGTATGTAATATACATTTGTTAAAAGAAAAGCAAAATAGGCTTAACTTATGAAACCAGCTTCCCTGTGGATCCTCCTCCTGTACCTGCCTCTAAATATTTTTTGGGGCCTTCCTCTCTTTTAACTCCACAGCTCTTTCCTATGCAATCTCAACTAATTCTCTTATTTCAATACATCCATATGTTGATGACTCCACCAAATTTGTCTCTAAAACCGCTCTCAAGTTCCTGCTCACGTATCTGACTATGTAACTAGTTTTCTCTTCCTGGATGTATCCCAGACATCTCAAACATAGTATCCAACAATAAGGTAATATTTTCCTCAAATCCACTTCTCCATTTTGTTAAGTAGTACCCAAAATCCAGACACCCCCAAGCCAGAAATGAGAGTTACATCTTTCAAAGTTCCTTCATCAACCATTCAGTTCATTACCAAATCTAGTGCCTTCTACCTCTAATTCAGATCTCGAATCATTCTTCATCACTAGTGCTCTTCCTCTGCTCTTTCTTGCCTGGTTTACTACCAAGTGTCCTAACTGGTTTCTCTGCTACTGTCCTGCCCACACCCCCCCCCCCCACCTTCAATCTGCTGTCCACAATGCAGGCAAGTCAACTCAAAAAAATGCAAATGGCATCCTGTCTCTCCTTGCCTAAAACTATTCAGTATCTTCCCATTCACACAAAGGTAAAGTTAAGTCTTAGCATGGCCTGTAAAACTCTATGCCAGTAGGCCCCTGCTTTCTTCTCGAGGCTTTTACTGCACTCCTCACTCTTTATGCTCCAGACATATAGCCCAGAATTCTCCCTACTGAATGGAAACAGATATATAACAATTCATATCCAGATTATACCAGTTACCAGGAAATGCAGATACTCCTGATTAAATTATGGCTGCCAGTCATCAAATTAGAGTAATTGCTATTTAAGAGACAAAGCAATGTATGTGTAACTGAGCAGTACCTAAGGTAGGAAAGGAATATACCAACTTATTTATTTTAGTTAAAATTAGCTGCAATCATTTAGGATGTAGTTTATCTTAGGGGAAAAAATGGAATAGATTAAGTCTTTCTCCCCTGATGCAAAGTACCAACATATCACTTTCTTCGATGTTTCTTTCAAAGAGTCTCTTAGCACTTGATTATTGAAAATATAAATACTGGAGAACTTCACATCTTTATTTTAATAAACCAAAAACCTAATTTTTTTTTGAAAAACTTCCCCAAGGACCTGTTGTGTGTTTCAACAAAATATTCAACCAAATGAATGCTAAAGGACTTCATATGACCCAAATTGTCCTATTCATGAATTTCACCAAAAACAATTTTCACATTTATCCTAATCAATGAATCACATTATCAACATGAAAAACACTTTATAATACATTGCCTTTTGTTTTCATTTCATTTTATTGTGTAAAGATTTTCCCCAATATGTCAAGATGATTTTCAAAAAAATCTCATTTCTCTCTACTGTGGAGAAGTTTTATCACTATAGTGTTTTAATAATCCAGGTAGTAAGTAATTATAGGTGCTTGATTATTTCAAATCTAGTTCAGTGTCAGCAAAAACAAACCCCAGCTAGTTTTTTTTTTTTTTTTTTTTTTTTTTTTTTGCTGCTTTTACTTAGGGAGGCAGTATAGCATCATATAAGGGCTTTGGATTTTGGTCTCAGACAACCTAAGTTTGAACCACCTGGCAGTGCAAATTTGGGAAAATAACATCTTTGTTCCTTAGGTTTCTCTGGATAAGATTACATATACTAGCAGAGTGATGAATTTAAGTGAGCTTAACTGTAGTGTTTGACATGTGGCAGGGGTTAAAAATTGCAGTTTTAATGAATTGTGATGATATAAAGCTTTTTAACTTCCTTTGATCTTATTCACAAAAGAAAATGCCACAAGATGCCTTTGGTATTCATATCACTGAGTAGTCGCAGTTAATATGATGACTAATACCATTGATTTTCTAAAGGATGTGGATTTTCTGGAAAAGATAGGTTAATTTTATCTTTGTTCACTTGTGAGTTTAGTGACTTTGACATTAGGATGATTGCCAATATAGATTAACATGCCTTAAAACTGTCCTAGAATCCTGGGATTATTGTGGACCTATGCAGCTTCCATTTATAATTCCATTTTAAAGGGAAAAAGCTTTTGGTATAGCTCTTAAATTCTTATCTCTATAATCTGTCTCATGTTCCTGCTCACATATTTACAATTTCTAACCAGTCTGTGAAGCCAACACTAGTTCATTCTTGTCTTTACTAATTTACTCAAATGTTCATTAAGTGTGTCCCACATACCATTCTAAGGAGCAAACAAATGATCAAAAATATAAAATCCCTGACATTTCTCTGGGAGGCAACACACATACATAACAAGTAAATCATACAGGCTGCAAGACTGTGAGGAACATTATGGAAACTAGAAGGCAGGGAAGCTTTATATGGAGTATCAGAGGAGGGTCTTCTAATTTTAAATTATGGTGGCCTAGGAGGGTGTAATTGAGAAGGCGATACCTGCACAAAGACATGAAGGAGAGGAGTGAAAAAGCAACAAGAGCTCTGGGGAAGAAATTTCTGGGCAGAGGAAGAACAAGAACAAGGGCCGAGATGCGTGCCTGGTGACTGAGGAATAAGAAAGCCAGTGCAGCTAGAGAGGAGTGAGCAAGGGGAAGAAGGGGGCAGCGTTAGAGAAGCAGGGCCTGAAGCCATTAGGATCTCTGGTTTTTAACTCAAGGGAGAGGGTAAGTCACTAGAAGTTTTTAAATGAAGAAGTGGTGTGATCTGAGTGGAGTAAAGGAATTTGTTCATGAAGCAGGAAGTCTCTTGCTCATATACTTTCTGCAGCCCACCTTGAGGGCTGGTCCCCTCAAAACTTAAGCATCCAATAGGTTCTTTGGGTACCATGCAAACTTTGGGTTACTACAACCCAACATGGAGACCGTTTGTTCTATTACAATCCCAGAAATTCTGGGGTAAAAGCAAGAAGAGCAAGTTACATAGAATGTGGAATATACTCTAGAAGTTTCTAAGAAATGGAATATTAGAAACAGCAAACAGGGGTCCAGAGAATAATTATCAGCTATGAATATCCCACCCCCTCACTTCCTTTGACAACTATGATTTTGTTTTCTATGAATCTACTTTACGAATTTCATTTAAATGGCACCATTTTTCTTATGTTTGGTTTATTTTGCTTAGTAAAAGGTGTTCAAATTTTATCTAGTTTGTAGCATGTGTCAGAAATTCATTTTTTAAGGTTGAGTAATAAAGTATATTGCATGGATACACTTTAACTTTTAAAATTTACTCATTCAGCCCAACATCAACACCTTGGACATTCCTTCTTCCATTCAGGTCACCACAACCTCCACAATTTGGGGGGAGGGTCTTGCAGGAGGCCGGTAGCTCAAAATACAAAAGAGTTTCACTGAGTAAAGGAGTCCAGGATGACTGCAACTGTATGTAAGTTTAGAGTCAGAGTGGCATGGGAGATCGTTAGCCCTTCTTGGCTTAATTGCTTTCTGGAGTACATCGGGATAGTCTACAAAGAATGTATGAGGTGACCAGAAGCTGACAACTTCATGGGGCCGTCCATTCCAATTCTATCTCCACTTCAGGTACCAGCACTCATCTTTGAGTTTTGTGGAATAAGTTAATAACTTGTGATACAGCTCTAAAAGCAATGAGATCCCAGACTACATAGCTATTTCTAAGGGAGGGAACATTACTCCTGCACCTAATGATTCATTGCTTATTTGTCTTTATGATAAAATTCTTTGTTGTGTTATTTTAATATACACGTTAAGGGGACAAAATGGTATGCAATAGGCACATTGGAAAGTTATTTGAGGTTAGTAATACAGAGGTACATCTCTCCTCTCCCCTACCAACCCTCAGAGAAAAGAAGTTTCTTGACCATCTCAACTAGAGTGGGGTTACACTGAGGTGAGAGGAAGAAGAATGATGGGAGGGAAAAGGAAGACCTGGTATGTTTGGAAGGATCTCCTCTGAAAAATGGGTTTGTGTGGCTGATGGCTATTGTTGGTGACAGAGACTATTTCCTAACACCTCTCCAGAAGAAGTTGCATCTTCCTACTACCTGTCCTTTCTATGAAAAATTCTTCATTCAGAACATGGGGGAAAAAAAAAGAACCTAAATGTATATACTGCACTGCCTCAGAAGAAAAGAAAAGCTCTGAACTTCAGGGTAAATATAAAACAAAGATGAAGTAATAATTGAAAACTAGTTAAGAACATTTTTCAGTTACGACATAGGCATAGATTTGGTTAAGCATATATAACTCTTTTAGCCTGTTATTAGCCAGTTATAAGAGTCTTACAATGAGACTCTTTGAACTGCCTGATACAGCAGGTACATTTTTTATGAACGACTTTGAAAGTCTCCATCAATAACCCAGCAATTGCACTACTAGGCATTTATCCAAAGGATACAAAAAATACTGATTTGAAAGGGTATGTGCACCCCAATGTTTATAGCAGCATTATCAACAGCTAAATTTTAGGAAGAGCCCAAATGTCCATTGACTGATGAATAAAGATGATGTGATATGTGTGTATGTAGGAGTAATATAGAATTTACTTGGCCATCAAAAAGGACGAAATCTTGCCATTTACAATGATGTGGATAGAACTAGAGTGTATTATGTTGAGTGAAATAAGTCAGAAGGACAAATTTGATTTTACTCACATGCATAATATAAGAAAAAAATAGATGAACACAGGGCAAGGGAAGGAAAAAGATAAAAACAGAGGAAGGCAAACCATAAGACACACTTAACTAGAGAGACTATACTGAGGGTTGGTGGAGGGAAGGTGGGCAGGGAGGATGGGCTAAATGGGAGATGGGCATTAAATAGGACACTCGTTAGGATGAGCACTGGGTGTTATATGTAAATGGTCAATCACTGAATTCTAATCCTGAAACCAATACTACACTGTATGTTAACTTGAATTTAAATAGTATCTTGGAAGAAAAAAAAGTCCAACAAAACATTTTTGGCTATTAAGCAATGGATTTGTTAATCCTCACTGTCTAGGGGGAAATGTAGCTTATACAAAGGAAGTAATGAACACCCTTCTCAAAATAAAGTAAGCATGAAAGGGCTTTTATGGGAAGGATGCTGGGGTATCTTAGAAAATTTAGAACAGGAATCAGGGTACCTTTAAAGTTCTTATTTCAAATGTTCATAGACTATAATGGACTGTCCTACAATTGTTGGGACTCAGCTTCTAAGTTCAGATGTTCTCAGTTCCAGTGACTAGCAGAAACCAACACCAATTCCACATTCAAAGTGAGAGAATCTGATTTAATGGTTTTGGGGGAGAGTCAATCCAGAACTCTAACATTTGTGGGAACTGAGTTAAACTGTAAATGGAAACTCTCCAAGAAACAGACTCTTAGTTATAGAGAACAAATTGATGGTTATTAGAGGGGAGGTGGGTAGAGGGATAGGTAAAATAAGTGATGGAGATTAAGGAGTGCATTTGCTGTGACAAGCACTAGACATTGTATGAAAAGGTTGAATTACTATATTGTATACCTGAAACAAACACTATACTATATATTGACTAACTGAAATTTAAGAACTTTAAAAATGTGTAAATGTTAAAAGTTACAAATCAAGGTAATAAAGGTAAAATGTTCTATCCTCCTGACAGGCATGCCTTCCTAACAAGCCTGGAAGTCCAGGTTCAAATTTAGAATTCTTGGATTCCATAGGGGCACTACACCCAAATGTAGCAGCAGAGAAGGTTGGCTACTAGACTGCTGCCCATCAGCTACATTCTACCCTTGGATTTTGGATACCCTACTCTGTATACCTGAGCTCCAAATACAGCCCACACAAATACCTGCCCCTAAATACCAAATAGGCCTATAGCAGCAAGGCTCCTGAAGGCCCTACAAGTACCTTGAGCTATTTGTGCATGGATCCCAGGGCCCTGGATTCCCAAAGGAATGGGCACACTGAGTAGGGTGGGAGGGAGGTAGAGCAGGAGGAGGAACAGAGGATGACACCCAGGGCATGGGTCCCTGTCACCCAAGTATAGGGGGTGTAACACTAGTTGTAATACCAGAGAAAAATTATCATCCTGGTTGTATTTGTGTTACAAATGGCTCATCCAATTACAAGGCTAGTTAAGTGCATTAAAGAACAAAAAAAGAAACTTCATACTCAAACACTTAGTTTCCTGCACACTTAATCAAAAGAAAAAATTTCTAGGTACTACCTAGCAAATGGAAAAACAGTAACACAATAAATCATAAGCAATTTATCTTCTTGTGAAGTTAAAACTGCTTATTCTTCACCACACCCCCCCCCCCCCAACCAACCAAATATTAGCAAAGGTTTCACCTCCACAGGTCAAATGGATTATTGGTAACAGCCTTGCGGCTTTGTTCTACAAAATTTCTATTTCTTCTTAGGGAAAAGAAATGAACTACACCTGAAAATAGTTCAGATTAAAACTGTGCTAAGCTTTTATTTCATTACTTTCCTTTTCTGGGTCCTTAATAGGCACATCTGTGTGCGACTAAGATCTTCAGAACCTTGCATGAGTGATTCTCTACATGAAGTTGTAATTTCCTATTTTCTGACCTCAATTTCCACTGCTGAAATTGAATAGTAGGACACCAACAGAAAAAATGACACAAGAACATATCTCTTAAGAAATAGGGTGAATATCTCCAACAATAAAGACTGAAAACAGAAGATAGAAAGTACAGTTTGTACACTATTTTGAAAGTCATTTTAAAAATATAGATGGATCTATTCAGATTAATCACACCTGTAGTTTCTCATTGCCTAAACAACCACGTCCAAATTCATTGAAATTTTTCTCCTTCTGGTCTGCTTTTTTAGCCTCTTGTATACATAATACTCTTTCTGTGACTCTGGTTTTATTACACCATTCCTCTTGTTTCGGAGCTTCCAGTGGGCCCGATTTTGATGTCAATGATTCTCAAGGTTGTAGGAAACAAAGTTTGAATGTGAGCTTCAGAATCAAAAAACGGTAGTCCGAGTTCCAGTTCTGCTACTGACAAGCTGTGTGATTCTAGACAAGTTAACCCTTTCAGTCTCCAATTTCCTCATCTGTCAAATGGGGATAGCGATAGTGCCTATCTCATTGGGTTGTGATATAGATTAACTAATACAAATAAGCTCATATGGCAGTGCCTGGCAAGTGTTAAACCTTCCATAGGTGATGCTTAACATCACCCATCATCAGGGAAATGTAAATAAAAACCATAGTGAGATGTCACCTTATATCTGTCAAGGTGGCTAAAATCAAAAGAAATAACAAGTGTTAGTGAGGATGTAGAGAAAAAACTGTTGGTGAGAATTTAAATTGGTACAGCCACTGTGGGGAAAAAAATGTGTGGAGTTTCCTTAAAAAGTTAAAAAAAAATGGCAATACCATACAATCCAATAATTCTACTATTGGGTATCTATCCAAAGAAAACACAAACACTAATCTGAAAAGATATATGCATACCCATGTTTACTGATTATTTACAATAGCCAAGATATGGAAGCAACCTAAGCATTCATCAATAGACACATGGATAAGGAAGATGTGTGATGTTTGTGAAGTGAATAACTAAAAGCATAATCAGACCCATAGAGAACTGGGGATTGGCAGAAGGGATGGAGGTTAGGGGATGGGCAAAATGAGTGAAAGGGAGTGGGAGATACAGGCTGCCAGCTATAGAATAAGTCATGGGAATAAATGACACAACATGAGAAATATAGTCATTGGTTCTGTAATAGCACTGGTAAATGGTAACTGCATCTCTGGGGAGCACAGCCTAAGGTATAGTTACTGAATCACTATGTTGTACACTCAAAACTAATGGGACACTATCAACTTTACTCAAATTTTTTAAAAGTTAAAAAAAATTAAACCTAGGTAGTTAGAAATATTCTCATCCTCTTAGGGCTTGTGCCCATCCCCATTGGCTCATCTCTTGCTATTCTCAGTCTTATACCTTGCATTTCAGAGCTACTGAACTACTTGAGTTCTGTGAACATGCTATACTATTTGTGTAGGATGGCAGACTCATACTTCCAAATTTTTTTTGTATTTAAGTTTATTTATGAGAGAGACAGCATGAGTGGAGGGAGGGGCAGAGAGAGAGGGAGACACAGAATCCGAAGGAGGCTCCAGGCTCCGAGCTGTCAGCACAGAGCCTGACGTAGGGCTCAAACTCACAAACCGTGAGATCATGACCTGAGCTGAAGTTGGACACTTGACTGAGCCACCCAAGCACCCCTTTTTAAAATGTTTTAAAGCATACTTTCCTTTAAAGACCCAAACGACATGACCACTTCAAGAGTTCTCCCCCTTTCCCAGACACAAGTGACATACACTGCTACTTCTAGCCATAATTCACTGCTATACTTGCCCCGTGTAGAGAATGCAAGATTTGCTCGGCGAGGAGAATCACAGAAGTGGGAAGATTTTCACCAAGTTCTCCAGAGTGTTATTTATTCCCTCAGGAAAACCAAGGACACCACAGGTATTGGTGAGAGGCAGCTAAAATGAGTCACTCTTTCCGGTGGTATCAGTATCTTTCCTGGTATCAGTCAGTGAAGCTGGGCAGACAACCATTTACCATTAGATAATCATGATGTATCATGAGCTAACCAGTTGTCACACTGGCCAAAAGAAGAGTTTTAAACTTTAGTTTGTATGGTTTCTGATTAGGCGTTTTATTATTTTTAATATAATTTGTCAAATTGGTTTCCATACAACACCCAGCGCTCATCCCAACAAGTGCCTTCATTGTAAAAACATTGCACCTTGGTGAATTTCCATTGCTGCTTTGAGGACTGCTGAAAAACCACTGGTTCAGTGTGCCAAGAAAAGTTTGATAGTGCCCAATATTTCAGATCAAGAATTAGGGCTTCATGTTCAATGATGTCACAGGTGGCTTGGTGACTGGGTTTTTGAGTCTTAGATTTGGAAAGGACCACAGAGCCCACCCTTCAGCCCCCAAGTCCCCCCTCCCCCATACAGATCACACAGGCCAGTGTCACAAAACTAATTATCAGAGCTAGAACCAGGACCCAGGTGTCCTAACTCCAACCCTGTGGGAATGCGACCAATGCCAACATCACCCAAATCTCTTCCAATTTCCCCCACGAAAAGGTATAAAGGAATTTTAAAGTTGTGTAAGGCCTTAGAAGACTTTGGATCCACTTTCAAATTTCCTCTTCCTTTACACACTTAAAAAGCAATGCTCAGCAAGTTTAGGTGACTCATCTGAGGGTTACTATCAGAGTTAGAATGAATCTGGGAGGGGTGCCTGGGTGGCTCAATTGGTTAAGCCATCCAACTTCCGCTCAGGTCATGATCTCACAGTTCGTGGGTTTGAGCCCTGCATCACGTTCTGGGCTGACAGCTCAGAGCCTGCTTCAGATTCTGTGCTTCCCTCTCTAACCCTCCCCCACATGTGGTCTCTCAAAAATAAACATAAAAAAAAGTGAACCTGGGTTTAGTTTTCTGAGTCTCCACCCAATTTCTTTTGCTATGGGAATCTGAAATTGGTTTAATCCCAACTGAAGACAAGATATATGTCAGCTTTCAGTGATGTGACACAAATGATGCATGCCCAGCCCTGCATGGCTAAGCAGGCTGCTTACTCTTAGGAGAGCTCAGTGGATGTTAGGCACTTACTAGTAACAGATGGACTAGGATGGTGGTCCCGCCTTTCAGGCTGCTGGGAGGACAGGGGCTTCTCAAGTAACAACATGTGCAGCCAGCCATTGCTGTGACTACAAATCAAAAGGTTGTTCAATGGTATTGACATGGTTCTATTTTGCACCTACATAGAAGGCTCTCCAATATTTGGGTTAAGCTGGCACTGGTCATGCACACAGGTTTTTTTTCCACGTATTTATATATTAAAATCATCCTTTTTGAGGATTACAGAAGATTGTGGATATGCATTAATATCTGTAACCCCATTAAAAAGGTTTTGCTTAACATGCTTTCCCCCTATAATTATCAAGTTTAAGTTTATTCACTTTATGGCTGAGGTTTTGTGTTTTTTGCAAATACTGATCAAATATATTTTGTCACAGTAATCTCAATCGCTTTGAATGAATTCATCTGTATTTTCTGTATTCACTTCATCAAAGCTATAAAAATAAATTCACACTTCAAAATAAATATAGGTTTTATATAGAAAGTACATTCTAGGAAAAATGGACATCTGTTGGAAGGTGTAATATCAGTTTCAGATGTTCATCTGGAGATTTATAACAAAATCCCCTGATATTCACTCAAAAATATATTTAATTTTCTTCAAGGTTTTTTATTTATTTTGGGGACAGAGTGAGACAGAGCATGAACGGGGGAGGGGCAGAGAGAGAGGGAGACACAGAATCGGAAACAGGCTCCAGGCTCCGAGCCATCAGCCCAGAGCCTGACTCGGGGCTCAAACTCACTGACCGCGAGATCGTGACCTGGCCAAAGTCGGACGCTTAACCGACTGCACCACCCAGGCACCCCTCAAAAATATTTTTAAGTGTCTACTATGCACCCAGCATTAGATCATGGATTAAGTGTGTAACAATGAAGTAAATAACTTGGAGAGGAAAGTAACATGTAAATTTACAACTAAAACATGTTTGCTAAAATGGAGGTGTTTTGGAGTACCACAGGAACAAAGGAGAAAAGGGCACTCCTGTCTTTCTGGGAGGAATGTTTCCGAAAGCAGCAGTGTTTGAGCTAGAATAATGAAGGCTGCTTGTCTGTAGACAGCTAAAGGAGGGGGCAGATGTAGGTCAGGGTGGTCATGAAGGATTATTCCAGTGTTGGTGAAAAGGTGTATTGGAGACAGGTCCTTAAGAACCGGTACAGTTACCCACCAGCTTTCTTTCCCTGCTAACCAAAGATCTATTGCCCAAATCATCTAGCAAATCACTTAGAAAAGATCCTCTGAGTATCTGATTCACTTCAGTGCTAGTTGCAAATTAGCTATTCACATTAACACCGTTTTTAAAGTTTTATTTAAATTCTAGTTAACATACAGTGCAATATTGGTTTTGAGAGAATTCAGTGATTCACTTACATACAATACACAATATTTACCCTAACAAGTATCCTCCTTAATACCCATCACCCATTTAGCCCATTCCCTGCCCCGCACATCAGCCCTCAGTTTGGTGTCTATCATTAAGCATCTCATGGTTTGGTTTCCTTCTTTCCCCCACTCTTCCCATATGTTCATCTGTTTTGTTTCTTAAATTCCACATCAGAGTGAAATCATACGGTATTGTCTTTCTGACTTATTTTGCTTAGCATAATACAGTTTAGCTCTATCCAGGTCAGTAAAGAGTGTCAGTTCCTCTAAAAGTTAAAAATAGAACTACTCTAAGATCCAGTAATTGCACTACTACCAAAAGATACTAAAATACAGATTTGAAGAGTTATATGCACCCCAATGTTTATAGCAGCATGATCGACAATAGCCAAAGTGTGGAAAGAGCCCAAATGTCCATTGACTGATGAATAAACGTGTGGTATGTGTGTATCCATTGTGTGTCATAATTTTGGCTCAGGTCATAATGCCAGGGTCATGGGACAGAGCCTTACATCAGGCTCTGTGCTGAGCATGGAGTCTAAGATTCTTTCTCCTTCTGCCCCTGTTTCCAGTTCACATCCTAAAAGAAAGGAATCAAATCTCACCATTTTCATATTATTAAATTCTTAAGTGTGGGCAATATTAACAGTACGTAGACAACCAATTATTGTTTGAGATTCCTTTGTATGTGGACTAAAGAGCCGAGTGAATTTTAAATAAGGGTTAGATGGTTAATTTGATCAAGTTATATATGTACACCTACAGAGGTACAGAATCTTTCTACAATCCATCCCACGAATAAGATGCAAAAATCATTTCCAAGCTACCAAGAGCAAGATCAGAGTCTATATTGAGGTAATAGAGTTCAACAGGAATTTCTTTGAATTTAGAAATACTATGGGGCGCCTGGGTGGCTCAGTCGGTTTAGTGGCCAACTTCGGCTCAGGTCATGATCTCTCGGTCCAGGAGTTCAAGCCCTGCATCGGGCTCTGTGCTGAGAGCTCAGAGCCTGGAGCCTGTTTTAGATTCTGTGTCTCCCTCTCTCTGACCCTCCCCCATTCATGCTCTGTCTCTGTCTCAAAAATAAATAAACGTTAAAAAAAAAAATTGAAAAAAAATACTAATTAGTGGAGAAACTAGATTACTCAACTAATAACTTCCTTCCCTTCCTCCTTTCTCTGTTGAACATCTATCATTTCCTATCACTATGCTAGAATCACAAGAGGGCAAGAACTCAAAAGGGATTAAAGAGTTTAACAGATATTTTGTGCTTCTTGCTTGTATTGGTGTCATGAAGAGCAGAAACTGTTCAAAAACAGACATAAGGGAAAAAAACCAGTATGTGGGAACCATATAACATGGAAACCAAGAGACCTAGGCTTTTAGGTGTCTCTAACAACTAATGATGATTATAATCACTCTTGGTCATAAAAGGTTCAATACTAGCCTTGTGTTCAGTTAGGACATGTTACATTTTAGAATGATTTCCTACTGAAATAGTTAAAACCAAAACCTCAATGTTTATATTGTTTTCAGCTCCTAGAAAACTAGTCTATACAGAATAAAATTCCTTGAGGTCTAAGAAAACTCTTCAATTACTCATCTAAGACACAAAATACACTTATTAGCAAAGTTCCATGTAGTGCTCTTAAAATGAAGGCTGTTTAAAGATTAGATAACTGACAAGCCATTTATTGGTGTAGGCAAACCTCATCCTCCCAAAATACAGTGCATACTGAACGAGAAACATTATACCAATCTTCGTATGTTATCTACATCTCAGTCATGATTCTGAATGTTCTAAGAAAACACTTGTATGTTAATTCATCTATTTATGCAAACATGAACTAGCATGTTTTACCACTTTTGTCCTTTTTGTAATTCAAAATGATGGCTTGGAAGGTATCTTCAGTTTTATTTGGGGAGTAAAAGTAGGATTTTTCCTGTATGTTCATGTGAGTTCTTATTCTGAGCAGTGATTGCAGTCACTGTGGAGCCCAGGGTTCATTTAAAACATTTTTGTGTGGTCAGCCTTGAAAGCAATCATCTTCATCTTGCTTTCAAACTCACAGTGGTGTCCAGCTCATGACAGGCGTTAACTATTTTTTTTGTGGAATCAAAGTTTGCCTACACATTTGTCTTTCAGTTGTCTAACTCTATACCCCCCTCCTCCATCCTGGGTTTTGGGTCCCCCAACCTCCTTTTATCTTCCTTCATCGTGTTCCCTATCTCTCCCCACTGCAGCTTTCTTGGCAGGAGCTGCTTTTCATGAGGGTACTCCTCAGTGGTATCACATTGCAGTACCCATCTGTCTAAAACTAGCAGAGAGAGAGGATGTTTTGGCTCCTAAATGTCAGCAAGCATTCTATAGGGTTCATTGGTGAAGCTAATGGAAATGATTAAGGATCAGGCTGTGATACCTCAAGTAGATTACATGAAACAAGATAAAAATCCTGCTGCCTCATTCTGTGCCTTCATTCTGGCCTCATGTTTTATGTATTTGTGGCACCAGGTCTGCCAGTTGACTACAAGACATGATGCCCTTGAATCTAAACTCACCAGTGTGTAGTCTGCTGCAGAAGCAGGAAGCTCTAGGAAGAGCTTTTACGTTTCTATTGCTAAGAAAAACACTTGACATTAGGGCTTCTTGTGCAATCTAGAAGATTACCACCCAGGTTCCCTTCTGTAGGGGACTTCAATGATTTTTTCTTACATATACCCTAAAAGAATTTTGAAGAACTATTTCTTCACGCATTTTAAAGTTGGCATCTAATATTTTTCATATGGTTAGCTACAGTGGATATAGTTTTTCAGTGTATTGTAAATATTGGTATTTAAAAAATGTATCATACTTTTAAATGTATCAAAAGGAATATAAATACCGTTTAACAGTGGGAAATTTTACATTTTTTCCTCTGAATTCTTATTTTCATTCCATTTCTTGTGCAAAATTTTCTCCTACCTGCAAATCTCCTATAACACCCTTTTATACCTCTATGCACGTTGGGGCAGCTGGGTGGCTCAGGTGGTTAAGCATCCAACTTTGGCTCAGGTCATGATCCTGTGGTCTGCACCAGGCTCTGTGCTGACAGCTCAGAGCCTGGTGCTTGCTTCAGATTCTGTGTCTCCCTCTCTTTCTACCCCTCCCCTGCTCATGCTCTCTCTCAAAAATAAACATTAAAAAAATTTATATTTCTATGCACCTCAAGGTTGTTCATTTTACATTTTGGCCCAATCTCAATAAATGGTATCACTTCTATTCAGAATCTCAAGCCAGTAATCTAGAAGTCATTCTTTTATCTTCCTTACTCATCCCGTCCATCAAGTCCTTTTTAACTCTACCTCCAGTATCAAGCCAAATCCATCCAGATCTCTCCAGAATCCTGGGGTTCTACCAGAATTCTTCAGAGGAGGTTTGTCAGAGAGCTGTGGTCTAACATCAGCGTGCAGGAGCAAAGATCAGAAGAACTTATCTTTCATTTATAAAGCATCATTGTTAAAATGCCATTAACACAGGCACCAAACCTGTCTGAAGTTCTGCTCAGAACACAACCGAGATACTTTATTCCACGTCCCATAAAATGAGGTTTTTCTTTTAAAATTGATGAAATGCCCAGTCTTCTTTAAACCAATAAGCACTAATTGCTTCATTTGCTTCAAGCTTATGGGATGCCTTAAGCACTATAGAGCAAGGGATTATTTCACCAAGCTTCAAAAAAAAATTTTTTTTTTAAATGTAATAAACTTTGTTTCAAAGGTTGTAGGTGATAGCAACTTGGAAGCTATAGCAGATTTGGCAATAAGGAACAATGTGACCAGGTGTGATTTGAAGGTATAGGCAGGTACACTAGATAGCTAATCAAATGCAGCCCAGTGAGAAATATAAAAAAGATGAATTTTGAAAAGAAAAAAAGGAGACATAAAACTTCTGTTCAGATGAAAGAAGGATAGCACACTAGGTCTCAATTCTTTGGTCTTGTTTTTCTTATATGTATTTCTCTTACCTTATTTGGCAGGATTAAAACAAGATCCTCAACAGGCAAAATAAAGGATATTTGAGTTTTCTGATACTAGCATGTAAAACAATTTTGAATTTCATTTTAAATACAAAATGTCTTTCACTCGTTTTTTTTATCCTGTGAAAACATTCAGCACTTACATGAAATGGAAAAGATTGAATTCATCAAAATTCATGTAACAAAGACATATTAAGTACATTTTATGCACCAGGCACTAATCAAGACTTTGGGAGTCTGGTGTTGACCAAAGACACTAAAATGGAGGCAAAAGACACAAATGGCTTTGTTCTGGAGAAGGTTTTAACAACATTGTCGTATATAAAGCCTTCTAGCAAGGGTGGCTTTATGAGGTAGTGGTAAGTAAAGGGAGGATATTCAATTAGATAGTAATCATCTATTGGAGTTACTATATGCTATATTCTGTGATATATGTAGTATTTTACTTGGTTCTCAGGACAATCTTATGTGAGACTATGAACTCTACCCTATACTTATGAAATCTGACACTCAGGGGTTAAGCTCTATGTCATATAGCTAGTGGTAGAGCTAGGATTCGAATCGAGAGTCATCTGATTTCATAGCTCAGGCTTAGAAGGCAGGCATATTACAAAGGCTCCTTGAGCATTTTCCAGAAACACTGCGGAGAAGATGCCTACCTCAAATGGAAGATTATGCTAGAACTCCAAGGTTGCTTTAATGCTAAAGTCCCACAGGTGTAATTAAGATAAGTCCATTATTTGTTCAAGGATCTCTATTGAAAGACTACTCTTGCCCATTATCATATCTATAAGAATCTGACTCTAGTTAAAAGTCCACTGAAAAACGCAGATGGAGACCATACGACTGTTACTCTTTGCAAATTTACTGAAAGCTTAAAGCTTCTAGACTAAGATACCACCATAGTGGTACTGGCTTTGGGTAGTTTTCCCACCACACTCCACTCATAGCTGAGTTGGTTGCTCTTCCCGCTCCTGCTGGGACTTCCCCTTGCCCCGCAACTTAGGGGATGCCTGCCTGTAGTTCTGGCAGCTGTGCTGGAGGTAGCTTTGCCTCTTTCTACTTATTCCATTAGGTCCCACAGCTTATATGCTATGTAAGTTCATCTAATTCAGTTCTTACTACCCTGTTCCCTGGTCTTTTTACCCCTCCTCCACTCCAAAACTGACTAATTGGCCCACTAATTCTCTGGGATCTGATTGCCTAATTAAATGTTTCCATGGGACCCTTTTCTTGGCCATTTGTCTTAAAGCAATTCTTTGCCCACTGAGATTTTTTTTTTTCAGTGACCATCTAATTTGATGTAAGAGATATTTGTAGGACTGGGGAGGGGCTTTGTGCAAGCTCTCAAATCACATGACTGATACATTGTCTACCTACAACTGATATTGCAGGGTATCCTTGCTCTGAAACACATTTGCTCCTTTGGCAGAGATCAAGGTCTTACTCATGTTAAGATCAGCAAAATCTTATTTTTCTGCTAAGAGCCACATTCCTAAATTATAGTGCTTTCAGAAATGGGCGTGACATAGGGTTAGAAGAGTGTTAGAGGGTATGGAACAATTATTTAGTCTGCACAGATATTTCTCTTGGACCGTTCATAGATGGGCAGCTAGGCTTTCACTTCCCACTGAGAGACATCCAGAGTCGGCATTTATAAAGTTTGACCCTCATTCAAATAACGTTTGAAAGAAATCAGATCTCATTTACTAAAATATCAAGCTCAGGCAAGTCTACATCTTCTTTTAAACTCTTAGTCTTAATTATTCTCTGTGGTTGTTTGGACACGTCAGATATTTTATTTAAGCTGATAGTAACTCTGCAGTAACTTCAAAAGGTTTGGCTTGTGTCAGACCACTTTGGGAAGAGGGTTACTGTATTGCCATTCACCTTTCAACTTGGACACTCAGCTATGTCATAACAGTTTTATAGATTAATTGCCCAGAAATAACCAGCACTGGTTACAACAGGTTAATTTTAATTCGTTTCCCTGGATAGGCTTTTACATGCCTAGTGGATATTCCTTTACAGCACTGAACTTTAGCACCAGAAATAAAAAGAAGTCTGTGTTAACTTGAAAAGTTCTAGTACAGTATATTCTTTCATTAAAATACATTGCTGTTTAAAATGCATCTAGTATAAAAGCCTTAGAATGTACAAGTTCTTACTCTTGAATATGAAAAAGGGTAACAGCCCAGCAAATTTTGACATTCCAATATTCTAGCAACATTCCTCCCTGATACGTGGGGAAATGGATGAATAATATGTCCTACACATCCCCATCCCAGCAGGGCTACTGTACTGAACTGTACAACACTGAGAACATTCATATTGAGGGGTATTAATGGTGACCCCTTCCCAGGAGTTGCATAGAATACAATCTTCATAGTTTTTACTGAGAGTCTGGAATCTGACAAAATTCTTGCCTTGCCATGGGAGGTACTTACTAGTTCTGAATTCAGAACATCTGGGAAGAGATGAAGACTTTGTTATCCATGAGTTATTGATGAGAATTATTATTGTTCAATAGCAGCTACTTCACTCCTTCATACCATTCCTGTTGGAGCCCATCTCTTTATTCACTCTCAAAGCACCACTTTATCTTGTTGCAAGTGAAGAGGAAGATGTCCCGGGGTTGCAGAACTGGAATATGATTGCATTTTCCACTATACTGTATAGTAGGTGCCAAGGAACATTTTGTAAGCTGTCCTGGAAATCTATCAATAGCACTGGATTTATGTAGAAGCATAAAGAAGCCAACTCACAAATGAATGTTTGGAATACAGTCTGCACCTTGATATATGTATGTATATGTATCATGTGCACATATATGTACATGTGTTATTCTTTGGAAGTTCCTGTCATTGTTCTACTAGAGAGAAATAATCAAATGAACAGGGTGGTAAATATCTAGGAAAAAGGATAGCTATATAGAAAAAAATCTTGACTATTTCACACAATATACAAAAATTCCATGTGAACTAACTCAGAACAAGTTTTTTGAAAAAAATAGAGTATCTTCAAATCCTCAGAGTAAGCAAAAGATTTCTTTAAAAAAAGAAACAGAAAAGTGCTAGACAAACTTCATGAATTAGACATTAAAATGAAGAAATTCATTTTAATTCATAAGAAATTCATCAAAAGGCACCATACAATAGGAAAGGATATTTTTAAGTTTTTACTAATTATGACTACTATGTATTTCCAATAGGAGTTTAGATCCAAAATAAAGGACTTCTATAACTCAAGAACAATCCAATAGAAATATGAGCAAAGGACTTGAATAGGCACTTTATGAAAAAAAGACATTCAAAATGGCCACAAACCACACCAAATAGCTCATCCATAATCAGAGTAATGCAAACTGAAACTCAGTGCAGTGCCACCGCAAATTCACCAGGATGGCTCAGATGAAAGGCAAATAATATCAAGTACAGCTGACCGTTGAACAATACAGGGATTACGGGGCACTGGCAACTGCACATTTGAAAATCCATGTATAAATTTTAACTCTCCCAAATCTTAACTAGCTATTGTTGTCTGGAAGCCTTACTGATTGATAATACACAGTCAATGAACACATTTTGTATGTTATGTGAATTATATGTTGTATTCTTACAATAAAGCTAAACAAAGTGTTTAAAAATCTTAAGTGAAAATACATTTACAGTACTATTTTTAAAAAGTCTGTATAAGTGGAATTGTGCAACTACAATGCTTGATGATCAATGTGTACACATAAACATTTGGGAAAATTTTATAGCATCTACATCCTCAAGGTACCCAATGACTCAGTAAATTTCAGCATATACCCAACAGGACTAATCCATACATTCACCAGAAGACATGCATGAATAGTTATACTAGTAATATTTGTCATAGCCCAAAACTAAAAACAACCCAAGGTATATCAATAGAATGGATACATTGAGGTAGTAGAATTAATGAACTACAATTACATGCACAAACACGGACACCTCTCCTGAACATAATGTTGAGTGAAAGAAATTCAGACATAAAGAGCAGGATTCTATTTACATAAAGTTCAGACTCAGGTAAAACTAATCAAGAATGTTCAAAGTTAGGATGCTGCTTATCCTTGGGGAGGATTGAGAGGAGCTCAAGAGAGCTTCTAGGTGCTGGTAATATGCTGTATCTTGGTCTATCAATTACATGGGTGTTTCATTTCTGAAGTCATTCAACTGAATAGGCATGGTTTGTGCACTTTTTGTGTGTATACAAGGCCAATAAAAAAGTTCACATTAAAAAAATAGCCCCAAACATTCCAAAAAAAACCAATACCATTTTAATAGGTATTCTATCCAGAGTTTATTAAAACAATCCTTGGTGTTATCCTTTTTACACAAAGGACATTTTTGTTCAAGCATCTGTCTGTTAAAAACCTTACTTGATATTTGGAAAAGAAAACATTCTTGAGACAAAATGTTTTTAGACATCTGTTTTGGATGGATTTCAGTGCCTCCAAAAGTCTTTTTACTGATAACGTGCTAAATTAAACGTTTTCAATTTCAAATCATTAAGTTTACTACTGTTTCTTACTACTAAAAGATCAAATGCTTATGCTAATCAGTTTGATATTTGGGAGTTTACTTAATCTTACCTTCTTGTACATATGGAATACTGTTATGACTGTTATAATGTTCTTATCTGCTTATTCTATCATTGGTGGCATCTGTGGGTCTTTCTATGGATTAATTTTTCTCATCAGGACTCATTTTCCTACTGTTTTGCATACCTGATATATGTGATTTGATAGCAGACATGGGGAATTTTGCTTTATTGGGTTCTGGATACTTTTTGGGAGTTACAGTTGACATGAAACATTAGTTTCAGGTGTACAATATGAAACAATGCTTATATATGCTATGAAATGATTGCCATAGTAAGTTTGTCTAGTTACTGTCAATTATCATTAAAAGGTAAAAAAATTTTTCTTCTTGTAGTGCAAACATAATATCCATGCTCCTGGAAACCTTCAAATATGCTCCACAATACCATGGAGACTGTAGTCACCATGCTCATACCCATTCCAAGGGCCTATTTATCTCCTGACTGGAAATCTCTACCTCCCTCTCACCCATTTTGCCTACCCACCAAACCCTCTCCCCACTGGCAACCACCGCTCTGTTCTTTGTATTCATGAGGGGTTTTTTTGTTTTATTTTTTTAACATGCCAGTGATAGCACGGTATTGGTCTTCCTCTGACTTATTTTACTTAGAGTACCACCCTTCAGGTCATCCAGGTTGTCAAATGGCGAGATTTCAATCCTTTTATGGCTGAATTGGGCGAGGCAGGGCGAGGCAGGGCGAGGCAGGGCGAGGCAGGGCGAGGCAGGGCGAGGCAGGGCGAGGCAGGGCGAGGCAGGGCGAGGCAGGGCGAGGCAGGGCGAGGCAGGGCGAGGCAGGGCGAGGCAGGGCGAGGCAGGGCGAGGCAGGGCGAGGCAGGGCGAGGCAGGGCGAGGCAGGGCGAGGCAGGGCGAGGCAGGGCGAGGCAGGGCGAGGCAGGGCGAGGCAGGGCGAGGCAGGGCGAGGCAGGGCGAGGCAGGGCGAGGCAGGGCGAGGCAGGGCGAGGCAGGGCGAGGCAGGGCGAGGCAGGGCGAGGCAGGGCGAGGCAGGGCGAGGCAGGGCGAGGCAGGGCGAGGCAGGGCGAGGCAGGGCGAGGCAGGGCGAGGCAGGGCGAGGCAGGGCGAGGCAGGGCGAGGCAGGGCGAGGCAGGGCGAGGCAGGGCGAGGCAGGGCGAGGCAGGGCGGACCTCTTTACTCATTCATCAACTGATTTAGGTTGTTTCCATCTTGGCTATTCAGTTTTTGTATTCTTAGACATTTTTGAAGTTTTTTTTTTTTTTCCCAGAAGCTGTGAAATTACTTGGAAACAATTAGATTCTTCTATAACTTTCTTTAAAGCTTTGTTAGTCAGGATTAGAGTAGTCTCTATTCCATCGCTAGTTTAGTTCTACTGAACGCAGACCCTTCTGAGTAGTCTTCTGATGTTATATGAATTACTGGGTTTTTCTACTCTGTCCTTTAAGAGAGAAGCTATGCTTGCCCTGAGATAGAAGAATTATTCTTTGATACCTTGCTGGTGGTTCTTTCCCCAGGCCTTGATAGTTCACACACATGTATTAGTATTCTCTCTCCTCACTACCTTTCATACTCCTCCCTGTAAGCTTTTGCTGCCTTCAACTCCCAAGTTATCTCAACTCAGGGAGAGACTGCTAGACTCCACCTGGGTTCCCCTCTCTATGCTGCTTCCTGGAAACTCTAGTCAGGAAGCTGGAGCAGTCCTAGTGCTGACTTTGTTTCCAACCTCTGATCACTGTCTTATCACCTGATATTACCTGCAAACCTTGTTTCAAAGGTTTTGTTGTACTTAGTTGTTTATGGAAGGTTAGATCCAATCCCTGCTACTCCTTCTTGGCCAAAGGTAGAAGTTGCTCTGCATTTTTAAACCTCTTGTATCAATCTTTGTACAACTCACCTATTAGGTCACATCATTTGACACCCGAACTATTGACTATTGTAATTTTTCGAATTACTTTCCCTGTTCATCTCCGCTACAGGCAATTCATTCACTCTAACTCAGCCCCAGTAAATTGAATATATCATGGTTTTCTTCAAAAAAAGTGAAGGCTGCTTTTGGCTTCAGGATGCAATTAAAATTTCTAGTCTGGCATGGAAGATCCTCCACAATCTGACCTCCATTTAGCTTTTCAAACTTACATTTTACCATTCCAACCAGGCTGAACTAAACCGGGCTTCCCAGCACAGCTTGTGCATATCACATCTCTTTGCCCTGTTAGGATATTCTCCCCATAAGGAACACTCTTCTTTATGCCTATTCAAATTCTACCATTTTTCAATAAAGAGTTTAAGTCTTACTTCCTTTATGGATCCTCTAAAATTCTACGCCATGACTCCATGGTCATCCTCTGTCCTGTTTATGTTTTCTTGCTAAAAATGCCAATATAAGTTTTCTTACTCCTGATAACCTGTCAGCTCTGCAATGCTTCAAGGGGTAGGCTGTAGGAACTCTTCAAATTCTTCCCTCCCTTACCATTTTCTCTTCAGGAACAAATTAGCAGCTTCGTATGTGGAGTGATTTTGCAACAAGGTGAGTAATGCCAAAAAATGCCTGAATGCTAATGAAACCACATAAACACCTCAGTCTCTCCACAGCTCAAGACTCTCCTGATGCCTGGGAAATCTGAGCTCTAGTCAAGTCCCAATCATGTCTAACCTTAGAGAAGTAGCAGTTCTTGTTCATGGTCTCAGGAGCTATGGGCATCCAAAAAGCAGGTCCTTTTTAGTTGGGTTTCCAGATATGTCCAACAGTTCCCAGTAACCTAAAGAGAATCTATTCCCTATCTTCTGCAACTCCCAGTCATCCTCATGGTATAGCTAGCCCAGTGGCTTACTTTTTTGGTACTGTGTTTCAACATTTAAAAAAATAGAATTGTTAACTACTATGATATAATGTTTATGGTGCTTGTAAAAGGATTCACAGTGGTCACTCCCATTGCTACCACCTAGCCTTTTCTCCTTTTTTGCAGTGTTATGCCACCATTCCCTTGATTTAGAGGTGGTCAAAGGGTACTGATCTGTCCCCTTGACCATTTTTTTCAGTCTGGAATGTTCTTCCTCCAGACACAGGCATGGCTCACTTGCAGTTTATTCATAGCTCTAATTAGTCACCATTATATTGAAGGCACCTTCCCCAACCTCCCTTTCTATCTCCTTATCCTTGTTGGGTTTCAGTAAAGCATTTATAGCCACTTGATACATTTATTAACTTGTGGGTCTCTTCTCCAACATAAGTGGAGCCTATGTGCCTAGAATAATGCCTGGCACACAGTAGATGCTCAAAAAAGCACTTGTTGAATCAATGAATGGCTAGAACCCCTTTTTCTTTGGTCATGCTCTCATTCAGACCAATAAGGCAAAATTCTGTCATGTTCTAGTCAACACATAATCATTTTGGTGCCAGCAGAGCTTTACATGATCCCCTTCTAGTCTCACTTCTCTCATCAGGCAGCATTCACATGAGTAGACAATATGAGTAGCTCAGTTCAACTATCTGAGGTATCACTATGACAGAAAATGAAGCCATTAGGATGGTTTTTTTGGGGGGTCACATTTTCCCATTACCCTGCTACTACCACCCATTGTCATTTAATTCCTCAACTCTCATAAAATCTGGTCCAGCAAACAATGATGTTAAAAAAATCTTTTATACATTTTATATATATATAAATATATATATATTTTATTTTTTATATTTATATATATATTTATATTTTATATTTTTATATATATAAAAAATCTTTTATACATTTTATATATATATATATATATATAGCCAAAATGGAAGAACTGTGTACATATGGCCAAGAAGGAGGCTAGTGGTGGTGACAGGAATTATGAGCTTCTGGGCCTAGGGACTCTTCCCTAGCTGACCACAAACCCACTTTATATTGCAAAAGAATGCTGTTGGAGCCTTGCCTTTAGTATGTAAGCTCTCAAGCAAAACTGTAATAAAACAAAACAGAACTTAATTCAATTTTGTGTTTACATGTTTAGTGATTAGGTTCCAAATAGGGATTTCACAATTTAAAACTGTATAAAGGAACAGTTTACATGTTGATGTTGTTCTTTCTTAGGGAACATGTCAGTTAAGGAATAAATTTATAGACACAAGTTAAATATAGAAGGGGAGAGTTTGGGAGAATCTTCTTAGAAAGAAATCCTAAAATTTAAGAGGTCAGGGAAGGGAAAATACATCGAACTAACTTTTATATAAGTGTGGGAGAGTTCAGAAAAAATTTGAAAAAGAATTCAGTTAAACTAAAATGTGGTACATAATGGATACCCACATGTAGTCTTACTTTAGGTCTTCAGAGGCCAAAGAAACTGATGGTTTACTCAAAGTTACCTATACCTGTCAGGGCTCAAATTCCTCCTTTCCTGCCTCTTAAAGGTGAGTCCTCTAGTAATAAAGTAGCTCTTCTAGGAAACAAGATAGCAAATTGGGATACAAAATGGGAATTTTCCACAAGATGCACTAATGCATACAAGAGTGCAGATAATTACAGTGACCAAGTCATCCTGGTTTGTCTGCTCCTTTGAAGTTTTAAGACTAAAATTCCCACAATCAGGGAAACCCTGCAGTTCTGGGCAAACCGGAAGGGTTGTCACTCTTATAGATAACTACTTGTAGGATAAGCCCCGAGTTATCAGAAAAGACCCCCAAACTGTTTGGTTTTGTGAAGCATTGCCTGATGTACCAAGAACAAAACAATGGACTTAGAAGATCTATGCTGGATTGGGGAGTTTTGGGGTCTGGCAGAGATCTTGCAAAGGTCCTACTTTTTGCTGTTTACGAGCCCTATGAACTTCTGCAAATCACTGAACTGTTTTGACCTAATAGGGCTGCTGGTTCTAAGAACTATAGAAATGTAGGAGGTACTTAGGACAGTAGTTAATATTTAGTATCTACATAATTAATAAGCCGCAGTAGATGATAGCTTTTTTTTTCTTATCATCTTTATTGGCAAAGGCTCAGACTCTTTCATTCTCTATTACTGTGACCTTGGCGTGGCCAAGGTCAACTGATACCTGATCGAACAACTTCTGTACAACCAAGTATAAAAGAATGGCAAGAGAGGCAGAGACACAATAATGAAGGGAACCCCCAACACTGATGCTTCCCAACTGCCATGGGAAGGGGTGGTAATAAGGGCACCAGGAGCAGACAAATCTGCAGATTTGTTCTTAGTACTGCTGTTTGAAATTCTAGTTGCCCTTTGAAAACAACTGGCCCCCAAATGGCAGGGGAGTTGCTAGAATGCTTTGTGGGTCCAAAGGGCCAGCAAGCAACATACTTTATGCTACCCCTCCACCCTGAGAGTACAGATGGAAATAGGATCTGGGCACCATAGCTGCTCTACTTCAGGGAGAACTGGGCTCCTACCCCACACCAGCTCCAGTGGTCCCACCAAGGCAGGCCCAACATACTGGGACACGTCTTTTCAGTGCTCATTATAGCTCCAACTGTTTGACTAAAAGACACAGGCACAAATCACCTTATCACTTCATCTCCTGAATTTTTGGGCACTCCCAGTGCAAAGAACCTCAGGACCTCTCAGCCCACACCTGCTTTGGATTAAGAAAACTCACCAGAATACCCCTGAGGAGAGCACCCAGTGACCCTCTACAGCCTGGGTCCTAGCTCAGCCCCAGTTGGCTCACAAAGTCCCCCCTCCCCCCACCCCGTGTAGAAAGCTCTGGGAAACTACAGCCCACATTTTCTCAGCTCCAGCCAACCTGCCAGTTCACCCTCTCTGTGGAGTGCCCCAGGGCACTGGCAAATAGTGTCCTCTACATAGAGAGTCCTAGGACTTCCCAGTTTGTACCCACATCGGCTTCAGCAACCCTGCCTGCCAGGACCACACCAGTCTGCCCACTTCAGCTCCAGCCATCCCACCAGGGTGAACCCTGCGAGGAGTACCCCAGGACATCTAGCCCACACCAGCCACAGCTCCAGCCAGTTGTCCAAAGTCACCAAGCACACAAGTGTACACAGAGGATGATGATACACAAGACCATTCTTTCAGGTTTAGGACAAGTAGCTTTTCCACCTAATTCATAGAAACATACCCAGAAAGTCAAGCAAAATGAGGAGACATATATCCTCCAAAAGAAACAAGACAAAAATATCAGAAAAAGAAAACATAAGCAATCTACATGATAAACAGTTCAAAATAATCATAGGGGTGCCTAGGTGGGTCAGTCGATTAAGGGTCCAACTTTGGCTCAGGTCATTATCTCACAGGTTTTGAGTTCAAGCCCCACATCAATGGTCTGTGCTGGAGCCTGGAGCCTGCTTCAGATTCTGTGTCTCCTTCTCTCTGCCCCTTCCCCACTCACTCTGTCTCTTTCAAAAATAAACATGAAAAAAAAAAACCCAAAATAATAAAGATGCTCACTAGACTGAAGAGTCAATCAACTCTGAGAACTTCAACAAAGATCTAGAGACTATAAAAAATAACCAGAGTTGAAGAAAAACTGAAGTGAAGAATACACTAGAGGGAAACAAATTAGAGGATGCAAAAGAATAGACCAGTGACTTGGAAAACTGAGTAATGGAAAGCACCCAAACTCAAAAACAAATAGAAAAAACAATCTTTAAATGAGGTTAAGGGAACCCTTGGATAACATCAAGTAAACAAACATTTGCATTATAGTGGTCCTAGAGAGAGAAAGGGCAGAAAACTTACTCAAATAGCAGAAAGCTTCTCTAACCCAGAGATGGAATAGACATCCCACTTCAGGTAGCACAGAAAACAACAAGAACCCAAGGAAGTCCACACTGAGACACATAATAATTAAAATGGTAAAGATAAAAGGTAAAGAATTTTTAAAGTAGCAAGGAAAAGATTACATACAAGGAAACCCCATAAGGTGATCAGCTGATTTTTCAGCAGAAATTTTAATAGATCATGCCAGTCCATTTTGGCCTACGAAAATTATATATATAACTCCCCATAACTTTCTCTAAATATGTATCACAAATGTGTATACACAAATATTTTGGAAAAAAGCAAAGGTCATAATTGTAACAAAAGTATGAAAAGAAAAATTTCACCACTAATGCAAACATACACTAAAGGTAATAAAGCAATCACTTATAAAGCTTGTATGAAGAGACAAAAGTAGTAAAATCAGTTACAAAATAAGATATAAAATATGACAACATATATAAAATGTGGAGGTGGGGAGGAAAAATAAAGTTTATTTACCATGTGTTTGAACTTGATACATATGGCTATATACTTAGGATGTTATAGATGAACCTCTGGTAACCACAAACCAAAAACTTATAATAGATGAACAAAAAATTGACATCAATGAAACCAAGCAGAACACTAAAATTCAATGACCAGAGCAAAAGAATTACAAAATCAGAAAGTAAAAATGGGAAATACTTATTTTAAATGTAAATGGCCTAAATCTTCCAAAAGACATAAGGTGACTGAATTGTAAACAACACACACAATACTCATCTCTATGTTGCATACAAGACACCCCAAATGTAAAGATACATACGGATGGAAAATGAAGGGGTAAAACAAAATATTCCATGTAAATTGAAGTGGGAAAAAAAGGCATTGCATAATGAAGGGATCAATCCAACCAAAAGAATATAACACTTGTAAATATTGATGCGCCCAACATTGGAGTACCTAAACACAAAGCCAATATTGACGTAAAGGAGGAAATGGACAGTAATATAGTAATAGTAGGGGACTTTGACACCCCACTTACATCAATGGATTCATCATTCAGGAAAAGAAATCAGTAAGAAAACATTATCTTTGAACAACACGTTAGACAAGACAGACTTCTATATACAGAACATTCCATCCAAAAATAGAATATACATTCTTTTCAAGTGCACATGAATATACTCCTGGATAGATCACATGGTAGACCTCCAAACAAGTCTCAACACATTTAAAATAGAAACCATATCAAGCATTTTTTTCTTACCACACTACAATGGCATGAACCTAGGAATCAATTCCCAGGAGAAAAAACTGGAAAAAACAAACATGTACAGGGTAAACAACAGACTGCTAAACCACCAATGAGTCAGCCAAGATATAAAAAACAAAAACAAAAACAAACAAAAACAACTTGGGGACAAAAGAAAATGAAAACACAGTAGTCCAAAATGTTTCAGATATAGTAAAAGTAGTTTTAAGGTAAACAGTGAGAAAAATTTATCTCAAGAAATGAGAAAAATCTAAAAACAATTTCGTCTTACACCTAAAGGATCTAGATAAAGTAACAAAACCTGAAAATAGTACAAGAAAGACTAAAGATCAGAGCAGAAACAAATGTAGATACTAAAAAGATACCAAAATAGGAAAGACCACTGAAGTAAGTAGGTGCTTCCTTGAAAGTAAAAGTGATTAAACATAGCAAGACTTGAAGAAAAAAGAGTACTCAAATGAAATCAGGAATGAAAGGAGAAATAACCAACACCACAGAAATACAAAGGATTATTAGACATGATGAAAAATTATATGCCAACAAATTGGACAACTTAGAAATGGATAAGTTCATAGCATTTATATCATCTTCCAAAAGTGAGTCAGGAAAAAATACAAAATATGAACAGACTAATTTACTAGTAACAAAATTGAACTGGTCATCAAGAAACTCCCAAGAAACAAATATCCAGGACCAGATGGATTCACACCTAAGTCCTATTATATTTAAAAGAGGTATTTTCTATTTTTCGCTAACTTTTTCAGAAAATAGAAGAGGAAAGAAAGCTTCTAAATTCATTCTATGAGGTTAGCATTACCCTGATACCAAAACCAGACAAACACACCACAAAGAGAAGGAGAGGAGGAAAATATTACAGGCCAATATCAGTGATGAATACAGATGTAAAAATTCTCAAAAATGTTAGCAAAGCATACATAACACATTAAAACAATCACTCACCACTATCAAGTGAGACTTACTCAGGGAGCGGGGGCAGGAGGGAACGGGTACAAGAATGGCTTAATGTTTACAAAAATCAATGTACTATACATTAACAAAATGAAGGATAAAAATTGTATCTCAATAGATGCATAAAAGGCATATGATGAAACTCAACCACTGTTAATCATAACTCAAAGGTGGGTTTACAAGGAACATCTACCTTAACATAATAAAGGCCACAAACAGGAAAACCTACAGCTAACATCACACTTAATGGCCAAAAACAGAGCTTCTGCTCTAAGACAAAGAACAAGCCCAGGATTCCACTCTGGTAACCACTTTTATGCAGCATAGTCTGGAAGCTCTAGCCACAGCAATCATGTAAGAAATAAAAGCCACCCAAATTGGTCAGGAAGAAGTAAAACTGTCACTATTTGCAAATGGCATGATACTATACATAGAAAACCTTGAAGAATCCACCAAAAAGCATTAGAATGAATTCAATAAAGTTGCACAATATGGAGTTAGTACACAGAAATCTGTTGCATTTCTCAAGTAGCAAACAAAAATTCCATAATTCCATTTATAATTCCACCAAAAAGAATAAAATACTTAGAAATAAACTTGAAAAGACCTACTCTGAAAACTGTAAAACATTGAAAGAATTGATGATGACATGAAACAAATGGAAAGATATACCATGCTAATGGTTTGAAAGATCCTTGGTAAAGTGTCCACAGTACCTAAATCAGCTGCAGACTCAAGGCAATCCCTGTCAAAATACTAACACAGCATTTCTCAAGGAACTAGAACAGTCCTAAGATTTGTATGGAACCCCCCCACACACACACACACACCCTGAATACCTAAAGCAATCCCAAGAAAGATCAAAGCTAGAGGTATCATAGTCCCAGGTATTTTCAGGTATATTACAAAGGTGTAGTAATAAAATTATGGTAGTGGCACAAAAAACAAACACATAGATCAATGGCACAGAATAGGAGAGCCTGGAAATAAACTCACACTTATATGGTCCATTAATCTATGACAAAGGAGGCAAGAATATTCAATAGAACAAAGATGGTCTCTTCAATAAATGGTGCTGGGAAAACTGGACAGCTACATGCAAAAGAATGAAACCAGACCCCTTTATTATACCATAAACTCAAAACGGATTAGTGAATCTAAATGTGAGACCTGAAATCATAAAACTCCTAGAAGAAATATAAGCAATAATGTCTTTGACATTGGCCACAGCATTTTTCTGGAGGCAAGGCAAACAAAAGGAAAAATAAGGTACTGGGATTACAAAATAAAAACCTTTAGCACAGCAAAAGGAAACGAACAAAATGAAAAGGCAACATACTGAATGGGAGAACATATTTCCAAGTGATATATCTGATCAGGGGTTAGTACCCAAAATACACTACTCAACACCAATCTGATTAAATGGGAAGAGAACTTGAATACACATTTTCCCCAAAGATGACCTACAGGTGGCCGACAGACATGAAAAAATGCTCAACATCACCAATCAGGGAAATATACATCAAAACCATGTGATCAATTTTTAACTGTCTGAATGGCTATTATCAACAAGAAATAAATGCTGGTGAGGATGTGGAGAAAAAGGAACCCTCATGCACAGCTGGTGGGAATTTACACTCGTGCAACCATTATGGAAAACAAGATGGAGGTTCCTCAAAAAGTTAAAAATAGTGGGGTGCCTGGGTGGCTCGGTTGGTTAAGTGTCCAATTTAGTTTAGGCTCAGGTCATGATTTCACAGTTTGGGAGTTCAAGCCACGCATTGGGCTCTGGCTGACAGCAGGGAGCATGCTTGGGATTCTCTCTCCCTCTTTGTCCCTCCCCTGCTCACATGGTCTCAAAAAAAAGTTAAAAAAAGGTTGGAATTAGAGATACTATTGATCCAGCAATTCCACTGTCCAGTATTTACCCCCAAAACTGAGATCACTAATTTGAAAAGGTATTTGTATCCCAATGTTCAGTGCAGCAATTCAAGAGTCCATTGATATATGAAGAGGTGATATATCTATAGAAGATGTATACACACAAAATATTACTCAGCCATAAAGGAGATCGTGCCATTTTTAACAATGTGGATGGACCTACAGGGTATTAAACTCAGTGGAATAAATCAGACAGTGAAAGACAAATATTGTGATTTCACCTGTATGTGATATCTAAAGAAGTCAGAAGCAGACCCACAAATACAGAGAAGAAACTTGCGGTTGCTACAGGGCAGTGGGTTGTAGAATATGTACAATGGGTGAAGGATAAAAGGAGTAAGGATAATGTGGAGTAAGTCCTGTGGGTAAGAGGTATGATAAAAAGAATATACTCAATTATATTGTAATATTGTGTGGTGACACATGGTAGCTACACTCATGAGCATAGCATGTAGAGCTCAATCAGTTTTACTTATGAAACTAATGTAACTATGTGGCCAACTATACTTCAATAAAACAATTTGAATTTTAAAGTCTACCAAAACGACAAAAAACCACCACCAAAAGACCAAACACTTCTGAAGAGGTCCTCGAGAAGGGCAGCGTAACAGCCAAGGAGACAGAAAAGATGTAGGAGGACTTGACAAGTACTCAATTCCAGGAAATAATCAATGATTTGAGAAAGTTAACTCTAGAATCGTTTGCCAATTCTCCACAAAGAAAGATAACATCCTTTAACTCTTGAGAGAGACCAACTTTAGGGCAAATAGAAGGTGGTACTCCTTAGGAGCAATCAGCTCACAGGACTCATTAACTGAAGATTTAAAGCCTAGAAACATGAACCACCTCACAAAGTTCTAGCTACCTTACTGTGAAATTTTCAGGCATGCCTTAATTACAGGCTATACCCTTGAATCTGAGGTCTGTGTGGAAGAACACACATTTGTGATATGAACTTGAGAGTATGACCCAATCTTGAAATTCTTTCCTATCCCATCTTCTAAGATATTGTACAGTCTTGTCCTAGTTTGGGTTTTCCATTTGGATAAATGAATAAAAACAATCTTAACATTCATTTGTTTGACCATCCTTTGATCTATCCACCCATCCATTCATCCATTTCTAGAATAAACTCTTGTGACTCTGGTACTATGCTGAACATTAGAGAGAGATACAGAAAATGTAGTGTCTAAGGAAGCCCCCATATGCTAGTACAGTTTCCTCAGATTCAAATATGCCACCCCATCCTTTGTTGCAATCCTACTCATTTTTTAAAGATCTTGTACTTAAGATCTTCTCTGAAGCAGTCCATAAATACTGTACACTAAAAATCAATGACTCCATGGGACTCCCCTTTTCTTCCATTTTTAGAAGTTACCCTCATGTCTAGGTCTGTTATAAACATTCATGTATTCACGTATTAGCTTTCCTACCCACCCACAACTTGAATGCAAGCTTAAGTATAGAAATGATTGTTATTCATGTTTATATTTCCTAGGTACTCAATGTTGATCGAATTTCCTAAAATTTCATTTTGTCAAGACTAGACTGGTCTTGTTAGAATATGCTCATTATTCTTTTTAGTTACTAATATATTGGAGGTTAATATTGAAAGTTTTCAATGGCGACAGATTTACAGTAACATGATTACTACCAAAAATTCAAAGTTTAAAATAGCCATCGATAACTATCACATCAGATAAACTTATGTCAAGAAATTTGGTTCTAGCAATCTTCTAGAGAGGTTGAGGTTTTTGGTCACATCTTCAAATGTGCAGATAAGTGCTTAAAGGTAGGTTATTTTAAACCACAAGTGCATGTGAAGCACTGTTAGTGTTGAGTCTGAAGTTATGAAATCAAGAGTGTTATTATATTCTTAAAAGCAATGTAAGCAGCCATATCAACTTAAGCTCTCAATAGAGAACACTGTAGAAAGGTTAAGAAATTCCTTCTTTAGTTAGGAGTTAAAAATACAATTTATAAAATACCATAGTAGAGCAACAGCCTTTTTAAAAAAAAGTTACTTCAGTATATATTTCACTTTTGGATACATTGCAGGGAATATGTCAATTACATATTCAAACATGGGATAGATTTCAAGAGACAATAAAATGCCTATGAATACAAATGAGATGGAAAATCTATATTACATAGTTGATATGGTACAACTTTATCTACAGTATTTTAAAAATATTTGTACAGTAAACCTACAGTACTTAACAATGAGTGACTAATGTCTAACTACATGGTATTCCCTGAATAAAGCTCTGTGTATTAACTAAACATATATTCTGATAGCTCCATGTTAATACAGAAAGGAAACTTACGAAAACAAAACAGAAAATGTACATAATAACCAAGTATTTTTTAGAAATAAGCCTTGTTGGCTACATACATCTATTCAGAGTCCATGTTATAGATATGTGTAAGTACACAGCTCTATACTGTGATCAAGATTAGTGGTGCTCATCAAGATCTTTATTTTCATTTCCTCCCTTGGCATACGACATATTTTCAGCTCTTTCACATCTAGGTTGCCCAGGATGATCAGTCTGGTCAATCACATGTGGGTTGAAGTGATGTGTGCGTCTTTCAGACCCAGCCCTGAAACTTCACTAGAAAACCCCTTTGCCTTCACTTTCCTCATTTCCTGAGGGGTACACAGAGGATTCTTTACAAGACTGAGAAGATAGGAGAAAGATGGAAAAACCTTGGATCCCTAAATGACTGTGGAATGGAGCACTCTTAGCCTATCAATTGTGTTATAAGGAAGAAGCAAACCTTTAATACTTCCTATGTATTTCTGCACCTACAGTTTTATTTAAATTCAAGATATAGGGACACTTGGGTGGCTCAGTTAAGGGTCTGACTTTGGCTCAGGTCATGATCTCACTTGCTTCGGGCCCTGCACTGACAGCTCAGAGCCTGCTTCGGGTTCTCTGCCTTCCTTCCTTTCTGCCCTTCCCCCACTTGTGCTGTCTCTGTCTCTCAAAAATAAACATACATTTAAAAAATATTATTTAAAAATGTTAAATTTGAGATAAATATCTTGGTTAAATACTTTACCAAGTTATTTCACACACTTATATTTTTTCTAATTTATTCTCATGTTTTATCTATACAGAACTTTGAAACACTGAATAGATTTCAGGAGATTGGCTTCTAGTGAAAATAGCCAAGTTTTATTAATACAGGTTCATTTTAGAAGGAGAGTATTACCTGCAGGGACCAAAATCTGAACTAATTAAGTTAAAACAAAATCCCAAACCTTTGGCACCAATTCCAACACTTTTTTGGTTGATAGAGAATAATTCCCTTATGAACTATGCTGGAGTTATTTAATTAACACATCTTTCTGTACTAGCAGTTGTCTGTGCAAGAATGAAAAAGATTTAAAGAACAAGAGAACAGTGAAAATTCAGTGTGATGAAGGCATTTCCCTTCTTGAAGTGTGAACTGTGTGCTGGCACCTGCTTGAAAATCTATTTTCCTAAGCCTAACAATAAACTTCATTGTTGTACTATTTTTCGTGAAACTTTCCTGTAAAACATTTTTAATGACCAATAGTAAAAAAACCTTAATTGGGAAATGTTTAACAGTGAACCTTATCTTTCTTACCATAACTTACTATGTGTAAATATTTCTTAACCATATTACTTCAAAAGTGGGCATGCTAGGCTACTTTCACTAAACCTGGTATCACGCAGAAATGCTGACCCTTACCTGATGGGTTTATTAAGTGGCAACAGAATGCATGGTCCTATTAGTGGGAAGTTGGTGTACTTTACCATTAAACCATAGATCTCTAATAAAAATGTTAGCCTTTTTCCATCAAATCAGGGCACAGATAATCAGTACAAAGTAATACCCAAGGTAGTTCAAATGTAATCTTTATTAGCTTATATGCTAGAAGTTGTTTATGTAGATATACATTCACTAAGTTATACCAATCAGCATAAAGTCAGAAGTCTAGGACACAAAGGACTTTAGTGAGAACCAATTCACACAAACAGGAATAGAAACCCGAAAAATCCAACAATGATTTAGAACACCACCATTAAGGTCCATCTCTAGTTAGTAAGGCTGATGGCTGCAACAGTATCAGTGTATTGGTGACTGCAAAGACTAGTCCCAAGCAGGAAAATAACAAATGAAATTCCTTCTGTTTTCCATGCAGCATTTGTAAACTGTGTAACTCAGGATCACCATTACCTTATTCTGCAGCACTATCTTAGGAAACAACTGATAGGATACTTAGAACCATTACTAGAGCCACCCTGTCTTGCATGCATGCACACACACAGATGTCTTTGGCAAAGCCAACAGATCTAATTAGGGCCACTTTCAATCTCCTAGGGTAATGTAGAGCATACCCTGGGTGACATTAAAATCAGGACCTCCCAGATTATTCCTGGAATTAAGAGAAGGTGGAGTGGGACACCTGGGTGACTCGGTTAAACCTTTCACTCTTGATTTTAGCTCAGGTAATGATCTCCGTTTGTGGGTTTGAGCCCCACATTGGGCTCTGCACAGATTGTGAGTCTTCTCTGCCCCTCTCTGGCTTGCTCTCCCTCTCAAAGTAAATAAACTTAAGAAGTGGAAGAGGGGTCTGGCACATTTCAAATCCTCAAATTATCTGTTGAATGGTTGGTCTTGTACATGAGGGAGCTCCTGTTTTAGAGAACTTTGAATAAGTTCCTTTAAAAGACTTGTTCCCAAGAACCTGTTTGAAAGCAGATCTAGAAGACCCATCTTCTACTGGGCTGTCCTCTAAAGGTAAGGTTTCCTAAGCCTTTCTATATCATGACACAGATAGGAAATTATAGGATTTGTAGGAAACACTGGGTAAATGGAGAAATTTGGAATCCTGGGTAAGGTGGAGGTAATGGGAAACCTGAGGGTTGATGAGATTGATTCTCCAGCATATAGTTTGAAAGCTTTAGTCCAGAAAAGTTGAATATGGAGAATCCCATTGAGGGATCTAGAATCTCTTAAGTAACAGAAATAGCTGAATACTTACTGAGTACTTATATGCCAGCAAGTAACTCTATCTGATGTTTTATGTACACCATTTCTTAATCCTTAAAATAGTCCTATGGACTCTACACTTCTGGTAATGACAGCATGAGAAGGTCAGAGGACTCTGCTCCATAGAAAGTGACTATACACTGGACAAAATCATTTATGACAATCATTTCAAGGCACTGAAAACCCAATACCCAAAGATAGGCAAAAACTTGAGAATTATTAACTTATGAAAAACTGCTAGTACATTGAGTAATAACTAAGATATTGGGGGGGGGGGAGTCTGGAAGCATTCCCATACTCTACCAACTGCTTAACATGGGCAGTGAAAATCCAACTTTATCAATTGGAGGTGACAGAGTCAGGAGCAGGCAGCAAAGCAGCTAGAAATTTGAGAGGGAGATTTTAGATGTGAGAGAGCTATAGAGAAGCTGATTCAATTATCTTTCCATACACACCTGGCTGACTGCTAAACTATGCATGCTTATTGGGTACTCCAGGGAACCTAACAAAAATTAAAAGGAGCAAAGAGTGAATTTGCCACGCATCTGAATGCAGACTGAAATCTATACACAACAGAAAATGATGAAAGCCTTACTAGCTCAAAGTCTCTGAATATAATCCTCTGCCCTAGTTATCATTTGGTCTCTGAACTATGCAGGTGCAGGGAGGGGACCCCCTACAGAGCCAGGCAAAAGAAAAATCACTGGCTGGAGATTTCAGTTTGACTCCAGGCATGTTAATAACAAAGCCAAAATCCCTCCAGAAATCAAAACAGATTTCAGAGTCACTACAAGTACATCTTTAAATGTTTTTCTAATTTTTGGCCAAAAATTAGATGTGAAAAGGAGTAGGAATGACCCATATCGAGGAGAAAAGGCAGCCATTGCAAACGGACATTGAGTGAGCTCAGATGTTGATTTAAGACTTCAAACAGCTATTATAAATACATTCAAAAAATTAAATCAAGTTCAAGAAATTACATATTTGAATAATGAATAGTAAATACTAAGATAAGGCAACCATAAAAAAGAACCAAATGGAGAGTGTAGAGCTAAAAGGCATATTAACTGAAATGAGAATATATTGGATAGACTCAGTTGAGATGGTTAAGAAAAATGAATGAGAAAAATCAGTAGATACCACTCAATCTGAAGGAGCAAAAAATAAAGAAATGAACAGAATCTTGAAGATCTGTGGGTCTAGACAAAGTATTGCAAAATATAGCACAGCCTGGGCTCAGGGAAAATTATGTTAAAGCTGCACATGCACCCTGCCCAGCCATTGCTGCAACCATACTCTACTTTATGCCTCTGGCTGCTCTAGCACACAGCCCCCAGCCACTGTAGCTCTTCAGGGGATCCAGCACAGGACTAGTGACAACACAAATTTTGCTAACACCACTGCCCAACTCCCAAGTAGGTGGGAATGCTCCCTCAGGGCTTGTGTGCCTGAGTCCCATTGACACCAGAGAGGAAGTACAGCCCACAACAGGCAGACAACACACATGGCTGCACTGAAAGCAAGAGAGACTCCGACACAACAGCAGGTGTAAGCAACACACACAGGGTACGCTTATGAAGTGCCAGGTTCTGATCACTAGTACACTGCACTGCGGGACATTTTAGGACCTCTTCTTCATAAAGTCACTACTTTCAAGAGCAGAAGACATAGCTGACTTTAACACACAGAAACAGACACAGAGAGGCAGAAAAGATAAGGAGATCGAGAAATGTATTCCAAATGAATGAATAGGGCAAGGCCATGGCCAGAGACCTAAGCAAGAAAGATGTAACACACCTGATAGAGAATGTAAAGCAGTGGTCATAAGGATACTCACTGGACTTGAGATAAGAGTGGAAGACAAGAGTGAGACCATTAACACAGAGATAAGGAACAGAGAAAAGGGCTCAATAAGTGAAATGAGAAACATGCTTGATGGAATGAACAGCAGGATAGAAGCAGTAGAAAAGCCAATTAGTGACCTAGAAGACCGAATGGTAGATAATCAAGATAAACTAAAGAGGAAAAATTACACAAATTACACAAAACAAGAAGAGACATAGGGAATTCAGTGACTTCAAATGTAATAACATACGTATTTGGGACACCTGAGTCACAGAGTCAGTTAAGCTTCCAACTTCAGCTCAGGTCATGATCTCGTGATTTGTGGGTTCAAGCCCCACTTTGGGCTCTGTGCTGACAGCTTAGAGCCTGGAGCCTGTTTCAGATTCCGTCTCCCTCTCTCTGCCCCTCTCTCGCTCGTACTAAGTATCTCTCCATCTCAAAAATAAACGTTAACAAAAATTAAGGGCATCCCACAAGAGAAAAGGAAGCAGAAAGTTCATCTGAAGAAATAGCTGAAAACTTCCCTTATCTGGGGAAGGAAACAAATATACAGATATAGGAGGCACAGAGAACTCCCATCAAATGAAAAGCAGAGCTATTCCAGAATATACTTTTGACAAGACAAAAAAGTCATTAACTTAAAGCAGAAAACCCATACAGGTAGCAGATTTAACAGAAACTTTGAAAGCCAGAGGGACTGGTAGGATACATTCAAAATACTGAATATGGAAAAATCTGCAGCCAAGAATACTCTATTCAGAATAGTGGAGGTAAAGAGTTTCCCCAAAGAAAAAAGGTTCATGACCACGAAATCAGCCCTCCAAGAAATATTAAAGGGGACTCTTTGAGTGGAAAGGAGAGACCAAAAGTGACAGTATAGAGGTAGGAAACCAAAAGCAGTTTTGTGAAATACGAGTATTTCTCTCAAAAAAAAAAAAAAAAGCAGTTTTGTGAAATACACGAATATTTCTCTCAAAAAAAAAAAATCAAGGAACTCATAAGAATATCTAAAATATAAACATACCTAAAATGTGGAGAGAACAGTAAGAATGGGCTCAAAGTTAAGAGACCATCAACTTAATATAGAAAGCTATATACAGAAGAGAATATTTATCAAACCAAATGGTAACCATATATGAAAAACTACTAATACACAATGATAAAGAAAGCCAAATAGATCACTCAAGAAAAGCAGCAAACCACACAAGGGAAAAAGGATCAGAAAAACTTCAGAAACAACCACATAACAGAATGGCAGTAAATATGTATCAATAAGTACTTGAACGTAAATGGCCTAAATGCTCCAATCAGAAGAGACAGGTGACAGAATGGATTAAACACAGATTAAAACACAAAACCAAAACCCATCTATATGCTGCCTACAAGAGACCCATTTAAGACCTAAAGACACCTGCAGATGGAAAGTGACGGGATGGAGAAACATTTATCATGCAAATGGAGGTCAAAAGAAAGCTGGAGTAATACTTATTTCAGGCAAAATAGACTATTTAAAAAAAATTTTTTTAATGTTTGAGATAGAGACAGAGCATGAATTGGGGAGGGGCAGAGAGAGAGGGAGACAGAATCGGAAGCAGGCTCTGAGCTGTCAGCACAGAGCCCAATGCGGGACTCCAACTCACAAACCGTGACATCATGACCTGAGCCGAAGTCGGTTGCTCAACCGACTGAGCCACCCAGGAGCCCCAAGACAAAATAGACTTTAAAGCGAAGACTGTAATAAGACATAATCATGAAGAGGCAATCCAACAAGATCTAACAATTGTAAATATTTATGTACCCAGCAAGAAAGCATCCAGATATATAAAACAGTTAATAAGAAATTAATCAATAATTATGCAGTAATAGTAGGGGATTTTAACATTGCATTTACATCAATAATCATATCATATAAACAGAAAATCAACAAGGAAACCATGGCTTTGACACACTGGAATATATTTAACATATTCAGGACATTCCATCCTTTAACAGAATACACTGTTCAAGTGCACGTGGAACTTTTTCCAGAGTAGATCACATGTTAGTCCACAAAACAAGCTTCAACAAATTCAGTATTGAAGTCCTACCATGCATCTTTTCTCACCACAATGCTATAAAACTTGAAGTAAACCCCAAGAAAAAATCTGGAAAGAAAACAAATACATAGAATTTAAATAACACACTACTACAATAAATGGGCCAACCAGGGAATAAGAGCAGAAAAAGTACATGGAAACAAATGAAAATTCATTTCATTTTTTGGGGTGCAGCAAAAGTAGTTCTAAGAGGGAAGTAAACAGCAATATAGGCCTACGTCAGGAAGAACAATCTCAAACCACCTAACCTTATACCTAAGGTAGCTATAAGAATAAAACTTAAAAGCAGCAGAAGGGAGGAAATACAGAACAGAAATAAGTGAAGTAAAAACTAAAAAAAAAAAAAAATAGAACAGATTAATCAAACCAGGAGCTAGTTCTTTGAAAAAAATGAAATTGTAAACCTTTAGCCAGACTTACCAAGAAAAAAAAAAAAAAAGACTCAAAATCACAAGTGAGGAGAAACCATACCACCATCACAGAAATATAAGAGTATTATGAAAAACTATACACCAACAAATTGGACAACCTGGAAGCAATGGATGAATTCCTAGAAACATAACTACCACCAAAACTTAAACAGGAAGAAATAGAAAATTAGAACAGACTTATAACCAGCAAAGAAATTGAATCAGTAATCAAAAACCCCAACAAAAAGGTCTAGGACAAGATAGTTTCACAGGCAAGTTCTATCAAAGCATGTAAACAAGAATATCTCTCAAACTATTCCAAAAAATAGAAAAGCTTCCAAGTTCTATTAGGTTAACCCTGATACCAAAACCATAGAGATCAACAACAACAAAGTTCTACAGGTTAATATCCTTGATGAACACAGGTGCAAAAATCCTCAATACTAGCAAACCAAATTCCACAATACATCAAAAAACTTTGTCACCACGATCAAGTGGGATTTATTCCTGGGCTGCAAGGGTGGTTCAGTATTTGCAAATCGATCAACATGATTACATCACATCAATAAGAGAAAGGATAGGAATCCTTTGATCATTAAATGCAGAGAAAGCATTTGACAAAGTACACCAATTTATGACAAAAACTATCAACAAGGTAGGTTTAGAAGGAACATACCTCAACAAAATAAAAGCCTTATCTGAAAAACTCACAGCTAACATCATACTCAATGGGGAAAAACAACTTTTCCCCCCAAGATCAGGAACAAAACAAGGATGTCCACTGTCATCACTTTTACTTGATATAGTACTAGTTCCAGCCACAATCAGACAAAAAGAAATAAAAGGCATATAAACATCAGTAAGGAAGTAGTATAACTCTCACTATTTGCAGATGACTTAATACTATCCCAAAAGACTCCACCAAAAAATTGCTAGAACTCATTTTCAAATTCAGTAGAATTGCAAGATACAAAATCCATGTACAGAGATCTGTTGCATGTCTATACACATGTCTATAATTAAGCAGTGGAAAGAGAAATTATGAAATAAATCCCACTTACAAGACCCTGAATAGCCAGAGCTATCATGGAAAAAAAGCAAAGCTGGAGACATCACAATTCTGAACTTCAAGTTATATTACAAAGCTGTAGTAATCAGAACAGGATACTGGCACAAAAAATAGACACTGATTAACAGAACAGAATAGAAAAATCAAATAAACCCACAATTATGTGGTCAGTTAATTTTCTACAAAGCATGAATGAATATCCAATGGGAAGAACACAGTCTCCAACAAATGGTGCTAGGAAAACTGGACAACACGCAAAAGAATGAAAGTAGACCACTTTCTTACACCATACACCAAAGACATTCAAAATAGAGAACTGAAACCATAAAAATCCTAGAGGAGAACACAGGCATTAACTTCTCTGACATCTGCCATAACCACATCTTTCTAGATAGGTCTCTTGAGGAAACCAAACAAAAGCAAAAATCAACTATTAGGGCTACATCAAAATAAAAAGCTTCTACATAGTGAGGGAACAACAAAGCTAAGAGGCAACCTATGGAACAGAAGATATTTGCAAATGACATATCTGATAGTATATGAAATATATAAAGAACTTATAAGACACTCAAAACTCTGTAAATAATCCAATTAAAAATGGGCAGAAAACATGAACAGACATTTCTCCAAAGACCACCTCCAGATGGCCAACAGACATGAAAAGACAATCATCACCATGAGGGAAATGGAAATCAAAACCACAAAAGAGATCACCTTTCATTTGTCAGAATGGCTAAAATCTACAATGCAAGAAACCCAACTGTTGATGAGGATGTGGAGAAAAAGGAACCTTCTTGTACTGTTGGTGGGAATGCAAACTGGTACAGCCACTGTAGAAGACAGTATGGAAGTTCCTCAAAAAGTTAATAGACCTACCATATTATGCAGCAATCACACTACTGGGTATTTACCCAACGAATGCAAAAACACTAATTTGAAGTGATATATACACCCCCTTATGGTTTTAGCAGCATTATTTACCATAGCCAAGATATGGAAGTAGCCCATGTCTATTAATTGATGAATGGATAAAGAAAATGTGGTATATTTACACAATGGAACATTACTCAGCCATAAAAAAGGAAATCTAGCCACTTCTACCAACATGGATGAAGCTAGAGAGTATAGTGCTAAGTGAAATAAGTGAGACAAAGACAAATACCATATGATTTCACTCATATATGGAATTTAAGAAAAATGAGCAAAGGGAAAAAGTAGAAATCAAGAAACAGACTTAATTTTAAAGAACTGGTGGTTACCTGATGGGAGCTGGGTGGAGGGATGGGGTAAATGGGTGATGGGGATTAGAGAATACACTTGTCATGATGAGCATTGAATGATGTATGAAATTGTTGAATCACTGTGTTGTATATCTGAAACTAATATAACACTGTATGTTAACTGAAGTTAAAATAAAAACTAAAAAAAAAATCATTGCAAAATATATGTAATAGAATCCTAGGAGAGAAAAAGATCAGAAAAGAATTCGAGGAAAACATGGCTCAAATCTATCCTAATACAGTGAAAAACAATCTACAAATCCAAGAAATTAATAAGCCAAAGGAAACACACCCAAATATATGGAAGTCAAATTTTTAAAAACTGAAAGTCTTGAGAACATTTAGGAGGATATGAGTAATGGCTAGCTTCTCACTAGAAACCATGGAAAATAGATATTGGAATGGTCTATTCAATATATATGTATGGGTGTATGTATATACACATGTATATGCATGTATATAGCATAAAAATAGGAAAGGAAATAAAACTTCCTCCCAGAGATAACATGATTGTTCATGTAGAAATCCTAAAGAATATACATAAAACCTACTAGAGGTAATAAGTGAATTTAGTAAGTTATAAGGTGGGCTAAATGATGGCCCCCAAAGATATCCAGGTTCTAATGTCTGGAACCTACGAATTTTATCTTCTATAGTAGAAGAAACTTTCCAAGTGTGATTAAATTAAGGATCTTAAGATGGACTATTCTGGAATATCTGGATGGGTCTTAAATCATCCATGTCCTTAAAGAGGAAAGCATAAAGAGATTTGACTACAGGAGAACAGAAGGTGACAGGAGGATAAAAACAGGATTTGATGATGGAGGGAGGGGCCATAAGCCAAGGAAGACAGGTGGCTACCAGAAGCTGGGAGAAAAAAGCTTCCCCTTCAAAGCTTCTAAAAGGAGTCAACCCTGCTAACACCTTGACTTTATCTCAGTGAAACTGGTTTCTGGCCTCCAGAACTGAAGATTATATCTGTGTTGCTAAACCACTAAGCTTATAAGCAATTTGTTACAATTGAATAGGAAACAGACACAAAGATCGACATGGAAATTTTGTTTCTATATATGGATAGGGAAAATTACAAAAATGAAACCACTCCATTCATAGTAACAGCAAAGACAGACTCAGGAATAAATGTAACAAATTATGTATAAAACCTCACAACGCTAAAATATCACCAAAAAATTAAATAGGACAAATGGAAATATATACTGGGTTCATGGAAACCTATTAACTCTCCCCACATTGAAGTGTAGGTTTCAACCAATGCAATTTCAAATAAAATCCTCGTGTTTTTATGAGAAATTGACAAGAATGTCTAGAATACCAAATAATTTTGAAGAACAGCAAAGTTAGACGACTTACACTACCTGCTTTCAAAACAATATAGAATCATAATCATGTAGTATATATTTCTATTCCTGTGCCAATAGTAGAGACATGAAAAAAAATGGAGAATCTAGAAAGGCATTTATATGGTTGATTTTTTTTTTTTTTTTTAACATTTTTGAGACAGAGAGCATGAATGGCGAGGGACACACACACACACACACACACACACACACACACACACACACACACACACACACACACACACAATCCGAAACAGGCTCCAGGTTCTGAGCAGTCAGCACAGAGCCCAACGCGGGGCTTGAACTCATGAACCACGAGATCATGACCTGAGCCGAAGTCGGACACTTAACCGACTGAGCCACCCAGGCACCCCTTGATTTTGTTTTTTAACAAACAGGTGGGGGATGCGTGGGTGGCTCAGTTCGTTAAACAAAGGGGAGTATTTCCAGAGTGAAAATCTTTGCAACAAGTAGTGCTAGAATAATTGGCCACCCACATGCAAAAAATGAAACTTGACTCTTCTACTATACACAGAAATTAACTCAAAATGGCTCAGAAACCTGAGAACTCATTTTAAAACTATGAAATCTCTAGAAGAAAACCTAGGAAAAAAAATCCATGACCTTGGGTTACGCAAAGGTTTCTTAGATGTGACACCAAAAGCATCTTCTTTTCTGGCTTGTGCTTATTGTGGATAGAAAAAATAGAAAAAAATAGAAGAAAACTAGTAAGTCAGTATTCATTAGAAGTTCTTTGGTTTTTGAGCACACTGTCAAGGAAATGAAATTACAGGCTGAGAAAAATCCCTGAAGAAATGTCTAACAAAAGATTGGTCTCCAAAAAATATATATAAAGAGCTCTTAAAACACATAGTAAGAAAACAGTTTTAAATTGGGCAAAATATTTTAACAGACCTCACAAGAGAGATTTTTTTCTTTTATGAATAAAGACTCCAAAAAAGATATACACATTTAACAAACACTCCACACAACATATGCAATGGCCCACAAGACACAAAGAAGCTTAACATTATTGATCAGGGAAGTTAAAATTAAACCCACAATGAGAAAACACTACATGCCCACCAGAATAACTAACATTAGAAACACTGACAATACCAAATGCTGAGGATGAGGAGCAACTGAAACCCCCATGCACTGTTGGTGGGGATACAAGAAGGGTACAGCTAGTTTAAGAAGTTTGACGGTATCTTCTAACATTAAACATACTTACATGGGTACGAACCTAGAAGTAGAATTGTTGACTCAAGAAATAAAAACCTATGGCCATAGAAATATATGCTCACTTAGAGCCGCATTCATGATAGCCCCAAAGAAAAGCCACCCAAATCTCCATCAATTAAGATATGGTATGTTTCCACAACAAAATACTCTTCAACAAAGAGGGATGAACTACTGATACAAGGTACAAACAAAATGTGTACACCACAAAACGTCATGCTAAATAAAAGATACCAAACACACACAAGACTACACACTGTTTCCATTTGCAGGATATTCTGGGAAAAGCCAAACTGTTGTGACTGAAAGCAGTCAAATGGTTGCTGGAACCAAGGACAGGAATTGGGGATTGACTGAAAAGGACCTTTACTTTATGGGGTGATACAAAGGTTCTAGAACTTGATTATGATGGCAGTTGCCCAACTAAAGACATTTACCAAGCTCACTGAACTTTATACTTAAATGTAGGGATTTTACTTATGCCTTACTAAAGCTGTTAAAGAAACCCACACAATTTTACAAGACAGACATTACTCCCACTGGGCAACTGGGAGAAGAGTCTCAGAGATTGGGTAACTTATTTAAGGTTAAGCAGTCATTGTCAAACCCCAGCCCACTGGTAATCACTGCTCCATTCTGCTTGTTGGGATGTAGGAGACACTGGAAACAGCATGGTGCTGGTGCAAGTTCCTAGAGTTAGCAGATCCCACCCAAGCTGGAGCCACTGGGGACTGCTCCCCTCTATAGAAATGCTCTGCACTGGGAAGTGCAGAGTGTGTCCTGGGCCAGAGACACAGCGTCTAGAGATTCTGCTGCTCTCAGAAGGTGCTATGGGGAAATAAGCACAGTGCACAGAACAGGGTTAAAACCCTGGCTTTGGTACTTAACAGTCGTAACTTAAGCAAGCCATTCACCTTCTTTCAGCCTCAGTTCCTTAACCGAGGAAAATGACTTAAAGGCCTACCACCTCCCTTACTCAACTGTTGTGTGTTGAAGAGTGGAATAAAGGACCAGATCCTTAGAAGCAAATTCCCTTCCTTTTCTCTTGAGAGAAAAACATTCAGACCTTAAGGATTTAGGTGGTGTTTTGAAAAAAAATTTTCACTGAGGAAAAGGAGGAGTTTTTTCATCAAGAGCCCTTCTGGGCATGAAAGTTATCTGGCCCTTACAATTTCTACCCAGAATCTTGCAGTCATGAGGTAAAAAAGTACATGAAACTCCCTTTATTCTTCCCTTGCTTCATTTCTATGAAGTCTGACATATTAGGTTATCAGTAATTCCACAGATGTTTCAATAAAAATCAAAAGACATTATGTGAGTGTATATGACTTACCTGTATGCAAAAAAAACTTGCATTATTTGACATTTGGGGGGGGGCCAAGAAGTAAATGTTTGAAACTATATGCCTAAATGGAATCGTAAAGGACTTTTTTAGAAATAGGAAGTGTTCTGTTAGGTCCAGCATATGATAGCCTGGAAGAGGTCACTGTGCAAAAATCGAAGTTTTCAAGTTTTGAGGTTTAGAGAGCTCAAAGCATTTTATTAACAATATTTGTCTATGTGGCATAAATGCCTTTCTTCTTCATTACGCATGTCCACATGGGGTTCTCATGCCTGACTGTATAAACATAACCTGAGGTGGTGGTAGAGTGTGGAGAGCCAAGGTCCCCGCACCAAAAATTATTTCATATGACAGGGGTAGCACCCAGTAAACAATTGTTTTTTCAAACAAATAACCCCTCATGATTCTGGTGCAGGGAATTCTCGACCATATCTGAAACACATGCTATCTCAAGGTCCTTTTGCTGTCAGGAAAACTTCTAGTAGTCCTACATAAGGGGTCCCTAGTTTGTTTTAGGTAGTAATTGGTGTTATAAAATAGGACTGATGATCAGATAAGCTTGGGAACACACTGATACTCATTAAGTTTATAGTGACATTTTATACTTGCTGTTAGTATCAATTATCACCTATCAATATTTTCCCCAATATGCACCAATACTGAATAATTCACCATTTTCTTGTTTTACTCCCTGTTCCATGTATCATCTCCTTTCTCCAATTGGATTTGTAAGACCTCAAGACAGGTATCTATTTCAGTTCTTTGTGCCATATAGAACCTTTGTGATAATTACTACTCAGTAAAGGGAAAGATATGAATATTGATTTTAGCTAAATGATATCACAATGGAATTAGCTGGAAAGGCAAGAATGCTGCCTTGTTCCCCGAAGCTTTATTATTACATTCCAGGTTCAGTTCTTTTGTTTCCTGAATATGGCTTTAAGTAAGTTTCCAGAGGAAGCCTTACACTGTAACAACCAGAAGCTCATGGCAGGCCACTCCACATAAGGTAAAGCAATGTAAGCTACTGCATAGTTCACAGTAAAAAAAAAAAAAAAAAAAAAAAAAAAAAAAAAAAAAGAGAGAGAGAGAGAGAGAGAGAGAAAGAACACATCCTGGATAAATGGCATGAATGCCACTTTGCTAGACTAACTTTTCCCAAAAGCTAGGCGGTTAGGTTTTCAACACCCACAGCCACACAAAGGTAGTAACGAGGTTAAATAGAAAAACAGGATAATGTATATCAAATCCACGTACATTTTTAAATCCATGTACATTTTAAATCCATATATTTTAAAGTATTTTATTTTTTTTTAATTTTTATTTTTGAGAGAGTGCACGAATCGGTTAAGGGCAGAGAGAGAGGGAGACACAGAATCCCAAGCAGGGTCCAGGCTCTGAGCTATCAGCACAGAGCCTGACGTGGGGCTCAAACCCACAAACCATGAGATCATGACCTGAGCCGAAGTGGGACGCAACCAACTGAGCCACACAGGTGCCCCTATCCATGTATGTTTTTAAATCATGTACACCTGTGGCTAAAAACTGAAGTGATATTTATGTTAATGGAGATGGACAAACCTCAGATTAGAAAATCTAAAGTTCTATATAAAATTTTGTCCGTTTCCATTTTTAGGGGGCAAGTACATAGTGAAATCGTCTGCTTCACTAAAGGATCCACAACTCCAAAGCAGTTTATCACACTCCGGTCCAAAGACTGTATTTTGGCTCATAGAATCATGGAATTTACAAGACCAAGATTAGTCTTGTATATTCCCCTGAACAACATTGAGTAGGTTTTAAACACTCTAATATAGGAGTTTTATTAGAGAGGCACTATTTACAGATCTAAAGCTGGGAGGTTCTTGCTGGTCTCTTGGAGCCAGATGTTTATAGATTTAAAGGGGCTCACTGAATAATCCTGGTTCCAAGTTGAACAGCACACATTCTTTCGGTTTTATAAATACAAAGGAGTGTATAAACTGAATGAAAAACGATCATTTCCAGCAATTAACTTCAAACCGTATTTGCTAAGGTAATATAAACCACTGTCCTCAATAGAGCCATTTTCTCCAGCAATCATTGGGCAACTTTCTCTGGACAAAAGTATTTTGTGCCACCCCCCCCCCCTTTTTTTTAACACTTGCAAGTCAATGGATGTTAATTCTTATGGTATTTCACACTGATGAATCCTTAGAGCTAGAATTACAACATTTAAAACAATGTGGTACAATCAAATGTGTAAGTTGCAATTTTGCCCTAGGATTTCCATAGCACAGGTCATCTGTGTATTCATCTTTCCTTCCAGCAACTTTGGTTGAGGTTTACAGTAAGTATTTTTACTGCCGGGAAACATCAGTTAAACATATTGACAAAAGATTATACCAAGGGAGTTGCATCTTATGTATCCATTATCTGGGAAGAAAAATTTCTCAAAATTAAGTGATTTTTGGTAGCTCTGATATTATGTTGGCATTCAAACAGAACTGACTGCCCCGTCTCCCCAATCATGGATTTATGGTGATTTACTTCCATGTACTACAACTAACCTTCATCCAACACAAAAAGACCAGCCATGGGAGTATTCCATCACAATAGAATATTTTACTATTAGTGCTGATGAAAACAATTACTTCCTCACTTAGGCACAAAACATGCCAGGGTGATCTCAAAGGAAACCTAATACAGCAGAAGCATGGATTTTGAAAGTCATTTATTTACTGTGGGCCCCTTTTGTGCTGGGGACTGAGAACAGGAAACACAGATATAGTCCCTGCTACCTGCGACTTTATAGCTCCCAATCCAGGGGTGTCACTAACATTCCTATCGAGTTATTTGCCTAGCCTCAGTTGTCTCATCTGTAAAGGAGAGGGAATCTTAGATACTTTTCATATGTATTCATTACAATGCTATTTGTTAGTTCGTTATCTAACAAAGAAGTAGCAGTTAGAGCTGAATTGTTATTAAACTGCTACTTAGTTTTTAAGTGATAGACAAGTGATAGACAAGACTGAAAACACATTTCAGATCCTTTAAAGAACAAGAGTGCAACAGCCCTAGGAGACAGGTTTATCAGAGTGCTCTATAGCCTAATGATATTTTATTTTGCTAAACATCTAACCTCCAACACCCTGCATAGTAATGGAAATGCAAACACCCTGATGGGTTACTTCAAACACAGATGAAAACTACAATTTAGGAATGTGTGAAACTGTGGCTAGAACCAAACTCGTGGGAGGCAAGCACAAGAAGGCTCATTTGTGAAGCTTTTCCCGAGGATAATACAACTCCCTGTTAAGAGCAAAACGTTTTTACTTCTGCATCAGCATCACTGCTGACACTGAACTATGACTCAAGACCTGGTTTGGTGTCTTCCAATCTTCTTTGCCACTTAAATACCTTTTAACCCCTCTTCAACAAACTGCTGGTTTGGAAAGATCATGTCAGCAGCACTGGAAGAGTGCAGGCACATAGAAAATGGTGCTTAAGTGTTTGCTATTTGTACATGACTATTTCTGAGTTTAATTTAGCAAATGTTTATGATTAAGCAAAGTTACATTTAATGACTAGCTCTCATGAGGACAGAGCATTACCACATCAACCTAGTAACATTTTAGCTAAAAACCCAAGAAACCCAAGTGCTAGTGATGGTGTGCACCTTTATCATGGTAAATAAGTGAAGGCCTCTTAGAAACACTGGAGTGGTTGAAGAACATTCAGAATCCCAGGGTATGCCTTTAAGAGTCCAGGAAACCCAAGTTCAGAACAACTGTGTTTACAGTCAAGGTTCCCTTCCCATCTGGGAAAAAAAAGACATTTTAAGTAGTCTTGTATGAACCATAGGTTAAGTTATTTGATCATTACTGTTGCCTTAATGTTTAAAAAAACATGAGTGAATGCTCCCTGTAGTGGATACTTTTTAGAGTCTGGTCCAGAGATCCCCATCTCTGTATCTTGTCTGTAGGGCTTGACCCCAGGCTTTTAGTTTGAATTACCTAAAATTATGTCCCTGGCCTTAGCTGGCTTGAACAGGGATAGACACCCACTTCTTGCTCTTCACAATTGAGGTACTGTGCTATTGAGGGACTACAGACAGGGTTCCGATAAGCCCAGGGCTCTTGAGGAAAGGTCCACGATGGCGCCTTCAAGCCCCCAGAGACCGGTCTGAATCCAACAATTTTCCCATTTTGGTCCAAAGTAGCTCAAAATGGTTTCTGTTACTTAGCAAACAATAAACCCTTAAATACACATTTCAAATGCTAATTTGTTAGAAAACCCAGACTAAGATAGTTTGGAAAATATCAGATTCATCAGGGTTTCTATGGAGAATTTGAAGCAAACTTGTAACAGCACTCATTTCCAAGGCTCCAGGATGTAGGTGTAGGGGCTCTGTTTGTCCGACAGAAAAATCCAGTGCGTGGAAGGAACTGGGTACCATCTCTCCTAAGGATCTATTTGCATTAACTTTTTGACACAAGCCTGAAAGGCTTCTGGTTTAGGGTGTGGGGTGGGATCTGAACCCTGTCCCTAACAGGAATATGTATGTGTACAAACCATACACACACCTGAAAGATGGGGGTGGCACACACCTTACATAAGCCATTTCTCAGAGAGGGAAGTCAGAGCCTCTAGAATAACTTGGGAGAAAAGGAGAGGGTATCTGAGTCAGGCAGCAGGGAGTCCTAAATATCAGGTGGGAAAGGGTTAAGGAAGAAGACGGTGTGGCGGTACCCCACTCAACACCCCTGTAACATGGCTATCCCAAGGAGAAACTGCTGTGGGCAGAATCAAGGCCATGTAGTACTTGCATTCCATGCTGACCTATACTGGGATGGATTCCACATCTCCATGTCATCCGAGTCCCTTTGGCCTGATGAATCTGCAGCAGCCCACACAGAGAACACAGGCTTGGGCTAGCACCTAGAGGAACCAAGTGGGTGCTAATCCTAGCCCAACTGGTCTGGAGATGGCTCAGCCACAGGAAACCACATCATTCATTTCAGGGCAGAAGGAAGGATGCAGTGGAAATAGAGTTCCCCCACCCAGGCCTTGGAGCAGCTTGGGTAGAGACAAACCGTATGGTTGAACAATTACACGCTCAAGTCCTGGAGGGCCCGGCAACATCCGAAGAGCCAGCAGGCTGATTTGTAGACATACGTTAATACCTCCAGTGAACTGCCAGCTCTGTTGGAGCGGTAGCAGGGAGTATTTGGTCAGAGACTGAAATCAGCACGTAAATCAACACAGCTTTCCAGGCTTTGCTAGCACAAAGCAACACAGGATAGATTAAGTGCCTGTGATCTGCCAGTGTAGGACAGGGTCGTAAATACAACAAGATACAGATCCGCTAAGATCGTTTTTAGGGAAAGTTAAAATGGGAGTACAAATCCTCACAAGGCTATGAAAATTCCTTCTAGAAGGCCAGAGAGGTTCTGGACTTGTGGCCACTGAAATGGAAGAGTTAGGATACTCAAAGCCTTCTCCCAAAAAAGGGAACTCATTTTAGAGATTAGCTACTTCATTAGGCACAATTCACTTTACAGCAGACACGTTGATCATTTTAATAGATCAAACGTGGTTACCTCAAGTTTTGTTTTGCTAAGTGAATACAGACTAAATAGAGAAATTTGGTTAAGTAGCCAGTCTGCAGTGGGCGCTTAGCCATATTTTCTCATTTCAAGTATATATAGGGGACCCTAACAAGTCACTTACTCCATTGTAATCAGCTCACGGCTCTGCTTTTCAAATAAGAAGGGGAAATCATCTTTCCTTGCTCTAGCAATCAAGCTTGTGGAATTTGGCAATAGATACATTGTGTATAACAATATGTAGACCTTAACGGCCCTGGGAAGTTTATAGGCAGTTTGGGAACATTTCTTCCATTATTTCTAAATCACCCAGATTTATAATTACAATCTCCATCATAAGCATTTGATGCAATAAGCAATTCTAAAGTGCTTCATAGTCTCCTAATGGCTTCAGTTTTTCCTTAATTCTAAGAGAAGATTGATTTTACAGTATCCTGGCTAGTGGAAGGCTACTTTAGTTTACTCTATTAGATTAACTTCCATACAGCTGCATTCAGTTACTATTTACTTTCTGCTCCTTTCTTCTAGCCCAGAACTAAGCTGAAATTCGAATGCCCTGGTAATTGTTAAATGCTAGCCACAAATGAACTTTAATCCTGCTGGTTTTATAGAAGACCTACTTTTGGAATCTTATTTTCAAAATGTCAAGGCTAGAAGTTTTGTCTACAAATAGTTTTGCAGATTGGCATATTCAAAATATCCCTAAATTTAAATTCTGCATAAATGTATCTGATCATACACAATTGAGAGGTGTTATGGTAGGTGCTGGGACATACATGGTATCTCTTCACCCACCTCCATTCTAAAAGATACCCAGAACTACCCCGTGGACAGAGAGTGGAATATTAGGGTTATATAAAGACAGAAGAAAAAGTGAAGAAGAGGGAGCAATTTGCTCATTTTGAATGAGAAGCAATGTCAAGGTGTCAGCATAGCAATTCCGATGGCAAGGATAGTGCATTCAGGTGTTGACAACTTCCCAGATATCTCAGGATCTCTTTGAAATCTAACACTGAGCCTTAACCTAAAATATGACATCAATCCCTGTTCATATTTAAAGCTTAGAACTAAGTGTCCTTCTAAGCTCTCTCAATGGTTTAATTGGCAAAAGTGGCAATTCACCAACTGGGCTTACTGGAAATACTTCATAGAAACAGTCACATTCAATTAGAGACACATGTTAAATATTTAATATGCATCCAGCACTGGCAGGATCCTGTTTCTACTCTCAAGCTTATAGTATCATTTGGGAATTTAAAAATATATACGTTTTTAAAGCCCAGAGTAAACTAAGCAACTGGAAAAAACTGAAAAGCTATTGCAGGCTTGCATTATCAGAAAGACACCCCCCTGTGGATTAGAGCCTCTTAAATTCACCCAAAAAGATACATTTTGGCACCTAAAATGCAAAGGTATGGTGATTCCAACCATCTCAGGGCCAAGCCATGGAGGTTTCGATTTCACAAAGCTGGTAACCATGAGTAACTGGGCTCCTGTCAGTCTTGCTAATCTACAGGACCAACCCCAGCAGCATCAGCTCCACAGGGGAGCCTTTTAGAAATGCCTGTTCGAAAATCTCAGACCCCAGCCCAGTCCCACTAAAATCAAAATCTATATTTTCACAAGATCCCAGGTGATTTCTATTCACATTTTTAGGAAACATGTACAGCCAAGCTTCTATGATTCATTTCTGTGAAATCTAGGTAATTTCTTTTCGAAGTATATACTTGACTGCTGTCTTGTCAATGAAAACTAGCCCTTCTCTGCAATATTTAAGATGAATAAAAGATAGATTAAACAGATTTTAAAACCGATTTCCCACCCCCGTTTTCCAGAGTATTCTAGCCACATGCCGATAGCAGCTGTGTTTACCTCTGTGATTAGACAGCACAATAAGTGCACCTAGTGATAAATGAAATTGAATTAAATGCCTGATTGCATATACATGTTAAAACAGTTGGTTATTTCACCAAAACAATGGGAAATGTCTGTCATGCAAAAAATGCAAAGTAGGGCCAAGTAGACATACTGTAACAGTGAATAATTATTTATAGAGGAGTTATGGATTTCCAAGTTTGCCCTTTAACATGAAGTCGCCTTTCAATGGAAACATTGCTGTCTAATTCCAAGTGCTTGGTTCGCTCAGACCTGTGGACTCTTCAGCCTCACACATTTATGAAGAAACTGGATGTTAGAAGAAAGGGACAGGGGAAGTTACTAGTCACCAAGGATATCTCCATCTCGAATCTATGATACTGGACTTTGGCAGCTGATTGAGGGGGAATTGGACTTCTTTGGATGTGGCCCTTATAACTATCCTCAGACAGCTGTTTATAGTGCCTGAAAAATAGCAACTGCTCCAAGAACACAGGTTGTGAAAGTGAACAAGTGATACAAAGCACAGCAAAAGACCTTCCATTAATGGTAGAGATTTAGACATGGAGAGGAAGGCTAGATTTGTCCCCACATAGGACACGCCCCTTGTTGAGGGGGAGAAAAAAAAAAGATCTCCGAGCACAGGTCAAAAAAAAGAAAAAAAACCTTTCTATTCCTTCCAATTCTTCTGTCCCCTTCTGGAAAATTCTTTCCAGAAAGAATTTGAAGGGAGTCCCTGTCTTTAAAGGGAGAAATTAGGAAAAACAGCCTGTAACAGAGGGAACAGCAGGGACTTTGAAGCCAAGCAAATCAGAGTTTGGATGTAATTGCCTGAAGTGTGTTTTCAATCCAAATTGCATAGATGAGTGAAGGAGCAGCTGCACAAGGATGAGGGAGGGGAGTGCTGGAAGGAAGTGCTAGGAAATAAAGGGGAAAGATACCAAATTAGGGCATCATGGACTTTAATATTGCTGGAATTATTTCTCCCCTAATCCTTATTGTTTTATCCCTCAATACAAACGTATCGATTATGTGCTCCTTGTAGAAGAGTAAACTCTCCCCAAAGCATGTAATATTGAATGTGAGAATTCCTGGTCATCCCACTGCCAAGGATAACCATTATTGACCATATTGTGTATATTCTATTTTTTCTGTTCTATAGGTTTTTTTTTTATATATAATACATAATACTTTATATATGTACATTGGGTGTAGGTAAGATAGTCATTGTGGTAGGCTGAATAATGGCACCCAAAGTAAACCTTCTAATCCCTGGAACATGTACTGCCTTCCATGGCAAAAGAGGGCATTGCAGAGGTGATTGAAAATCTCAAAAATGGGAGATTGCCCTGGATTATGTGGAAAGGCCTTAAAGGCAATCACAAGCATCCTTAGAAGACAGGCAGGAGATTTGACACACATGGAGAAGGCAATGTGACCACGGAGAAAGCTTGAAGGGGACCACCATCACCGGAAGCTGCAAGGGAGGAACAGATTCTCCTCTGTAGCTGCCAGAGGGAATGTGGCCTGTTGATACTTAATTTCAGTTTAACTGTCATATTGTTAGTAGAGGCAGGCTTTTGAGAGTTAAACGCATTGGGACTGAATCTAGAACACTGAAGACAATGAGATGGGTGTGCCTAATACTCATGTTTTTTTTCTGAGCTACATTTACATTCTCCAAGCTAGCCTACCTTGGTTCAATCTCTGGGTCCACCATTTTCTAGAATATTTAACCTATTTTTAAAACAATTCCTCACAGTAAAATGTACTACATCTTGATGTGTCCTAGTTAGCACAATTAATTTTATGTGGAAACTCATACAATGATTTTTAGGAGTTTTTTTTTTTTTACTATGAATATTTGAAAAAACAATTAGAACTACCCTATGATCCATCAATTTCACTTTTACCTATAGGATACAAAATACAGATTCAAAGGGGTACATGCATCCCAAGGTTTATAGCAGCATTATTAATAGCCACAATATGGAGAAAGCCCAAATGTCCATTGACTGATGAATGGATAAAGATGTGGGGTGTGTATGTGTGTGCACGTGCGGGCATGTATATATAAGAAAGTGATAAAATGGAGTATTAGCCAAAGAATGAAATCTTCCCATTTGCCATGACATAAATGGAGCTAGAGTGTGTTATGTGAAGTGAAATAAGAAATACCATATGATAGCATATGTGGAAGTTAAACAGATGAATATAGGGGAAGGGGAGAGAAGAGAGACTCAGAACTATAAAGTTTGACAGAGGGAGGTAGGTTGGAGATGGGCTAGATGGGTACTAAGAAGGGCACTTGTGATAAGCACTGGGTGTTAAGTCCTGAGTCACTGAGTTCTACTCTTGAAAACAATATTGTACTGCATGTTAACTGGAATTTAATAAAACTTTTTTCCTTATTTTTGTCTGGAAAAGTAATTCTGTTTTTAATATTTCTGAAAAGCTGGTTTGGGCTAAAGAGAATACAGCTAGGTAAAATCCTAACTTACGCTTCTAAGACCCAGAAGCACAGAATTTGTGAAGTCTTAAGGAAATCATTCGGGTCTAGGCGAACTGCCTCCCCCACATAAGAAAAGGACCAGTTACTGCCTATGGTGAGTAATACATATGCATCTCCTAAAATCCCCCTAAAGGAATTTTGTCAAACTGAGAAGTTAGAAAATTTCCTTTGGCAAGAGTCTCTCCACATCTTCATCTGGGCTACCTCTCCCAGTCCTAGCAGACATGGATTATTTGTAAAGACAAAGGGTCCAATTCATGGAACTTTGTTTGAACTTTGGGGGAGGGGGTACTGAGCCTAGCTACCAATATTTTCTTTTGGCTTTTTCTTTCATGGTTTTGGGCAAGTTAGACTGAGAATCATAATCAAGACAACAGGCCAGTTTCTTAATCTAATCAAAATAAGCCTTTTGAGCATTTACTATTTATGAAGCACAAGGAGAAGCATATGAAGTAGTTGAAGATACAGGCTTTACACTGAAGGTGCCTCAAGTTAAACAGAAAAGCTGTTAGAGGAGGGCTCTGGGGGCTTGTTTCGTCATGCTAGAAATGAAAGGCTGAAGGGTAGTGACATTCCAGATGTGACGACACAGTGAAGGACAGCACCCTAGGTGATACAAATGGAGTGGATGGAGTAGGAGCATGCTTTGGTCATGTTTGGGGAAAGGGGCAGACTCCTCTGAGCAGAAGAGAGGGGAAAAGGAAAGAGCTGTAGAGGGACTTGGATGCCCGACAAAGGACTTTGAACAGCATTCTTGAGATTTTGTGGCCTATTGAAGCATTCTGGATCAGTAAAGCTATGTGACAGAAAGGCACTTTGGGAGGATTAATTTGGATAGTAAGGCACAGAACAGAATGGAGGTGGCAAACTGGAAGTTAGGAAGTTATTATGGCCACGTGGACATAATGAAGGCCAAAGGAGAGAAATGAAACCCAGAAGAAATTGGGGGGGGGTGGGTAGGAGGGAGAGTGGTAGGGCTCAGTGAGTAACTATGTAGGGGAGAAAGAAAAATAAGCCGTTTTAACCCTGGGTGGTTGGATTTCTCCCAAGTGAATGAGAATAGGGAAAAGACACACAGACACAGACACAGACACAGACACAGACACACACAGACACAGACACACACAGACACACACAGACACACACAGACACACACAGACACACACAGACACACACAGACACACACAGACACACACAGACACACACAGACACACACACAGACACACACACAGACACACACACAGACACACACACAGACACACACACAGACACACACACAGACACACACACAGACACACACACAGACACACACACAGACACACACACAGACACACACAGACACACACAGACACACACAGACACACACAGACACACACAGACACACACAGACACACACACACAGACACACACAGACACACACACACAGACACACACACACAGACACACACACACAGACACACACACACAGACACACACACACAGACACACACACACAGACACACACACACAGACACACACAGACACACACAGACACACAGACAGACACACAGACAGACACACAGACAGACACACAGACAGACACACAGACAGACACACAGACAGACACACAGACAGACACACAGACAGACACACAGACAGACACACAGACAGACACACAGACAGACACACAGACAGACACACAGACACACACACACAGACACACACACACAGACACACACACACAGACACACACACACAGACACACACACACAGACACACACACACAGACACACACACACAGACACACACACACAGACACACACACACAGACACACACACACAGACACACACAGACACACACAGACACACACAGACACACACAGACACACACAGACACACACAGACACACACAGACACACACAGACACACACAGACACACACAGACACACACAGACACACACAGACACACACAGAGAGATGTTTCAAGAAAGTTGGCATCCACACAGGAATGTCCAGTAGCCATTTTCCCATATGGGACTGAAAGGAGTAAGAAACCCAGAGCTGGAAATGAAGGCTTGAAACTCATCAGGACATAGGTGATATACCTTGTGCCATGAAAACAATCAGCATCTTTGGGACAGAACACAGCTTACAGGGATAGCATTTGAATAATGCAATCTCGGATAATAATACCCTATCTGGATAGTCTGTAGGCTTTCAGGAAATAGAACTTGAAGGAGTGGTCTTTGGTCATTTTGTAACTATATCTCTGCATTATGTACCTTGAATTTAACCAATGGTCCTTAAGACGGTTGAATTAGGGACTTTGTACTCAACAGTTCTGCTCTGGATTTTCTTCATGTTGACTATCTCCTGCCTCTCCACCAGATAATGAAGTCATTGTGTATTTTGTGTAGCTTATGCAACTTGAGAGATCAACTGAAGTTGACCTTTCCTTTTCCAACTGCACAATTAGGAGATGCCAGCTAATACAGTCACCAAATATTTACTAAGCAACCTACTATGTGAAAGACCCCCATTAGGAGCTGAACAAACCTCTTATTTATATTCTCCCTTTTAATGCAAAAGGTAAGCATTACAAGTGTTTAAGTAAATCAAACGCAGGCTGGAAAAAGTCTTAAACCTAACATATGGAGTTAATGGTGCCAAGTTGCTTGTTTTTATAAGCACAAGAGCTTTTTAAAGCTGAGCACTCTGGCTACGCCCATTAGGTTCCACAGTCCCCACAGACTTTGTTGTATGACATCTGGTACTTTACTGCCTTAGAGGCTAAAGAGAAATACCATGCGTGCCATTTGCTTTGTCTCAGTGTTTCTAAAAGGTTCCCTTTCCTCTTGATCTTTGTTAGTGGTAATATTCCAGGGTTTTAGACACTGAAGGTCTGGTGTTAATAGATCTTAAGTACTCCTGTCCATTCCTCAAAAAGGGAATATACAACTACAACCTGAACATTAGCTTTACTTTCATGAAACTTTTGAAGAATGGTATCTCCATAGGACTGAATTGTTGGCCAAAATACATGCATTTTGGCTACAGAGGAAGACACAGTCAATATCAAGACACTGAGCGAGTCAGGTGCAGATGAACTAAAGAGGCTGAGGCGAACACTACGGCAAACCCAGTAGGTTACTTTCACAAAAACTCCATTATCAAGGGCCAAATGCTCACAGTACAGGAAAGTGAGATTTCGCAAACATTTAAATTTCATACATCTTACTAGCTGTTGAGGAGGGCTTAGCACTGAGAGGTACTTTCTTTATAGAGGCTTCACAAAGTTTTGTGGTCTTCACTGCCTAGGACCGACACTGGCAGGCACCTTAACCTTATTTGATAAGCATTGCCTATAGTTCACAAACACTAGTCTACAGAGAAAATGCACCAGAGTCCCTTGGTTGTCATTTTTAAGACATTCCTGGGCTGTTTCTGGATATTCTGGTTCTATCTATACCTTTGGGGTATGCATAAGGCATATCTGCGTTTGTAAAATCTGCAGGTAATTCTGATGAGCTTTGATTCCACTCATTTCCTTCTAAATTAGCGTTCTATGACTGGAAGATTCTGTGAAAAGCAAGCTGTAACCCAGGCTGAGTGTACATTTTCCATATGTTAAGTATAGGCATCAATGCACTCATCTCAAGTGAAAAAATGGTCCTTTTCTAGTGGGACAGAATGGAGTTACAACTTATGAACTTGTAAATCTTGGTATGTAACTATAGCAAATGTAAGAAGTGCAGGAGAAACGTCCTGTTCTAGGATTACCTTGAAGAATTTGACATTTCCCTATTTCTTCATCATGTTAGAAGAGATTGGGAATAAAATGATATACCCATGGCACGTAAATCAAAACAGAACCGAGACTTCTTTCCTAGTCCAGTTCTTCTAAAATATGCCATTAGGGGAGAAATTTAAGTCTCACATTAGTAGCATTTTAATAAGAATGGGAGAAGATAATCTGCCCTCTCAAAACTACTACTGCTATCTTCACCTTACTTCCTAAAAATAACCTAGAAAAACAGCTCTATGATGCAAAAGCATATTTAAAACCTGACTGTAGAGCTTTAATATATCATGCACATTCTTGTAGGTCCACATGTGCCCATAACTCATTTAATAGCTTCGTAGTATTCCATAGACCCATCTTGATTTGTGATTTTTCCAGTCATTCCCCTACTGGACTTTCAGTTCTTAGTTTTTTAAAAGAAAAATCACTATCAGTGCCATAATAAACATTGCAACACATGCTAATTTTGGACAGATGTTCTCTATGAATGGGATTGACCTGTGCAAGGGTATGAGGATCTTAACTCTTAGATTCTGCTAGATTGCTTTCCAAGGAGTTCGTAGCAATTTCACACTTCCATCAGCACTGTAGGAGTTCATTTCTCCCAAGCCTCACCAACATTGGTGAAACTTCAAAGGATTTAAAATGCTCAATCTGTTGTGTGAAAAAATGGCATTTCATTGCTTTAATTTGCAATTCTGTGTATGAAACACACCTTTTTGTGTATGTTGGCTCTTTGCATGTCCTTTTCTGTGAATGGCCCTCTAGAATATTCTTCTGCACACCATGTACAAAGGAAATTCCACATAGATTAAAGATCGAAACACAGCAAAGTCAGAAGAAAAAAATGCCAGAATATTCTTATCAGTGAGAAGAGATGCTTGACAGTTTAAACAAGATAAACCTAAATGCCACAAAAGAATTAAGGTAGGTTTGAATTTATAACCATTAAGATTGTTTAGTCTTTTGCCTTACAGGAAAAAAAGGAAATGATAGATTGCATCATATAATTTTTTTTTTTTTTTTACACTAAGTGATTAACATTCCTGATATAGAATTCTCTCAAAAACAAATACAGGCAAAAGGAAAAAATAAAAGGCAGTGATTTTTTTTTCCCCCCACCCTGACTCAGTCTGAGGATTCTAGTGTTTAAAATATAGGCAGAGTACATGTTTACATCAGATTGTTGAATAGGAGGTGGGTCTCCTATATGAGGTGCCCCCTCCTCCCATCTGTTCTCTGCCTACAGAGCCTCTTGGCACTTGGGTCTGATTTCCTCAGGTGGTGTGTGGTCTTTGGTAAGCTTCATACACCTACTAATCACATTGTGAGTTTCTTTTTGACATTTCCCTCCAGCCTTCCCCTTCAACTCTGCAGCCAACTCCCAGCAGCCCCACGGTCTCTTCAAGTCCATAATGAATATTCAGAAAATTCTGTACACGAAACAGCCCCACTGAGCACCATTCACAATTTCAGGTATACCCTACAATGGAAGGATCACATCCAGTTTTATAGTTTAGAAATTGAGTTTAGGAAAGGCACTTGTGGGGGCACCTGGGTGGCTTAGCCGGTTAAGCATCCAACTTCAGCTCAGGATATGATCTTGCAGTTGGTAATTTCGGGCCCCACATCGGGCTCTGTGCTGACAACTCAGAGTCTGGAGCCTGCCTTGGATTCTGGGTGTCCCTCTCCGCCCCTTCCCCCTCTCAAAAATAAACATTAAAAAAAGAAAAAAGGCACTTGCGTTGCTTTTATATACAGGATTTAAAGCACTTCCTTATATTCCAGTGTAGATGTGGAACACCTGAGAGTTTGCAAGTACTTTGTAAGGCCTAAGGTATTAGATAGCAGTCTTTGGACCAGAATCTTCTTTAAATCTACAGTTAAAAATAATCTGATCAGCGGGAGCATCAGAGACCCCTTGGCTCCTTATCCCTTACTTAGAGACAGCGCATCTCTTACCAACTACCTTCTGCTATAAAGCTACTTCAGTAAATCAGCATCATTCAAAGCCCTGCCTTGAATAACATCCTCAAAAAGACCTTTCTGCCTTATTAGTTCCCGCCTCCCCTGAATAAGTAGTACCCTAATATTTCTTTATATCACAGTTGTAATTAAGGTCTGCCACGTCAAGTGGAGTATAAACACAACGAAAGGACCACATTTTTTTGTGGGATGCTTAGCACAGTGCTAGGCTCATAGCAGATAATCAACAGACATACATTGAATAAGTGAAAGTCACAGTATCTTAGATCATGCCTCTTTGTTCACTCGTACATGGTCTAGCTCTTTTACGGGCTTCACAAGAATTGGGGCTTTGCCCACCTTATTCCTAGGCCTATGGATTCCTAACATCTGGAACAACTTGGGACATATAGGAGCTCATTGAGAATTTGATAAATATAGGTTCCAGTATTATGCTTTTGTTGGCAGACTTGAAAGTGGTGATCTCAAAATTCCATCATTTTTCAGAACTCCATGAATGGGCATGCTTACAATAGTTTCTACATATGGTACTCTCCCCTTATCTATGTTTTCAGTTACCTGCAACCAACTGGTCTGGAAGCAGATAATCCTGACAAATCCTCAAAAAGGTCAGTAGTGTTCATAGTGACTTCACAATGCCCAGGGTCATTGACCCCACTTCAAGTTATCTCAGAGGCAGTTGGTCTGTCACAAGGGTGATTACAGTACAGTGTTTAGAGAGGGACTGCATTCATCTTTTATTACATCTTTTATACACTGAAAGAAGTGTATGTATTACAATTCAGTTTATTTTCCACTTCCTATTGTACTTAATTTGGAAGCTTACCTTTATCATATTTATGTACAGGAAAATAGGTCTAGTATATGAAGGGTTCAGTATGATCTGCAGTTTCAGGGCTCCAATGAAGGTCTTGGAACATACTTCCACAGACAAGGTAGGTTACTGTGCTCAACTTAGCTACATGTCTTTAATACCACTACATTATAAAACATACACAGAAGTTAAAGGATGAGAAAGTGTTGATAGGTGTTAGACCATTTTTTTCTGTATGACAATTTGTTACCCAGAGTTACACTGCAATCAGTCACAACGTTAGCTGCAAAGCTAAGGTTTCCAATGTTCTTTAAGAAAACGCCTGGGTTTTAAAAGGCAGAAATCCCTTTAATCAAGGTTCTAGAATGCAGGAGTGAGAAGCAAAGAAAAATGATTTGCCAGGGATTGAAAAGTAGTTTTTATTCAGACGTTCTTTTTCTTCTAGTTTTTAGGTTGAGATTACTGGCAAGGGAGAGAATCAAACATCCATAAATCAGAGGAGGTCTACTCACAGCATGAGAAGCACAAAGTACTGAAAAGTCAAGTATGAATTAAGGATGAGGAATTTTGTCTGACAGTGGCATAGAAAAATTTATGCAAACTTCTCAATCCATGTCCTACAGTGACAAGATGAAATAGCCCCCAATCTTCTTTGGCAAATCAGAAGACATTCAACCTAGACTAGGTTCCAGTTATGATCATGGCAGCTTTAAAGAGAAACTGATGGCTAAGAAGACTACTAGCAAGTATTTTTCCTGAGTTTCTCAAGATATGAATGGGCTAGCTCAGTCTGGGGAAAATACATATAAGGAATAGACCTAAAAAGCATAATGGATTTTCCCTCCAGTCATTTCAAATGGGTTTTTCCTGACCCATTATGTTACCTTCTAAATGAAAACCTAAACACAAATTGAATCAGTGTGGTATGGAGACCACCAAATTTCTATTTGAAAGTCTACTTAGACGTACGATGCTGGTTGTTTCCGACATTATTCTAAACTGCAAAGTCTCAAGTCCTGCTCCTGTGTTTTCCAGTTTCCCCGGTGTCTGTGACACTCAGCAAGACAGCCGCTTTGGCCATTTAATGCTTCAAAACCCAACCATCTCATTTTTGCTCAGAACTTAAAAAATGAGCATGTCCGTTTTTCTTTTCAGTCATTAGTTTGGCACTGAGTGCTGTGTTATTAAGTGACTGACTTCTGGTTTTTATTTGTAATGTTTCTGGAACTGTCTTGGCATAACAGAAGCTGAAATCCTTACTATATTGTTGCGGGATGGGGAGATTTACACATGTTAAAGATTAGTTTTTTGCTGAATGTAAGTTGTTCGTACTTCATATAGAATTCATAAATATAGGAAGAAAAAAGTCACCTGTAACACTGTTACTTGGGTCATAACAATCACTTAATATTTTAGGGCATTTCCCCCCAGTTAACCAGATAAGAAATCCTCAACTTGACCTGTTAGAACAGTTCTATATCCTGTTTTCTCACCATTTCAAATTGTATCTTGAACCCTTATAATAGGCACATTCCATAATATGTACTGTAAGTAACCCTTTTCATATTGTTGAAAATAGATGTAGCTTCCTAGGTTTTGATGAAATTGGTGATAAACCTCTTTCCATACACTCTAAGTATTTGCTCACATTTCAGGTTATTCCCTTAGGAAAGCTTGTTAGAAAGGACACTACAGAGGATATATTAATGTTGAAAATAGCTTATGTTTATGTGTTAGGCTCGGTCCTAAACACTCCACATATAAATTTAATGTTAGTTCAGTCTTACAGATGAGGAAAATGAGGCACAGAGATTAGGTAACTCTCTAAGGTTACACAGTAAGTGGAAAAGCTGGGATGCTTAACCCCAGGCTAAGGATTGAGCTGGTGGCTCCTAAGCTTTATGCTGTATACTCTAGTCACTTAAATAGGATCTGAGCAGATCCTTGGACTTGGAAGGAATAGACCATTTAACTGAATCTCTGCATGTTACAGAAAGGCCCAGAAAAATTAAGTGACCAAGTAAGATAGCTAATAGATCTAGAATTTACATGTCAACTCCTCATACTGTAGTCCAGAACATGCTATTCTAAGCATGGTCCATGAACCACAGCATGGGCCCCACCTGGGAGCTTGTTAGGAATGCAGAATCTCAGGCCTTACCCCAGTCTTTCTGAAGCCAAGTCTGCATGTTAACAAGATCCCCTGGGGATTCGTCTGCTCAAGGTTTGAGAAGCTCTGGCAATACACTGTAAACTTGATGAATTCTTGGTATTTCAATGGAAAAACTGCATGTAAACCGCTAGTATTTCCACAGCAAGAAAAAAAAAGTTCTCAGTTAAAGCTTATACTAGGTTGAACCATATGAAATGGTTTCAGACGGATATTGGTACTTTCGTGTGGTTCAACTTCAGTGGGTAGAAAAGTAACAATAAAACTTACAGGTATTGGCAGTTTGTGTAGAGATCGAACTTAACAGGTTCTTCATTCCCAAAGAATAGGTTACTCGGGAAGAAAAAAAAGTGACAATTACAGTGCAAAGTGAGAAGTACTACTGAAGAGCATTCAGAGACCTCTGGAAAAAGTTAAGGGATATTCTGGAAAATACACACCAGGGAAGAAAACAATTACTTGCCTCTATTAAAGGCAAAAAAAAAAAAAAAAAAAAAAAAAAGGCAGGTACGCAAGCCTTAGTCAAAGGTTTAAATGGGCACCACTGTAAGCTTCTCAGCCTAATTAAAACCAATTGGTTAAGAATATAAGGTGCTCCACAAAGTTTGAGAGATACCAATTACCATTTGAAAAACTAAGGACTATGTTATCCTTCATAGTGATAGCAGGTAAGGAGAGTCTACACGTCTTACCACTTAGGGTACATGATTGTCATGGGCCCCACTTTTGTTTTTATTTTTTGAAGTTAACCGGTATTTTTAGGTGGGGCGAAATGAACTGATTTCCATTGTACTATGAGAATAATATTAGGAGTAATACTTAACGATGCAATGCATTTACCAGAATCTGAATAACCTATAAATAAGTGGCATGTGTTAAATATAAAAGCCTTTAAGTATTTTCAAGTCATTCTTTTTATTTATAGCAATCTTACTGTTACAGAAATGAGACTGGGCCATTATATTGGTTTTGTATCTTTACACTGGTTTAGAAATACTTGCGGGGGGGGGGGGGATTTGGTTGAATTGGTAATTCCATTTTAGCATTTAACTTTTTTTCCCCCTCATAAAGAGGCCTTTTCTAGAAAGAACCAACCTACCAGTTGCTGGGCCCATGGTACGCTATTCATCCTGTAGTTAGATGTTCTATAGAGAAGTTTCATTAAAGGACAAAAACAAATGCTTTTTCACATACACACACGCACGCAACAAAGGCCAAGATGATGGCAAGTCATTTGGCGGGTCAAGTTTTCTAGAGAAACCATTTTCACAGCTGGAAAGTAATTCTCCAACTTTGGGACCTTCTTACCATTTCTCAGTTGGTCCTCATCTCCTCCTTCCACAACTCCTTAGCTCAAGTCAGACTTTGACAGATACAAATCTTCAGAGAGACCAATTTCCTCAGTTTCTAGCTAGACATTCAGATTTTACTAAAACTTGAATACTGCCATGCGAAGCATGCTGAACTCCACTTAAGAAATGCTGTAAATTTGACTGTTGGTGGGAATGCAAATTGGTGCAGCCGCTCTGGAAAGCAGTGTGGAGGTTCCTCAGAAAATTAAAAATAGACCTACCCTATGACCCAGCAATAGCACTGCTAGGAATTTATTCAAGGGATACAGGAGTACTGATGCATAGGGCCACTTGTACCCCAATGTTCATAGCAGCACTCTCAACAATAGCCAAATTATGGAAAGAGCCTAAATGTCCATCAACTGATGAATGGATAAAAAAATTGTGGTTTATATACACAATGGAATTCTACGTGGCAATGAGAAAAAATGAAATATGGCCTTTTGTAGCAACGTGGATGGAACTGGAGAGTGTGAGGCTAAGTGAAATAAGCCATACAGAGAAAGACAGATACCATATGGTTTCACTCTTATGTGGATCCTGAGAAACTTAACAGGAACCCATGGGGGAGGAGAAGGAAAAAAAAAAAAAGAGGTTAGAGTGGGAGAGAGCCAAAGCATTAGAGACTGTTAAAAACTGAGAACCAACTGAGGGTGGATGGGGGGTGGGAGGGAGGGGAGGGTGGGTGATGGGTATTGAGGAGGGCACCTTTTGGGATGAGCACTGGGTGTTGTATGGAAACCAATTTGACAATAAATTTCATATATTAAAAAAAAGAAATGCTGTAGATTTGAGGACACTTTGAACCACATGGCACTCTATTTGATCAATTCTGTCTGTTCAAATTTTCATTGTTAGATTAACAAAAAAGTTTTTTTTAGTGTTTATTCACTTTTGAGACAGAGACACAGAGACACAGAGACACAGAGACACAGAGACACAGAGACACAGAGACACAGAGACACAGAGACACAGAGACACAGAGACACAGAGACACAGAGACACAGAGACACAGAGACACAGAGACACAGAGACACAGAGACACAGAGACACAGAGACACAGAGACACAGAGACACAGAGACACAGAGACACAGAGACACAGAGACACAGAGACACAGAGACACAGAGACACAGAGACACAGAGACACAGAGACACAGAGACACAGCATGAGCAGGAAAGGGGCAGAGAGAGAGGGAGACACAAAGTCTGAAGCAGGCTCCAGGCTCTGAGCTGTCAGCACAGAGCCCAATGCAGGGCTCGAACTCATGAACTGCAAGATCATGACCTGAGCCCAAGTCAGGCGCTCAACGGACTGAGCCACCCAGGCACCCCAATTGTTAGACTTATTTTAAAGGAAGCCTACCTGTATTCTCCAGGGTCATTTGGTTTTTGTGGTGCTTAGAATTTATATAGAGATCTGAATGGGGTAACAGTATAGGAACTGCAAACTTACATTCTTACTGCAGTTAGACAAAGAGGAGCTAAAAGGAAATACATGGACCATAAAATCGGAGATAAATTGGAAGGCCTTTGGTTCACAAAAATTATTCAAAGACTCAAGAGGTTAAACTCAACATGAATTGAGGACTTAGAAGTCCTGTGTAATTTTGAAGGAGTTCACAGGTTTTCCTTCGAGAATAAAATGACAAAATCAAGGATTACTTCTCTAAATTTGGTAAAATGGCAATGGCTAACAAGAGTTGACCAGCTGGTGCCCATTCTGGCAACTATACAGGAAATAGCAGCTTGGCCTCCGATCTCCCTAAAATTCAATGCTGTTCAAAACAAATTTTAAGAGGCTGAGAAGCAAAATATCTGTGACCGAAATTGGGTAACCATTTGAGTGATACCTGAAATGCATAGAACAGGGAGACAATGACAGGAGAGTGGGGAATATCCCACAAAGGTACATAGAAGTGGCAGCTCTCCAGATCCCCACATTCCCCCCCCCCCCCCGCAGCCCTGAGGGGGCAAATGGTTTCTATTTCTCACTACTGTCTTTATCATTATGAAATCTGGTCTGGCAGAACTGCCTGCAAATGTCAGCAGTTGAATTCCTAAATTTATTAGTTTCCTTCCTTGCCTGCCTTCCCCAATCCTTTCCTACCCCCTTCCATTCACCTAAACTTCTACTGAACATGCCAAATACTATTTAGAGACTGGTAGAATACAAAGGAAATCTAGCACCTTATTTTCAACTTGCTTGTACAACAATTTTCCTCCTTGAAAAAGAAAGATAGGACACCCACCAAAAGCTACTAATACCCAGCAGTCTGTTGGTGATTGCACTCAAGGACAGATCAAGTACTATGGGATCACTGAGGGGGAGCAATCACAGCTGATTGGTGGGATCAAGGAACCCCTGTCTGAGGAGGAGTGTTTGAACTGGCTCATGAAAGGCAGGCAGGCTCCAGAGGGAGGGAAAAGGAGGGATTACCCAGAATTGTGTGTCACAGAGACCAGGGCACAGAGGAAGAGGTGGAAGGGATTGTGAAAGGTTTTACAGTATAAAGAAAAAGGAAAGTTATTTGAAAGGGAAGGGCAGGGGAAAAAAAAAAAAAGAGTAACTACTACCATCAGTAGCTCAGTTACAGCCATGCCCACTTGGTGCTTGTTTTCCACTGGGGTTCTCAAACATTACGCTTACAATATGTTAAAGCCCATATTGCTAGATCCACCCCAGAAGTTTTGTTTTTGTTTTTGTTTTAATGTGGGGCAGATTCTGAAGCAGACTCCAGGCTCTGCTCGGTCAGCACAGAGCCTGAAGCAGAGCTTGAACCCATGAGCTGTGAGATCATGACCTGAGCGGAAGTCAGAAGCTTAACTGACTGAGCCACCCAGGTGCCCCCACCCCAGGAGTTTCCTCACGGGGAGTTGGGGGAGGGGATTAGTGGGTGACATGAAAATCTGCATTTCTAAGAAGTTCCCAGGTGATACTGATGCTGCTTGTCTGAGGACCAATGTCGAAGGATATAGGATAAGCAGGCTATTTGCCATTTCTATTTGCTATTTCCTCTGCCTGGAAATTTCGATATTCAGATATTCACATGGCTCCTGGGCTCCTTTTATTCTTTTCTCCTGACATTCTTTATCTCTGATCTACACTTTATCTTCATAATCTTTATCTTAACACTATGGTTTAATTTTTTGTCATCCAATTAGAATGTAAACCCAGGAGGGATTTATTCACTAGTGCCTAAAGCAGTGGTGTCATTCCCAGCACCTAAATTTGTGTTCTTAGGTTTTAAGATAGTACTGGGCACATATAGGCAGATAGTGTTGACTAGTATCAAACAAAACCCCTAGGAATAAATTTAGTCCAGGAGGTAAAACACCTGTCCTCTAAAAACTAACACTGAAGAAATAAAGACATATTCCATGCTCATGAATTGGAAAAATGTTGTTAAAAAGTGTCCATACTACTCAAAGCAATCTATGGATTCAGTGCAATCCTATCAACTTTTTTTTTTTTTTTTTTTTTTTTTAACAGAGCTAGAATACTAGAGTTTATATGGAACCACAGAAGACCCAAATAGCCAAAGCAATCTTGGGCAGGGAAGGGGGAAAGGGACACAAAACTGGAGATATCACAAGATCAGATTTCAAGATCTACTACAAAACTATAGTAGTCAAAAGCGTACAGTACTAGGGCAAAAATGGACAAGAGCAACACAACAGTAGAGAACGCAGAAATAAACCCACACTTACGTGGTCTACAAAGGAGGAAAGAATATACAATGGGAAAAAGATGGTCTCTTCAGCAAATGGTGCTGGGAAATCTGGTCAGCTATTTAACAAAGAATGAGACGGACCACTTCCACACACACACCCTCAAAAAATAGATTGAGGGCCTAAATGTGAGACCTGAAAACCATAAAAATCTTAGAAGAAAACCTAGGCAGTAATTTCTTTGATGTCAGCCTTAGCAGTATTTTTCTAGATCAGTCTCCTTAGACAAGGGAAACAAGAGCAAAAACTATTAGGACTACACCAAAATGAAATGCTTAGCACAGCAAAGGAAACCATCAAGATGAGAAGGCAACCTACTGAACGGGGGAAGAAACTTGCATGTGATCTCTCCCCATTATGTATTTTAGATAGTAACCCACTGAGAATACAACTCCACAGAATCCCAGGATAATCTGGGTCATCTTTAGAGATAAAGAAAAAGGAAATAGAGGGTTATTTGAAGGGGGAGGAGCAGAAAAAAAAAAAAAAGGTACTGGTACTATCAACAGCTCAGTTGCAACCATGCCCACTTGGTGCTGGTATTATCCCAGAATAATCTGATTAAAAATAGGCAGAGAATGTAGATATACAGTTCTCCAAAGATGACCTATAGGTAGCCAACAGACACATAAGACACTCAACATGACTAATCAGGGAAATGCAGATCAAAAGCCACATTGAGAGCTCACCCCACACTTATCAGGATGGCTAAAAATCAAAAAGATGTAACAAGTGTTGATGTGAATGTGGAGAAAAGGGAACCCTCATGTGCTATTGGTGGGAATGTACACTGGAACAGCTATGCACCATAGTTTTCAGAAACTATGGAGGGTTCTCAGAAAATAGAAATACCTTATGACCCAGTAATTCTTCTAGAGATCTACTTAAAGGAATATACTAAGGAGATAGATAGATGTACCCCTGTACTTATTACAACATTCACAATAGACCAGATAAGGAAACAACCCCATTGTGCATTAATAGATGAAGATGTGTGTACACACATACACACACACACACACACACACACAAAGAATACTTGTCAAAAGAATGGAGGAAATCCTGCCATTCACAACAACATGGATGGCCCTAAAGGTTATTATGCTAAGTGAAAGAAGTTAGAGGGAAAAAAAAAAACTGATTTCACTTATGCGTTGGAATCTAAAAAACAGAACAGAAACAGATTCAGATACCAAGGACACACTGATGGCCAGAGGGGAGAGGGGTGGGGGATGGGCATGATGAGTGAAAGGGCAAGGCTTCTGGAGGCTTCTGGTATGGAATAAAGAAGTCACTGGGATGACGCGCACAGCATAAGGAAATAGTTCATGATATTTTAACAGCATTGTACAGCGACAGATGGTAGCTACACTTGCTCTGAAGAGCAGAGCTTAAGGTGTCAACTTGCCAAATCACGATGTTGTACACCTGAAGTTAATGGCACTGTCAACTATACTTTGAAAAAACAGTGTTGACTGAATAACAGAAATGGTCTTGAAAGAGGTGGGACAAGGACCTATGTGGTTTGAGTTAGAGAGGATGGAAGCTGAGAGAACTCAGGCTGTACACCACATCACCTCCATCTCATCAGTAATGCTATGCATCTTTGCTTTTATTAGCAAAAGATTTGGGGTCTGGGATGGGAGGAAGTGAGGTGGAATAAGGGCTTGAATTAACTGGGGAGGTTTTACAAGAACGATTATGAAGGCAAATTAAGTTCTGAGGGGATGAACACCCTCATTTTAGGCAAAGGAAGCCAGGCAGGCTGTATTTCTCTCTGAAACACAGTAGTTTTTCCATCCAATGGTCTATTAAGATGATTTTCTACTTGTCATTTGCAGTCATTCCCCTTTTACTGACACACAGAGACCTGAAAATTCACACGGGGGAGTCCAGTTCCCCGTGTCCTGCTTTTCTGTCCTGTAAGTCAAGGGCATAGAATAAATTTTTTCAGCAAGTTTCTTACTCCAAACATCTTGCTACACAGGCTTGTCCCAAATGCCTCTAAACTTCCATATGTTTAGTAATTTTGATGCCAAGTAAATTGCAATCACATCATCCACACGTACCTTCCATGGAAAAAAGGATTGATATGGTTAGGGTCTTATTACAGCCTATCATACTACAAACTGTCTTCATTACATTCACAAAAATCTCAAGTGGGAACTTAGACATTTAGAGGATTCATGAATTAGATAAGAAAATCTAGAAGGTAGATAGGGGATGTGAAAACATGGCAAATGAGGTCACAAGTACAAGTGGTCACAGGTGAAGTACAAAAATAAGCATCTGCTGAGGAAACTTCTATGGTACCACACATTCTATCATTTAGCAGTTGGCAATAGAAGGCTGAAGTGCCTTCTATAAAAATAGAAAAGCCACCTGGGTGGCTCAGTTGCTTAAGCATCTGACTCACAGTTTCACTCAAGTTATGATATCGCAGTTTTGAGAGTTTGAGCCCCACGTTGGGCTCTGTGCTTATAGCGCAGAGCCTGCTTAGGATTCTCTCCTCCCTCTCTGTCCTTCCCCCACTCACACAGTCTGGGTCTTTAGAAAGATAAACTTGAAACAAACAAAAAATACAATGTGTATGTTAAAGGTCCAGAAAGAGTAGGAAGAGGGTGGTCCACCTGATAGTCACATTTTCATGATCCATTCACATCATTGGACTAAAATCTCAGCCCTCAAGAAACAGACCCTGCTGCTCACTCTACTTTGAATACTTCTAACCCTCCTTGGGGATAAGGAATAAGGCATCATTGGTATCGCTGGTACTTGCTAAGCATAGTGGGAGGAGGAAGGATGGAAGGACTGAAACGATGGAAGAGGACCTCTAATCCTTAGGTAACTGACAGGAAGAGGGAGAAAGGAGCCCCATTGTTTGGCTAAGAGGACACAGACATTCTCACAGATCTTTCAGTCCCAAGAAGATGAATCAATTTTATAACTGGTTACCTACATGAGAGCCTTTCCAACTAGTATTAGACAATTTACTTAATGCCCTAGGTTATATCCCAATTTACAAAGTACTTCATTTTGTAAAATGTTAACAGGACACTGGGTAAAGGGTGTATGGGAATGCTCTGCACTATAAAATTTAAATTTAAAAAACAAAACAATCTTTCATCAGGTCATTTAAATCTCTATAGGACCAGGACTTTAAAAAAAAAAAAAGGAAAGAAGCCAGCTAACCCTGTGTAGAGGAGACCCAACTCCATTTCTTATGTATAGTGTTTCTCTTCTCATTCCTACCACCTGACATAGAACATGGACATACTCCCCTACCTTTAGTAAAAGCAGGAACAAAACCCGTTCCACTAGTTCTCAGCTCTCTACTCCCACTTCCCACTTCATGGATATGCTTCTTGAAATTACAGTCTACACTCCCTGATTCTCACATACCATTTGTTCCTCAACTTATCATGCTCTGGATTTCCCTCACCATTCATTCCACCAAGAGCACCTCTAAGGAGAACACGATTTGAGGTCTTTAATGGCAAAGCCAATGGATACCACTTTGCTGTATTTAATGTGACTGGCCTCACATTTCTAGAATATTTCCCTGGGTTTCTTTATTGGCCTATTTTGTTTCTCTGACTGGCTGTCCCACCCCTCAACCCCACTATCCGGTTCCACCTTGGTTTTGGCACTTTGTTCTTCATGTAATGAGTGCTTCCTAGATGTTCCATTATACACTTGTGGTTAAGAAATTATATTTATACATAAGTTACTGGCATATATTCCACAGCCTAGAGAGCTCTTGAGCTTCAGAGCCATCTATTCAGTTGGGCACTTTATAGTTACCTCAAACTACAGAGCTGAAGTACTTACCTTCTCTGCAAAGAGCTCAGTTCTGTTACTCAATCCTAAAGGATCATTCTACACTATTTCTGCTTATCTCCTTTAGTTACCCAATTGTGAAAACTATGTAATTATTTAATTGGTTCCCTCCTTTCCTTTTGATTATTACTGCCAGAAGCCAGGCTCTGCCACGTATTGCTGTGGTCACTATGATATCCATTGTTTTGGCTCCAAATCTTTAGCTTTCAAGTCTTCCCTTCTCAATGATGGCAGAGGGAGCTTTCTTCAGGAGGAAGAAAAAAAGTCCTGTAAGTTTCCTTTGTAAAATTCTTGATTAGCACCCTGTCATCTTTGGGAGAAACCAGAACTCCATATTACGGGACATAAAGGGTTTCATGACCTTGAAGGCTTACCTCACCTCTCCTCACTCCCAGAGGAATGGCTTTTGGTCATACTTAATTACTCTGATTTTCTAGACTTGGACTGAATGCTCACCTGTAGTTCTTTGCACAGGAAATCTATTCTCAGTGCCTCGAAAGCCTTAACCTAATTTCTATTTGTTCTTTATGACTGAGAGGAGAGCCAGGTCCTTGGACTCCCAATCATTCAAAAGAAAAATGTAAAGTATCTTGCACATTTAATAATTCACTTTGATTCCAGATTCTTATCTTTTAACAACTCCTCTCACAGCCAAAGAGCCTTTTTGACTTTCTCCACTCTTTGTCCTAGATTAAGTGACCCTCTCCTGTACTTGGGCAGCACAGAGTTTTGTCTGTGGGCACAGTGATGCCAGAGTTGAATTGTTTACTTGCCCAAGTTACTCATTACGCCATGCACATGAACTGCTCTTTTATCTGTAGTCCCAGATGAGCAGAGGGCCAGATACACTGCAAATATTTATTGAAATGAAATGAAATCCTCCCTCATTAAGCACTTCTCGGCCTTGCCAAATCCCTTTACTTCATCCTCAATAACCCTAGGGAATAGGGAAGACTAAGATTTCTGGATTCACCAAACTGTTTAACAGTTAGGAATGCTACAAGTCCCGCCCAGCTCTGCAAATCTTATTTTGAAGCTGGGCTTCTTCACATATTCAGTAAGGGGACTGAGCTCTTATTTTGTGGTCTCTTTCAGTTCTGACACAGACTTCAAAACCATTTACAGAATAAAAATGCACATTTTGAATCCACGTTAAGTACAGAATTATAGAAGCCCATCTGGATACACTACTTTAGAAGAACCAAGTAGAAGGGAAAATGGGTTGGTAGTTATTAAATATCAGGGTGACCATGGAGAGATGCTGATTTCCTAGTGTGTTCTCCTCAACACCCCCCTTTCTCCATCTCCAGCCATTATTTCATAGTCTTCTAGGCAGCCAAAGCCCTCTAATCAACTGTGGCCAGTAGGGAGGGATATTAAAGACTGTGGTCTTAAAGGAGAGTGACCAACCCTTTCTATGGGCCTGCTGGCTGGACTGCAAGAGCTAGAAGATTCACTGAATCACACTTGGGAGTGTTGAGCATGGCAGAGAGACAGGACAGAGAGCCTAGTTCTCTGGTACCACCAACTATACCCACATGAATTTCTACAGAAGAACCTTCTTGTTTAAACCATCGATATTTGGGGTTATAGAAAAAGAAACCTACAACTCAACAGTATCCTCAATAACATTTTATGATTTTCAAAGTACATGGAGAAAAACAGTAATTTTGCTGAAGACAGCCACTTAGAAGTTTGCTTGAACTTTTAGTAAAATCATTTATGAAATTTACTACCCAGAACTACCTGAAAACTTCATAGTTTACATTCTACTTTATCCTAAGAAACTGATGCCCAGAGGCAAATTGGGCAGGGATGTTTGGCAATGCAAATTCTAATCCTATAAACCAGTTATCTGAGTGCTCATAATGAACATAAGTCACAAGACGTTTTCTGATCAGCAGTTCCATTTACACAGGCAAAAAATTTAATGCTTTATGTAGCTTTTACAATATAGACTGAAGTTCTGAAATAGTAACCTCCTTCCTTGCTTTTCAGGGAGTGGAAGTGATTATGCTTAATGGTATTACCCAGAATGTATCTGGGTGCCATACAATAAAGGCTCCATTATCAGATTGGGCTCCAAGGAGAAAGTGGTCCAGAAGCACATAAAACACTTCTCTTTCTACTAGCTCAGTGACAGAGGGAATGCAGATCCCAGACAGGCAGTACTCCATGGGGAGCTCAGGTCAGAGGAATAGAGACCTGCAGCATTGCAAGCAAAGCAAGAGGCCTCAACACACAGAAGAGACTGCAGGGAATAAAGCTTTGGGTATAAACAGCTGATAACCAGCACCTACAAGTTGCACTTTGATCTAATGCAGAAGGAAAACTAGTTATTCTCCCGTTTATAAGGGCCAAGAACTCAAAGGAACTTCCAGAGAATACTGAAGACCTATTTTATTGGCCACCTGCTGACTTGTGAAGAATAGGTTCAAAACCAGCCTTAAAACCCACTGTACATCCCTAATTCCTAATGCCCCAAATCTGTATCACACACATTTCAATCTATCATTCATGATCTGAGATGGCTCATTCTTGCTTTAGGCCCGCATGATGAATGGAGCCTACCTGTTTTAAGGATGAAGCAATGCTGAAGCTATTTCTCTGACCTGATATACAGGAGTCTTGAGGCTGAGGAAGAGGGAAATCAAGACAAGAGGACCAGAGAGTCTGACACAGAGGCCTTGAAGGCCAGGCAAAGGATTCTAGATTTGATGTAGTTGGCAACAGGGAGCCACAGTAGATCTTGGACCAAGAGAGGAACACAGTCTTATTTTAGGAAGATCACCAGTGTGATAATGGACTAGATAAAGGTAGATCAGGAGAAAACTACCTTAATCTAGGCTGAGATAAGGAAATCCTGAACACAACTGGTAGCTGTTGCAAAGGAGAGGCAAGGACAAGTAGGATACTTTTTATAGGAATAGAAGGAGCTAAATTTGCTCTCTGAATAGTTGAGGACGTGAAGTAAAGCTCATTAAAAAGGCAAATATAGTGAATGAGAAGGCTGAACCCATGATTTACCATCCAAATAAGGACCCTGCTCAGACTGAAATGGGGCATTGCCAATTACCAGGCCAGAACAGATTGCCAGTCTTGGGCAAATCATGATTTCTGACCATCCTACCTGAAAAGAGCTTTAACTGCCAACATAGAGGAGGACTCAGATTCACCCAATTTGATCTCCAACTCTAGCCCCAAGTTTCTGGAAGTTAAGGACATTAAAATGAAGCCACCATCCAGGGATAAGAATAAAAAGCTGCTGTTGAGACACATAGGGGAATAACCAGAGAGGTAAGGTGGAAAATACAAGGCCTCTGAAATTCAATCTATGCTACTGAGTCACTGGATTTCTCAGTTATCTTTTCAATAGGTCACATCCCAATTGGGAACCTCCTTGCTTATAGCATTTCAAGGACCAAATGGCTTTAAAACAACCACTACCACCCCTTTATTTCCTTCAAGTCTTCAATCTCCAGATCCTATGTCCATGAAGGACTAGTGAAGTTGACAAGTTACTAGGGTGGGGGGTGGCAGTGGGGACAACAGGGTTGGGGCTGGGTGTGTGGGTATAGCATGGACCCTAACCAGAATGCACCAGCTGGCTAGTGGGCTGGAACCAGTCCTGCACACATGTACCTATGGTCATGGGAAAGATACTTAGTCCTTGAAGCTGCTCCCCTAAGAGGGGAAATAGCCACACAGAGACAGGGGTCTTCAAAATGGGCAGGGCAGAATGAGGAAGGAGTGTGTGAGGTCTTGGCAGGCAGATCAATACCAGTGGGTTCAAGATTTTGGCAGCAGGACATATGCTCTCTCCTCCCCAGCTGAGCTATAGCAGGGCTGGGGGACCAGAAATAGGCAAGGCCTGGAAGAGATTTCTATTCCTCCCTTCTCGGTTCAGAGATTACTTCAATACTTATAGTCTGATCATCCTATACAACATTTATACATTGTCTACTAAGGTGGTATGTGGGGCTACTTTCTTTACTAAACTGAAGACCATCAGCATGGACTCTGTTGGTCACGGTTCTTGGCACAGGGTATTACTTGAATGAAGGCACACATCCATGGCTACTTTGTGCTTTGAAGTGACCTTCATCTTCCATTTCCTATCCCTTATTAGAAAAGCAGGTAGACATCAGTGACTCCTCACCCTACATAAGAACCACAACTAAACCTTCAGTTTTATCTACATAATCCACACCTTATCCTGAAACTAGCAGTTCCCCAAACAAGGTTAAACCTTCAGTTTTCCTTAAGAGCAGTTCTTTCCCTCTCCCTCCCCCCCTCCCCCGTATCTGGACAGGGGATAGTGTGAAATAGAGCTTGTCAGGTCACACCCAGCTGGGTTAGAATCAGATCTCTGCTCGTATAGTGACTTTGGGTTAGTTAGCTCTGAACTTGGGTTTTACCCTGTCTGTACCTCATTTAGCTTATCTGGAAAACAGGGATACCCAGAATTACATGAGGTTGTTCAGAGATTTTTAAGACAGTTGATATCAAGTATTGGGAAGTATTAGCTACTTTATCATCCTGTTAACTTAGTGTCAAGAACCATACCATAACCTCCTATTGCATTCAATCCTCACAATTTGAGGAAGGTTCTCGGATTATCTCCATTATCCCAGATAAGGAAATGCAGGGTCAGAGAGGTTAAGGAGATTGCCCCCAGGTAACAGAGCTACTAACGGTGGCAAAGCAGAAATGGAAACCCAGACAGTTGAACTTCTGGACTTTCAAACGTTATGCTCACTAACTGGCACGAAGAAGATACTGTAGTTCTTAAAATCATACCCACTTTGATTTTACACCATTTCCAGAATTTGTTACATGGCCTTAGAGTATACACACACACATGAGCACAGATTTCAGGTGATGCAGAAGATCCTTGTTTTTTTGCTTCAAATATAATCAGAACCATTAAGTCTGCTTCCAGGAATTCATGGCAAGGAAAAAAAAGATCAGTGTTGCTTGTGTAGGAATCCCACTGACTGGTGTTAAACAGAAATGTTGGACTATGGATTTGTAATCCCTGAAGCCTTCTGACAGTATCCATCAATACCATTTGAAATTTTTGTGTACTTGGCTTCATTTTTCTATTTTTAAGATTTCTCTTGTAAATATGTAATACAGCTAAGAAGGTATTAACTTTTGTCAAGTTTTCCTGGTCTAATTCCTCCCCCACCCCCAGGTGATTCAATTTGCCACTTACTAAGCATTATACAATTGGCATTACACAACTGTTAATAGTTTATGTAGAAAGAGGACTGAGCTCATTAGCTGCACTCAGGAAGCATGCTGGTCTGCCTGGAGTGTTCTGTTTTATTCAGGTAGTGAGTCCCACAAATGATAATTGCTTATTAGACTCAACCAAGACATACAAAAATGATTTACTAACATTCAAGAAATAGGGTTGCTCCAGGGGTGCCTAGGTAGCACAGTTAAGCATCCGACTCTTGATCTCAGCTCGTCATGATCTCACGATTTGGGAGTCTGAGCCCCTCATAGGGGCTTAACTATTGCACCAGGTCATCCATCAGGTTTTTAGTGTTAAAAAAAAAAAAAAAAAAGTATTGAGAGAGGGAGGGAGAATCCAAGCAGGACTCGAGGCTCAATTTCATGATGGTGAGACCCTGACTGGAGCCAAGGTCAAGAGACGCTTAACAGACTGGCCACCCAGATGCACCCTCATCAGGTTTTTATTTGCGGAAGAGCTAGACTTGCACAAAGTAGTTCCTGAGTAAATAAAGCAAAATAATCCCAAACCAAAGTGGCATTTCTATCTTTGGTAAGGAGAGAATGAGAATAAAGCAAAGTTAAAACCCATTTTTGATGGAAGTGTTCTGAGACACTCCTGGTTTTACAGCAACTCTAGGCTTCCACAGTGATGGACAAGGCTACTTTCAGTTTTGAGTGTTTCAGCTTTTTCCTCCAACTTTCAGACATTTGGTAATTTATACATTTGGGACTAACTTACATAGCAGCCAAAGGGAAAACGGCAATTGAGGCTTTCGCTGCAGAACAGACAAGGTAGTTCAGCTTCCTCCAGAAAGGTTCCAGTAGTAGCAAACCCTAAAGCCAAATCTCCACTATTGGCCTGGTTTCCTCTAAGCGGCACTTAGGGAAGTGCACACACCTGCTCAGCTGAAGCAGGTCCGGGAACTTGGTCAACACCACATAACTGAGATAATGAAGAACAGGGCCACAGCTGAATGGAGGAGCAATCCTAGGTCACACGAGCCCCGAAATAGATTATCACCTGGTCTGACGCCAGCCAGGAGAGTCGGTAAATTCTACAGCCGGGCCTGCGCCACCAGTCATTAAACATGGTTCCCTTGCCCAGATCTCCAAGGGCAAGGACATTACAGAATGTAAAGCCTGTACCATGTGTCTAGGAGTCTGGAAAGCAGCCTTCGGATGTTCATGCCTTTCTGTGCCTCCCGGGAACACCCTGGTGTAAAAACTGGGGATTGAGTTATCTATAGCCCTTATCTCAGCCAATGCCTCCACCCCCAGCCTGCACCCCCTAAAATGGAGGACAGCTTTTCTGAAGTTTCCTCTGCAAGCACTGTATTCAGGAGACACAGTGAAGGCAGTGCTTAGATTCTTTGAGCAAGGGAAACATTTGCTTTCTCAGGGTCATACTTCTGAACTCTTCTTTACACCATTCCTGTTAAAAACAACTTTGCCTTAAGATCCCAGGCACTACCTGGTCCTAGTCCGCATCTAGGTGAAAAACTTTCCTCAACTGGTAGTTCTTGAAGGATTGGGTCAAAAGATCCAAGACCTGGTTTTCCTCCTCTGTAAAACGCAATTGAACTAGATGAGCCATCGAAGGTTCATTCCTGCTTTAAAAATGCAGCAATGCCCTAACTTCCAGATTCAAAGAACCACCCCCCTGCAAACAGGAGCAAAGCGCTTGCCGTATATTCCACAGCAAGCCTTCAGAATAAGGTGCATAGTCACACTGCTTTATACGCAGCCCTGGGCCTCCTTATGAGAGGCAAACATGAAGTACCCTAACCTGTGTGGGGGTGGGGAGGTACCTCATTGTTTTCCCCGTTTAAGTTCCTCCCTTGAGAAAAATACGATAGCTTCACAATTGGCTACTTTTATTCTGCTTATTTTGAGGTGGCTCATTTGCATTGTTCAGATTTGAAGATCTAGTAACTACTCCGTAGGTTAGCAAGTACTCACACACCCTCACACACCGTTCTCAATCACTGTGGAGTTTCAACCACTCCTGTGTACAATTCTGAAGGAGAAGTCTTCATTTTCAGGTCATAGTTCACATGGAACAACAGCATCCTTCCTACGGAGCATCAACCAAGGCAAACACCACAAATACTGGCCGTGGCTCCTCCAAGGACAGAATCTCATTCAACTGCGGGCCACAGGCTGGCACACTATAAGAAGTATGAAAAGCTACAATTGGGACCATCACATTCTCTCAGTGAGCTAAACCCAAGAGCTGCACGCACATCTTACTTTAGGTGACCAGGAAAGTGTACAGATTCACAGAGACCACAGACGTGGGGGGAAAAGTGAGGCATGTTCAGGAGCAAATCAGCCCCCTCCTCCAACTAAAAGCCATATAGGGAATGAAAGTCGCTCCACTCACCCAGCGTAGCGGTTGCTATAAAGGTGGCTGTGCCCTGGTTGCAAAATCTTCAAAAAGAGCAGGGAGAGAGGCAGAAAAGCAGCTGTCCGGCTCCTAGGCTTCCGGAGGAACGTCATGGTGTTACAAGGAGAGGAGCTGAAAGTTACTTACAGCAGTCACCCGAGGCTGGAGGGAGCTCACAGTGCCGCGCCCCCCCCCCCCCCCCCACCATGGGCAAATGCTCTCTGGGAGGGGGTGGGGAGAGAGAGCTAAGAGTAAAATGTGACACTTCTTTCCAGCCACAGGGGGGGAAAAAGTCTAAGCAGCCGAGGAAGGGAAGTTGCTATTAAGACTTGGTCTTGGGACGAGAAACAGCAGCACGCACTGCCCAGCCCAGCAGCTGAGCCTGATCCTCAGTCAGGCTCCCCTAGAAGGGGCTGGGCCTCCCCTGTGCTGACTCATGGCTGGGGTTCCCTGGGTGCTGCATCCTTTGAGTAACTCCTCTCGGGTTTTTTATTTGTCTCTTGCTTGACAGCTTTAGGCCCCTCACTTTTCTTGGACTTTTCCCTTTCTATTCCCTTCCACAGAGCAGGACCCTCCTCTGAATGCAAATGACTTGCCCGAGGATGAGTTAAACACGTAAGCATACGTAGAACATTCCAAGCTTAAGGTTTTGATCTACCATAACAAATTTCTACATGGATTCCACATACTGAAGTGCCTGGTGAATAGCCCTAACGAGTTCGTGCCCAAGGGTAAGTCCAGCCCCTGAACCTGAGCAGACAGCCTGCTCCCGGCTCCTACCTGTACGAAGGGGCAGCCGCTTCGCTGAGCTTCACGAAGCTCTTCCTACCCACTCCCCGTCAGCAGCACCCAGACCCACTGCGATTTCAGAGGTTCTTATAGGGAACAGGAGGCTTCCACGTGCTTTACTACCTTCTCTCACATTTGGAATCATTTAGGAAGCCAGACCATTTAAGTCAGAACTCCTGGGGGGTGGGATCAGTAATTTAAAAGCCTCCTCAGGTGATTGCAGTGTTCAACCACCACGCTGGTCTAGAGCAGAGCTTCTCAAACTTTAACAGGCATAGAAATCAAATCACCTGTGGATTGTTAAACTGCAGCCTCTGATGCAGTAGTTTGGGCCTGGGGCCTGAGATTCTGCATTTCTAACAAGCTTTCAGGTGATGCTCATGCTGCTGATGTTTCCACCACATTTTGAGCAGAGCTGTGCTTGAGAATGAGGTCTGCTTTTTCTCCTCTCTCTCAAAACTAGGGGGGAATAAAAAACCCTGATGATGAAAAAGGCATTTCTTTTTTTTATCCACTTGCTCCTACCCAGATATACCAGAAAACCCATCTGGGGGCATGTACTTTGCTCTAGTAAATAAGAACGGCGTTATCTAGAGTGACTCCTGTTATTCCCCATGCCAAGGCCCTGTACTACTCTGGAAGAGAGTGGGAATCAGTGTCTCTCTATACACTCACTCAAACACTTTCCAAATTTCCTGAAGAGTCATAGCCAAGGATTCCGTACCCTCTAATATTATAGCCAGAACGCTGTTTAGAAGAGAAAGTACCCAATCTTTCCCCATGGTCTCTACAGGGGGAGTTGAACCAAACTCATAGGAGTTTGGTTTATAACACAGCTGAAATGATTTTCAGTTAAAATGATTCTCTAAGGCTTTCTTAACTACCCCAGGATTAGTTTAATCTCTTCTCTGTGACCCCCTCTCTAATACCTGTATGTTTTCTACTGTACGGTATAGTACATTGAATGGAAGTATTTGCCTCGTTCTCTCTCGAGGCTGCCTTCTCCTTGAGTGTAGAAGGGTACCCCTTTCATCTTTGTACTTTCTTATATCTCCTGGAGAGAACACAATGTTTGCTGAAGCAATGATCAGCAATGTTTGTTGAGTGAATGATGAACCTGAGAAGGGATTCATTCAACATTTACTCTGTGACTTCTGTATCCACACAGAGGAAAGGATGGAGGCTCTTGAGGAGTGGATGGTCCCAGGTCTCCTGGTTTTGTTTCTTGTTTGTTTATGTTGTTTGTTTCCTTCCCTCATGACTTTCTGGCCCAATGCTCTGGTCTTTGTAAAGTGGTCAGGCTGTTCTGCAAGGTTCATGGCGATGCTTCCTGGGGCCATTTTGACAAGGTCAAGAAAGCCTGTGTAACTATGAATGAACTGTGGAAATAAGAGGTTATTTTGTAAATAAAACACTTCATTCCTTTGCATTTCATTATGTCAGAACAACGTATAAATCTGTCATATTATATCACAACATTAAACTAGGAATGTTCGGTCTCTGACTGGGGATTAAGCTCATCCTCAAATCATTCTGAAGGATTCAATCCAGTGAGCACGTTCAGCAAAGACTGCAGACTCTGAGACCAGGGTAATCATTTCCTGGACCATCAAAAACGCAAGAGACCCTGGAGACATCCTGCAGCCTTCCTAAAAATTTCAGATCAAAGAGAGATTCTCAAACAATAGAAGTCATTCCTAGCAATCTTCCTCTGGTTTTCTAAGGACCAGGTTATCTGATCAAACTTCTCCTGGATTAGATAAGCTCCCATAAAATGAGTGATAAATGGAGTCCATTTAGCAAGTGGGAGGGGAAGAGAATGGCTTTACAGATAGATTCAAAGATAAAAGTCCCATTTTTTAGGCACTGAGAGGGAGTGAATTATTAAACCAGTTAGAGATTTGGACATGGAAAGATGAGAATTTCTATTTATTGACTATGCCTTTGTCATATTTTAGTGGAAGAGTGAAATGTTTTAAAAAGAAATACTACCCTACAGAGAAGCAAAAGGAAACTACAGTTGGGAAAAGAAAATGTCATTCTTGATTTGGGTGCATTGTTGGCCATGATTAGATAAATTTTTTTTATTGAAGTGTAGTTAGTACACAATATTATTTTAGTTTCATATGTATAACATAGTGATTCAACATCTATATATATTATGAAATAGTGACCACAATTAGTCCAGTTACCATCTGTCACCACAGAAACCTAATACGACATTGACTACATCCCCTATGCTGTACATTATTATTGCCGTGGCTTATTTATTTTATAACTAGAAGTTTATACCTCTTGGTCCCCTTCACCTATTCACCCCCCCTCCCTCCACCTCCAAATCTTCCTCTCCTCTGGAAACCATCATTCTGTTTTGTTTATCTGAGTTGGTTTTGTTTTGTTGTTTAAATTCCACACATAAGTGAAATCATACAGTATTTGTCTTTCTTGGTCTGACTTATTTCACTAAGCATAATACCCTTTAGGTTCATCCACGTTGTTATAAATGGCAAGATTTCATTCTTTTTGTATGGTTGAGTTATTACTGTTGTATATATATGTATGTATATACCACATCTTCTTTATCCATTCATCTATTGACAGACACTTTGGTTTTTTCTGTGTCTTGACTGTTGTAATTAATGTTGCATTGAACATGGGAGTGCATGTATCTTTTCAAGTTAGTGTTTTCATTTTCTTTTTTTTTCTTTATTAAGTTTTTAATTTAAATTCTAGTTAGTTAACATACAGTGTTATATTAGGGGTATAATACAGTGATTCAATAATTCTATACATAGTGCTCATCATGATAAGTGTACTCTTTAATCCCCATCACCTGTTTCAAACATCCTCCTACCCACCTCTGCTCTGGTAACCATCAGTTCTCTATAGTTAAGAGTCTATTTCTCCATGTGTCTTTCTCCCCCCCCCCCCCCGTTACTTGTTTGTTTTGTTTCTAAAATTCCACATACAAGTGATACCATATGGTATTTGTCTTTCTCTGACTGACTTATTTCACTTAGCACCATATTCTCTGGCTCCATCCGTGTTGTTGCAAATGTTAAGATTTAATTCCTTTTTATGACTGAATAATATTCCATTTTGTATATATACCACATCTTCTTTATCCATTCATGTATCAGTGGACACTTGGGCTGCTTCCATGGTTTGGTTATTAAAAATAATGCTGCAATAAACATAGGGGTGCATGTATCCCTTTGAATTAGTGTTTTTGTATTTTTTAGGTATATACCCATTTGTGCAATTACTAGATCATAGAGTAATTCTATTTTTAGCTTTTTGAAGAACCCCCATACTGTTTTCCATAGTGACTGTGCCTATTTACATTCCCACCAACAGTAAGAGGGTCCCTTCTCTCCACAATCTGGCCAACACTTGTTATTTCTTGTTTTTCTGATGATAGCCATTCTGACAGGTATAAGGTAATATCTTATTGTGGCTTTATTTTGCATTTTCCTGATGGTTAATGATATTGAGCATCTTTTCATGTGCCTGTTCATGTGCCTGTTGGCCATCTGTGTCTTCTTTGGAGAAATGTCTATTCACATCTCCTGCCCATTGCTGATTACATAATGTTAATGCCCTTTCTCAATCTGAATTCTATGATGTTGTAGGGAAAGATTTTGCAAAACATTTTCTTAAGTATATGAATGAAAGCCCTGAAAATTTATTTTGGTAAAGATAAATGGAGGAGAAGTTAAATGGGTATGGTTGGGCAACCCCCCAATTACCTCAGTTGGTTTTGTGCTCATTCCTCAATGTCTTATTAACACAGACCTGTTGCTTGTCAGGCATCTTTTATGGCCTTTTGCTATTGTTCCAACACATGAGGAATTGGCACATGTGATGTTAAGTTACTGCCTTATGCAGTCTTGGCAATTCTGTGAAGAATGTTGTGAAGCTTCCTTTAACAATGCATCACTAATGACTCCCACCCAACTCTCTTATTCAACACCATCAGCCATCCCTTCTTGCCTCTGCATCTTTAATCTTTCTCTTGTCAACTATCCATATTTCTCCTATCTTTAAATGCAACCTACCTTTCTTCTATTTCCAGACTTCTCAAAAGCACACTATTGAATTCTGACAATATGCTTTCCATCCCTACTTATGATGCTTATTATTATTATGCTTATTAGTATGCTTTCCATCCTGAACACTTACGAAACTTTCTCTTAAAGATCCATGGTTATTTCTAAGTGGGAAACCCTTTGTTGTCATTCTGCATTTGTATGGTTTCTAAGGCTATTTGTCACCACCACCACCACCACGCCCCTGCCCTGTTTGAAACTCTTCTTTCTTGTGATTGGGGACATTGTCTCCTCTATTCCTCTCTTTCTTAGAGTCCCTCTCCTATTTTTTAACTGCTTACAAAGTTGACATTCACAGGGGTGTTGGCCCTCTCTCTTCTTGATGTGCTGTGGACAGAAATGGCTGGAATAGTTTTGTGGATGAGACTGACTTGATTTGGGTCTGGAAGGGAAGGAAGGGTTTGGCTGTATTGAGATAGGAAAGCTGGAGAGAGGTGGCCATTATTATCAAGGAAACATCATAAACAAATACAAAGGATGTGGTCCTTGAGTTTGTGAAAGTTGGTGCTGGTGGAAGAGCTAGGTAGGTAAATAAATACAGAGTTACACTTGGTGGTTGAATTAATTATATGCAAACAAATCACAGATTCTGTGACAGAAAGTTAAGGGGGAGTAGATTACATACGCAGGGTGTTCTGAGGAAGTGGACCTTTAAAGCAAATATGAAGAGCCGGCCATAGCAAGAAAAGGGTGGTGGTGGGAGTGAGGGTGAAGACGAGACCATTGCTGGTAGAGGGAATAGCACAGGCAAAGAAGTCCTGTTCAGAATTTATGGTCCTTTCTCCAGTCAAGACAGGATAAAGAGCAGCATTCAGGGTCCTAAGTTTGGCCTTCAAGGCCCTTGAAAACATTTTCATTTTTATCTTCTTCAATATTTTCTGAATACTCTGTATCTTTTCCTTCCTCTGGGTTGGCTTACATTTATTTGATAATAATAACCATCTCTCTCCAGCCTTCATGTCTTCTACCCAGCCAAATCCTTCCCTTCCTTCTAGGTACAGTTCAAGCCAGTCTCATTTATGAAACTGTTCCAAGACCATTTCTGTCCACAGTGCTCACCTTCTAAGCACTGATATAGTCACTCATGTACACCCTTATGTTCTGGTGTATATAGACACTTAATTCAGTATTACCATTTATTATAAACTGCTTGAGGGCAGGCACTCTATTGTGTACATCTTCATGTTCCACAATGCCTGGAGTTCTGCTGGATCCATAGTTGACATCCATTAACAACCAAGTTGTTGGCTTACCTTTCAGCTTAGACCTCCTGGGACCTTTCAACTGTTAAGGGGAGCCCTTGTCTAGAACCCCAGAATGCACCCTTATCCTTGGCTAGCTCTCTCACAAAGAGTCTTGCTCACTAGGATGAAATAGCAATTTGAAGCAAGTGTTATTGATGGACAAGCCTATTATTATATTTTTAAGCACTTGTAATTATGTTACAAAGATGTTTTATAGAATTTATGGAGCAAAGCCAAAGTATTCTAATGCAGGAAGGTGGGAACAAGTTCTATCTGCTGAGTCCAAGCAGCCAAAGAGACTTTCCATCTTCTCCCTCTCTTTGCCTTTTCTTTCTCTCCCTCCTTCCCTCCTCTTCTCCCTCTTGGCTCCCCTTCCTTCCTGAGACCTGTCTCCAAGGTTCTTATGAAGAGAGAAGGTAGGGAAAACATAGTAGATAAAAATACTTTAAAGATTACTACTTCAAATGACAGAGAAAGGATGTTTGTGTTATACTGTTTGTAACATTAAGTGCTTTAATGAAAATTAAGAAATTTGAGATGGATGGAGCATAAAATAGAGATTAAGAAAGTTTGATTAGAATAAAGTCTAAAGCAGGGCACCTGGGTAGCTCAGTCTGTTAAGAGTCTGACTCTTGGTTTCAGCTCAGGTTATGATCTCATGGTTCGTGAGATCAAGTTCCACATGGAGCCCCATGTCGGGCTCTGTGCTAACACCATGGAGTCTGCTGGGTATTCTTCCTCTCTCCCTCTCCCTCTCCCTCTCCCTCTCCCTCTCCCTCTCCCTCTCCCTCTCCCTCTCCCTCTCCCTCTCCCTCTGTCTCGCTCTCTCTCTCTCCCGCCTCCCTTTCTCTGTCCCTACCCCGCTTGCACATGCATGCACACACACTCTCTCTCAAAATAAATAAAGTTGAAAAAAGGATAAAAGTCTAAAGCAACAGTAAAGCAAATGATTGAAGAGCTACTCTTTTATCCATTTGCCTAGGGCAACAGTTGAAAAAAAGACAAAAACAAATAAGAATGGAAAAGTAATGACAGAGAAGACTCAGATATAAACAAGACTTTTACAAAAAAGATGAGGTAGAGGGGAAATTTCAGATATAACAAAGATCAAGAGAGTAGGTCATGGAATCTGGCCTGAGAAAGAAAAGCCGGGAGGAATGAGAGAAGTCGGGCAGGCAGTAATGCTTTGTGGTCAGACCACTGGACACTCAGGCAGAGGGAGAAGAATGTTTCCCTGGTGCTGGAGGACAGAAAGAGTAAATAGAAAAATAAAGGAGCTCTATTCCAATTAGCTTAGAGATAAATGTATACTTTGAATATCTCTAAAATTCCAAGAAAATATGGTATTTGAGCTAATAATACTTTTAGTGTGCTACAGCTTTTTTTTTAAAAAGCACTCTTGCAGAAACTCAGAAACATTTTAAGAATCCACGTTCACATAATTAAGGTAAAACTTTGGCAAATAGGACTAACTGAGTAATTTTGGTATGATAACAGCAATATTTACCAATGTTGAATATAATATAAAAGTGCATTTTTAAAATTCTATTTGGGCATGCTTTATCTAAACTTATGAAGGTATACTGATTGTTTATAAAAATGTGAATCTGTGTATTTAAAACTCATTAATATTCAAAACACTAAATTGAAACTATTTCAATAGGAATCATGTTTTCAAGTATGCCAGCTTGACGATAATTTCTAAGATCTTTAGGGAACTTAACAATAAAAAGACAAATAACAACTTGAAAAATGGGCAAAGGATCTGAATAAACATTTCTTTAAGGAATATATACAAATGACCAGGAAGTACATGAAAAAGATGCTCAACCTCATTAGTCACTAGGGAATTGCAATTAAAAACCACAATGAAATACCACTTCACACACACTGAGATGGCTGTAATCAAAGTCAATAACGAGTGTTGGTGAGAATGTAGAAAAATAGGAACCCTCAGACATTGCTGGCATGAATACAAAATAATTCAGCTGCCCCGAAAACTGTTTTGTAGTTCTTCAAAAATTAAATGTAGAGTTACCATATGAGCCAGAAATTTCAACCGCTAGGTTCCACTCAAGAAAATTCAACCATATGTTCATATCAAAACTTGTACACAGATGTTTATAGAGGCATTATTCATAATAGCCCCGAAGTGGGAACAACCCATATATTCACCAACTGATGGAGATATAAACATATTGTGGTATATTCATACAATGGAATATTATTTGATCATAAAAAGGGAGAATATTTTGATACATACTGCCAAAAACAAAAGGCCACATGTTGTAGGACTCCATTTATATGAAATGTACAGAGTAGGTAAAAGCAAATAGACATACAGGTAGTATATTAGCAGTTGTCAAGAGTGGGGGAAAGGGGAAAATGGGAAGTTACTGCTAATGGGTATGGGGTTTTCTTTTGAGAGTGATGAAAATATTCTGGAATTGGGTAATGGTGATGGTTGCACAATCTTGTGAATATACGAAAAGCCACTGAATGTACATGTTAACATGGGGAATTTTATGGTATGTAAGTTATACCTCAATTAAAAAAAATATCTTTAGGGAACTTGAAACTTTAGACAGATTGAAGTGAGCTAATCCTGGATAGCTAAATCACTTTTAAGTAAGAACACAGGACAATTGATGACTAAGCATACTTTTGTTTATATGCTTTTGCTTTTAATATGCTACAGATATGCTAGATCTTTAGTAAAGTTTTGCCACTTTCAGAAGGCATATTAGGCTGTAGCAAGTATGTGTCTATAGAAAGTATGTGTCTATAGAAAGTATGTGTCTATAGAAAGCATGTACTTATGAGTTCTGCTTGTGGGCTAAAATGCTAATTTGTGACAGACTGGTGTCCATTATCCATACCCAAATTTTCTCTGTGAAATAGACTTCAGTTACTTTGGTTAAAACTTATCATTAATATTGTTGCTTGAGACTACTAGGAGCAATAGTGACAGAAAATATGACTACATATGTACTTCTATTTCCAAGGAAAATAATAGTTTTTTCCTAACACAGTACTTCTCTGTCCACCCCCTCCCTTTTTTTTTTTCTGTTTTTGTTCTTCAGACCCATTTATACCCTTATACCTTATCAAGGACTCCAAAGAGTGTTTATGTGGGTATGTCTACTGATTTTTAAATGTATTGGAAACTGAGATCTTTTAAAATGCTCTTTTATTGGTTCATTTGAAGGTAGTAATGATGAAAGCCTTGTATGTTGTTTCTTATGAAATTAGTTCTCACGGTCTTACAATATTTATCCTAAAGGCCCAGTATGTTCCAGAATACTTGAGGGCACAATGAAAGGCCAAAGCTTGGAATGTAAATTTTATTTGCCTTGGTTTATAATACCTGAGTCTGAAAAGCTATGGAATGTTTTAATAGCTTGGCAAAGTTTGCTCAGTGTTGATGGGATTGCTTCCTTGATTTACTGTTTATTGCTTTCATTATAATATGAAGGGTTAATCTTTCTGTGTTATTTGCCTACATAACAAAGATTGTCTTATCAGTAACTTTCTGTGCTTTATGTTGTCTTTATTACATCCTGTATTACTTTTTAAAAAAACAATTAAAAAAAGAGAACAAAGAAGCTTCACTTCTGAAAAAGCTAACATTTTTACAATTATGCTACCTTCTATGTGTATTTTAAAATTCTTCTGTCACTTCAATTAAATAGGTAGCAAGTTTTATTTTATAGGCACCCATGGTCTTATCTTAAGTCTAAATCTCCTCCAATAATATTTATTTTTGCCTTCCCCAAATCAAGCTCTCAGTATAGGAAGAAAAATAACATAAAATTTACAGGATAGTTTTTGTACCTAGAACTATATTTGTGATTTCCCAGAGGGTCCCTGCAAAATCACCAAGATTTATTCCTTCATCTTGGAAAGTACTAGAAATAATTAGGCTTAAAAAAAAATCCATGTTCCTATTGAGAAGAGCTGTCAATTGAAAAGAGATGTTTATCCTTCCCCTAGGTAAAATTTTTATAAGTGAAATATTATTAATATAAATATTTCAGAAATTTCAACCTGCATATGAAGTTCCTAGGGATTTGTCAATGCTCTTGCTGTCCACGACATGATTCTACTTGGTGCTATTTTGCCTTATGATATTAGGCATCAAACTAAATACTAAACTGTTATTAGTCATAAATTTCAGTTATTATTTAAAATGCTTATTGGCCACAAACTTCTTCATTTGGATCTAATATCTTCTAGGCCAGTGACTCTCAGTTGAGGATGTACGTCAGACAGTTCCATGAGGTTTTATAAAAATATGGATGTCTATACACCATACTTATTAGATCTCTTTACTGGATAATCTTGGGATATTCTTAGCATACTATTTGCATATTGTTGGTATGTTATGTGTATTATGTCTCAGGATTATTGTATCACAAAAGTATTTCCTCTGTATATTCATTTAATTTTATAAATCAGATATAACATCCACTGACTTCTTTGCAAATATGCTTACTCATTCACTGAAGTGTTTTGAAAGGACTCTCTGATCTTGTTTTTCATGCCACGTATTCAGCCAAATTTGCTTGTCAGTTGCACTGTTCTTGTTATGAACTTTCATCAGACCTTTCACATTTGGAAATGATCAGCAATAAATTAACCACAACTATTTTAATTTCTGTCATTGACAGATAGTTTTTGTTTTACTCCGACGCTTTTTTTTTTTTTTTTTTTTTTTGCTGTAGGGATGACAGTTTGAAAAGTCATCAGTAATGGCAGAAAACAGAGAGTTTGATCCTTCTTCCTCCTTCAGATCAGGACAGAACCTTTCTCCCAGCTTCGGCCATAACCACGGGTCCCTGTCAGTTCCAGGAACACTCCCTTTTCCTTTCTCCTGCCCCAAAGTTTTCCAGTTAACTGGCCTTCTTATGCCTCTTCACTCTTGTCTTGGGACTCTTTTTTTGCATGTTTCTTTCCTTTCTTATTTCTCCTATTCACAATGATTCTTTATTCTTTTATCTATCCCTTCTCTCTGATCAGGGATCTCTCTTTTTCCAGGCTTTTCTTTCTTTTACAATTGCCGCTGCAACTCCTAATCTTGGCCCCCCCCCCCCTAAATTGGAACCCTCCTACCTAGTCAGGGCACTCACATCTGATTTCCCTCCCAATTGTGTCCACATTTCCTTCTTTGTGAGCTTCTTATTGCATCATAAGCAAACTTTCGTTTTTCCAGAATGCATTTCTAACTCCATTTACCTGCTTGCTAGAGCAGAAAACTTACTCACAAAATTTTATTGAACTATTTCTGAGTTGCTCTGAAGACATGGGATTCCCAAATTGAAAATCAATCCAGTGCTTCCCTAAGTGCTTTAAGTGCTTTTCTGAATTAAAGGAAAGCATCAAATATCCAACCAGAATTTCAACACAAAAGTTAACAGCTGGTGTATAAAGAATCTCAGAGAGTCTCTTGTTTTCTGACTTAGGTCTTTTTTATTGATCTTTATTTGAAACATGCAACTTGGCATTAAACTCACAGCTGCAAGATTTCTAAGAGAGAAAAAATACTCTGGATAGGGTTACATCAGCTACAGAAGAAATAAAACCTATCTGTGATCTTAATTCTTCAGGCAGTCTGAAGTGGTGGTAGGAACTGTTTTCAGAGCTGCTTGGAAAGTGTCACTGCAAATTGTCACTGGGGCTGAGGGTGACTCATCACTGGCTCTTTTTCAGTCTGTGCATTATGGCTTTGCCCACCATTCAGAAGCATTAATCTCTCATAGAGACTTTTTTTTTTTTTTTTGCCTTTGTTCAACAGTTGCTGAGCAGAGCTAAAGATCTACTTAATTTGGGTAGAAGGACCAAAAGTTTTGGTGTGCCAAGTGAGGAAAAACTGATGTAATTATACTTGCCAAGGCAGCCCTTGGATCATGAATAATCAATTTACAATTATTCTGCCTCCATAATTTGTCAATTGCACAGTAATTTCTACTCCCTTTCCCCCAAACCCTGTCCTTTCTCACAAGCTTCCTCAACTTAATTTGTCCCCAAAACCTTTTTTTTTGTTGTTGGCATTGTTCTAAACTAGTGTGTCCTAAACTTTGCTGTATGTGAGATTCAGCTGGGGAGCTTTAAAAAAATCCAAATCAGGGGTGCCTGGGTGGCTCAATTGGTTAAGTATCCGACTTCAGCTCAGGTCATGATCCTGCAGCTTGTGAGTTGGAGCCCCACATCGGGCTTTGTGCTGACAGCTCAGAGCCTAGAGCCTGCTTTTGGATTCTGTATCTCCCTCTTTCTCTGTCCCTCCCCCACTCTCTCTCTCTCTCTCTCAAAAATAAATAAACATTAAAAAATTTATTTAAAAAATCCTCATCAGAATGGGGTTTTCTTTTTGGGGGGTGGGGCTAGGTATCACTATTTTTAAAAGATTCTCAGGTGATTCTTTCCAAAATGCAGCAAAGTTTGGAAACCATTGTTCTAAGTGATATATCTATATCAACTCACCATCTGGACCATTACTACTCTGAGTTGTGAGACTAACCTAGATCACATGAGGTGGTCAATCCAGTACTTGATGTTCATCTCACATGTCACATTTGATAATTCTTCATCCTTAAAATATTTACTCTTTCACTTGTCTTCCAGGAAACTGCAGTTGCACTGTTGTTTTCTCTTAGCTCTTGTTTAGAAATTCCCTTTTTTTTTTCTTGTCCTCCTAACAAGGATGTGCTCCAGAATTCATTCCTTGATCATTTCTTGTTTATTTTACACTTATTCCCCTTAAAGATCTCATCCAGTCTTGTGGGTGAAAACACTATCTATATGCTGACAGTTCCTATATTCCCGTATTAATATTTCTAGCTCTGAATTTTCTCCTGAATTCCAAATTCCTAAATACAACTCTCCATTCAGATCTCTACTTGATGTCCAATAGTCATGACAATATTGACTGAAAACCAGAATATATGGTTCTATTCTAACCAGTCCTCTAAAACTATTCCTTCTAATAGAAGTTTCCATTTGAGTTGATGACAATTCCACTGTTTGAGCTGATCAGACTGAAAAGAAATAATCCCCGCATCGCTCTTTCTCTGAGCACACTGAATCTGTCAGAAAATTCTGTTGGATTTCTTCAAAGTATCTTCAGAATCCAACCACTTCTGGCCACTCCCACTGCCTGGTGTGAGCTGGCACCATCTGTCCCCTAGCACCTTCCCCAAGCACTTTCTGTCCCCTAGACCACTCCAAGCACCTTCTCACTGGTCTTCTTGCATCTATCATGACTCCTTGTATCTCTTTTCAATACAGCCATTGGAATGGTCCTTGAAACACACAAGTTCAACTGTGTCATTACTCTGTATATTTCCCCATTTAACTTATGGTAAAACCCAAGAGTCTCATGATAGCCTTCAAGGCTAGGTGATTTAGTTCTTAGTCACCTCTCTGATCTCATCTCCAACTACTCCTCACCTTGCTCACTATGCACCAGTATGGTTGGCTAAATAATGACCCCCAAATGTGTCCATGTCTGAATCATATATATGTATATATATATATATATATATATATATATATGTATGTATATATAGTATATATATATATATATATATATATATATATATATATATATGACTTTGCAGATAGGATTAAATTAAAGATTTTGAGATGAGGAGATCATCCTGGATTATCTAGGCAGGCTTAATGTAATCACAAGATTCCTTATAAGAGGGAGGTAGGAAAGCCAGATTGAATAAATGGAGATGAGATAGTAGAAGAAGTTGTAATATGACTTGGGGAAGTTACTAATTCACCAAACCTCAGTTTTATCATCCTCAACATTGTGAATATAATACCCACCTTGCAGAGTCATTCTAAAAATAAATTTAGAAAAACCTTACATATTTGCCTTTCGAACTGATATGAACATTTTTCTATTTACATTTCATAAATTTCATCTTACTTATTTTGGACCCAGTTTTTCACCAGTCTGGGAAAAAAAGGCAAAAATCTATTGAAGTATTTATAATTTAATGAATTAATCATGCAATTGAGATTTATGTGCCTTCTTGGTGTCCTTTTGCCATCACTACAGGAAAGAACTAGACCAGATACAAAACCGTTAAAAGCTCTAAGTGGATTCTGACTCATATTTAACATTATTCAACCACCTGTGAATTCACCTACATTAAGCATGCAAATATGCCCTTGGCTAATGGATTTTTTTGAGAAGCTTTTAAACTGCATTGCTAAAATCCTGGTACTTGATACCTGTGACAACTCTTTAACTGCTAGTTGGGCAATTCTTTCCCTTTAGTGAACCCATTTGGATTCTATTGATCCCTGACCACCTCTTTGTTTGCTAAGTATTGGAAAGCTATAAATCATTTTTTTTTGCTAGGTATAGTTTATTTGTTGTAGGGGGCACCTGGGTGGCTTAGTCAGTTAAACACCTCACTCTTGATCACGGCTCAGGGCATAATCTCATGGTTTGTGAGTTTGAGCCCCACATAGGGAGTGGCAATGTGGAGTCTGCTTGGGAATCTCTGTCCCTCTCATGCTCACTCTTCTCTCTCTTTCAAAATAAATACATAAACCTCAAGTGTATTCGTTGGTAGTTTCTTGGGCTTATCTTCTGGAAAAGAGAGGCATTTTTTCCCCTCAAGTCTTAAGATTTTTCTCAATTTCTCTATGATTTCTCAGTAGTTATATATTTGGATCCTTGACTGTACCTGCATATTCCTTTTGTATCCTGAGATATAACTTGGTCTGAAAGTATGGTCATATTTATTGTGACCAAGTACTCTTCTACTCTTCTCTATATCTTGGGATTCACTTCCCTCTTAACTACACTTGTCCTATCTGCACAGTTGGAAGATCATTCACCCCAATGGACGAGGCAGAAATTAACATTGCCAGATAATTTTGTACCCCCAATTTTTAAGGATCAGTTTTCAATAAAGAACTGGGAGTATTGTTTTCTAAAATGACTTCAAGATTTAATTTCACATAGAAAAAAATTATGTTTTTCCCTACAAATTATATTTGTATTCATTAGAATTCATACGTGTTTTTTTTTTTTTAAGGCAGGCAACATTTCCCTCCTTGGCTTTATTTTTCTTCTTACAAAAACAAAAATAGAAAGCTCCATTTCACTTTTGGATCCTTTGTATGATAAGAGTGATTTAAGATGGTTAGCATATAGCACTGGAGTTATGAGTTAGTTCCTATATTTTAAGATATTTAGTATCTTACCATATGAAAACATAAAATGTGTACCTGGCACAATTTGCCAGGGGAAAAACTCACTGAAATGTGTTGATGTTCCCCTTTTTCAGCTTTAGAAATAGCTGCCACGTGCTCCTTTACTCTGTGTGTGAAACATAAGCCCTTCCCCTGCAAGAGTCTCTGAGGACATCAACTCTGTCTAATAAACTAACTTCATTAGCTGGACTGCTTGGCTCTTACTAAACAAAGAAACTATGAAAATAAGGACAGAAAAAGAAAATTCTTGTTAATTAGTTCACTCCAAAATTAATGTTGAGACAGTCATATTTGGCATATTGTATTTTGTATTTCCAGTAAACTGAAAGCAATTTCTCAATAACCTGTAACTTTCCCATTTTTTGCTTCATAAATAGATATTCAGCTATTAAAAGCACACCCTCCCATTGGTGTGCTTCACTCCATGGGAGGAAACATCTAGAACACTAACTCTTTTAAAAAATAACTGTTTGCAAATCAATGTGATACATCACATTAGTAAAAGAAAGGATAAGAACCATATGATCCTGTCAGTAGATGCAGAAAAAGCATTTGAAAAAATACAGCATCCTTTCTTAATAAAAACCCTCAAGAAAGTTGGGATAGAAGGAACATACCTGAAAATCATAAAAGCCATATATGAAAAGCCCACAGTTAATATCATCCTCAATGGGGAAAAACTGAGAGCTTTCCCCCTGAGATCAGGAACATAACAGGGATGTCCACTCTCACCACTGTTGTTTAACATAGTGTTGGAAGTCCTAGCCTCAGCAATTAGACAATACAATGAAATAAAAGGCATCCAGATTGGCAAAGAAGAAGTCAAACTTTCACTTTTTGCAAATGACAGGATACTCTACATGGAAAACCTGAAAGCCTCCACCAAAAAGCTGCTAGAACTGATACATGAATTCAGCAAAGTCGCAGGATACAAAATCAATGTACCTGGCACAATTTCCCAGGGGAAAAACTGACTGAAATGTATTGATGTTCCCCTTTTACAGGTTGCATTTCTATACACCAATAATGAAGCAGCAGAAAGAGAAATCAAGGAATCGATCCCATTTAAAATTGCACCAAGAATCATAAATACCTTGGAATAATCCTAACCAAAGATGTAAATGGTCTATATGCTGAAAACTATAGGAAAATCATGAAAGAAATTGAAGAAGGCACAAATAATTGGAAAAATATTCCATGCTCATGGATTGGAAGAACAAATATTGGTAAAATGTCAATACTACCCAAAGCAATCTACACATTCAATCCAATCCCAATCAAAATTGCACCGGCATTCTTCTCAAAGCCAGAACAAACAGTCCTAAAATGTGTATGGAACCACAAAAGACCCTGAATAGCCAAAGGAATGGTGAAAAAGAAAACCAAAGCCGTGTAATGCCCGAAGTTCCGAAACCTCCCACAAAAGTCCACCAGAGTCGTAAGTCAAAGCCAAGCGGCAAGGGTCGTTTATTGCAGGTTCGAACCTGGTCCTCTGCGCACTCGTCGCCGGTGACACAAGAGGCCACGATCAGGGTTGGTACAGCGTTTTTATAGACAGAGACAAATAGCACAGGGGAGGTTTCAAATTATGAGGGGCCTGATTAGTTGATTTTAAAGTAAGGACATTTGTTGTTCTCTGATTGGGCGTCCTTTGTCTGTCCTTTGGCGGGAAGGCTTTGTCTGTTACTTGTGGCGGGAGAAAAAAAGGGGGAAGGGGGAAGGGGGTAGGCTAGGTGAGGAATGTGCTAAGCAAGCAGGTTTACAGAAGCGAGAAATGCCGGTTAGTGTATGTACAATCACTCATTCCATCACATATCAGACTACATTTAGGAAGGTTTACAACCCATTCTACTACACAGCGGGTTACATTCAGGAAAGGCCTCACAATGCTCGTAGCAAACAGCAAGCAAAACAGACTTCTCAGCAATTGTATTTCTTATCAAAGATCCATAATAAGCAGAAAAGAGAACTTTAGCTTTAAACTAAGGCAGGGCTGTCATTTGGATTTAAAGCTGTTCTTTTCAGCCGGAGCATCACGATCCCGGATTTTAGCCTCTACTACAAAGCTATGATGAAGACAGTATGGTATTGGCACAAAAACAGACACATAGACCAATGGAATAGAATAGAGAACCCAGAAATGGGCCTACAAATGTATGGCCAACTCATCTTTGACAAAGCAGGAAAGAGTATCCAATGGAAAAGAAACAGTCTTTTTAGCAAATGGTGCTGGGAGAACTTGACAGCAACAGGCAGAAGATTGAAACTGGACCACTTTCTTACACCATACACAGAATAAACTCAAAATGGATGAAAGAGCTAAATGTGAGACAGGAAACTATCAAAACCCTACAAGAGAAAACAGGCAACAACCTCTTCGAACTCAGCCACAGCAGTTTCTTACTCAACACGTCTCTGAAGGCAAGGGAAATAAAAGCAAAAATGAACCATTGGGACCTCATCAGGATAAAAAGCTCTGCACTGCAAAGGAAATAATCAGCAAAACTAAATGGCAACTGGGGCGCCTAGGTGGCTCAGTCGGTTGAGCATCCAATTTTGGCTCAGGTCATGATCTCACTCTTCGTGGGTTCGAGCCCTGCATTGGGCTCTGTGCTGACAGCTCAGAGCCTGGAGCCTGCTTCGGATTCTGTGTCTCCCTCTCTCTCTGCTCCTCCCCTGCTCCACACTCTGTCTCTCTCTCAAAAATAATAAATAAAGATTTGAAAAATTAAAAAAAACCTAAATGGCAACTGATGGAATGGAAGAAGATATTTGTAAATGACATATCAGATAAAGTGTCAATATCCAAAATATATAAAGAACTTATCAAATTCAACACCCAAAAAACAAATAATCCAGTGAAGAAATGGGCAGAAGACATGAATAGACACATTTCCAAAGAAGACATTCAGATGGGTAACAGACACATGAAAAGATGCTCAACATCACTCATCATCAGGGAAATGCAAATAGAAACCAAATTGAGATACCACATGACACTGGTCACAGTGGCTAAAATTAACAACTCAGGAAACAATAGATGTTGGCGAGGGCATGGAGAAACGGGAACCCTCTTGCACTGTTGGTGGGAATGCAAACTGGTGTAGCCACTCTGGAAAACAGTGTGGAGGTTCCTCAAAAAATTAAAAATAGAACTACCCTATGACCCAGCAATAGCACTACTAGGAATTTATCCAAAGGATACAGGAGTGCTGATTCATAGGGGCACATGTACCCCAATGTTTATAGCAGCACTTTCAACAATAGCCAAATTAGGGAAAAAGCCCAAATATCCATCAACTGATGAATGGATAAAGAAGATGTGGTTTATATATATATATAATGGAATACTACTTGGCAATGAGAAAGAATGAAATCCTGCCGTTTGCAACAACATGGATGGAACTGGAGGGTATTATGCTAAGTAAAATAAGTCAGTCAGAGAAAGACAGATATCATATGTTTTCACTCATATGTAGAATTTGAGAAACTTAACAGAAGACCATGGGGAAAGAGATGGGGAAAAATAGTTTCAAACAGAGAGGGAGGCAAACCATAAGAGACTCTTAAATACAGAGAACAAACTGAAGGTTGATGTGGGCGGGGCAGGGGATAGGAGAAAATGAGTCATGGACATTGAGGAGAGCACTTTTTGGGATGAGCACTGGATGCTGTATGTAAGTGAGGAATCACAGGAATCTACCCTAAAAGCCAAAAGCACACTGTATACACCGAATTTTAGCAAACTTGACAATAAATTATATTTATTGGATATAAATTAAATTAAACTAAATTAAACTAAATTAAATTAAATTAAATTAAATTAAATTAAATTAAATTAAGAAATCAGTATTTAAAAAAGTAACTGGAGGACCTGGGTGGCTCAGTTGGTTGAGTCGTTGTTAATTTGACTCTTGATTTAGGCTCAGGTCATGATCCCAGGGTCATGGGATCCAGCCCTGCATCAGGCTCCATGCTCAGCGTGGAGCCTACATAAGAGTCTGTCTCCCTCCTTCTGCCCACCACTCTCACTCATGTGTGCTCTCTCTCTCTCTCTCAAAAAAATAACTGATTTAGGGATGCCTGGGTGGCTCAGTTGGTTAAGCGTCAGACTTCAGCTCAAGTTGTGATCTCTCAGTCTATGGGTTCGAGCCCCGTGTAGGGCTCTGTGCTGACAGCTCGGATCCTGGAGTCAGCTTAGGATTCTGTCTCTCTCTCGCGCGCTCTCTCTCTCTCTCTCTTCCCTTACCCTGCTCACACTCTGTCTCTCTCCCTTTCTCAGGAATAAATAAGCATTTAAGAAAAATAACTGATTTACACTATAAATTTGAAAAATGTTACCACTGGTATTTTCATTTCTGTACGTCTCGTCCTTCTGACTGGGGAAGGTAAAATGGTGTCACTTTAGTAGTAATGGATGTAGTAACCAACACTGAATGCCTTACCATGTGTTAGCAACTATGTGACTATGTGAAGGACAGGGGTGTCCTTAACATTCAGTCCCTATGGCAGCATCATGTAGCAGATATTATTATAATCCTCCTTTTAAAAAAATGTTTATTTACTTTTGAGAGAGAGAGACAGGGTGTGAGTTGGGGAGGAGCAGAGAGAGAGGGAGACACAGAATCCAAAGCAGGATCCAGGCTCTGAGCTGTCAGCACAGAGCCCCATGAGGGGCTCGAACCCATGAACTGTGAGATCATGACCTGAGCTGAAGTCAGACGCTTAACTGACTGAGCCACCCAGGCGCCCCAATTATAATCCTCATTTTATAGGAAAAGTAGTAGAGGCTCAGAAAGCTTAACAAAATTGCCCAGTTCAGATAGTTATTAACTGGTAGAGTAAATTTTAAAGCAACTTTGCTTGACTTCAAGGCCTGCTCTTATCTACTAAGCGATGCATTTTTTTTTTCCTTCAGACACCGTTAGAGATGCTCCTGGAAGTTCATTTCCCCTCAGGTGACTATTACATTTGTTCTGGGAATATCTAAGATGTGTCCCAAGGGCACTCATTAATAAAACTCTAAAGTTAGCCCTGGGAATCTTCATTTCCCCACTCTTACTCAATCTTCTCTTGGTATTAACTACACCATTCCTGAGGTCTACACTGTCCTCAAAATCTTCTGAAAGGCCTCTCCACTGCTTTCCCTTCTGGAGGGGGACCCAGACACTTTTTTCCCAATGCTTCTAAAGGTATCAGGCTGTCTACACTGCCTGATAGGGCTGCTGTCCCCACCTGGGGTATGTAGGGCTTCTGGCAAGGGGAGCAGAGCGAGAGGGAGACACAGAATCCAAAGCAGGGTCCATGCTCTGAGCTGTCAGCACAGAGCCTGATGCGGGGCTCGAACCATCTACAGGCAAGGGGAATGGGTCCTGTCTTGGTAGGAGTGGGTGTGCTGGTATAGCAAGAGTCCCTTGAGGGCCAGGGCCTCCCAGACCCTTCCTTTGCCCCTCTGTGCCTCCCAGCAAATATTTTAACAACTTATATGCTCTTTCCTACTCAGAATGCCTTCCTCCCTGCAACTGTCCTTTACCTGGCAAGATCTTCATAATTGTTTAAAACTCAACTCAGGAGCCACCATTTCTAAAACCCCTCTCCCTGACTATTTGCCACAACTTATTGGTTGCTCTCCTCTGTGCTTCCATAATGCCCTATACTTGTCTTCAATGCTGCCCTGATATATTGTATTATGAATGTTGTATATGTATCTATCTCACTAGACAATTGAGTGCATTGTGCAATTTGAGGATAGGGATTGTTATTCACCTTTGTGCCCTAGCACAGTGCCTGGCATGTAGTACCAGGTCAATAAATGCTAAATAATAAATAGCTCCTATGTTTCTAGCTAAAATAACTGGGCTATTCTATTATATGGATAACTCAGTAAATCCTCCTTATTAAATTTTCCCCTGACCCTTCCCCAGTTTATGCCTTTATCATCTCTTACCTGGACCCCCGAAGCAGCTTCTCAACTCTTTTTTATTGTGGTAAAATATATATAATACTAAATTTACCATTTCGGTCATTTTTAAGTGTATAAACCCTCAACTCCTAACCTGTGTCCCTGACTTCACTATATCCTCCTTAATTCCAGCCTTCACATGGTTTCTGAAATGAACTAAAACCACATCAACCTACTGTTTTAAATCCTTCACTGACTCCCCTTGCCTACATAGTATAAAGGCAATACTTTGGAAAATGTCATATAAAACCATGTTTGCAACTCCTTAGACCTAGACAAGTGTGTTTGTTATAATAGGCTTTCAGTAGATCTATGTGGGATTGCTATGAATATTTATAACTGCCCACAGGTCATCTCTATGGGGATGTCCAGTCACTACATTAAGGTCAATTCATCCCAGATGACTGCAGCATCCCTCAGCAAATTGACTTTCCATCCTGACTTCTTCAGTTTTCTCTTTTCCTAGGTCAGGAACCTGAAAGTCAACTTTGCCTCTCACATCCCACTATTTTATACCCTTTTAGGAAGCTGTGTTTCTTTTCCCTTTGAAATATCTCATGGTTTGCCTTTAATTTCTGCCACTTCCTAGATCTGTGACCTTGGGTAAGTTACCTAACCTCTTGGTATTTCAGCTGCCTTATGTGTAAAATAGGATAAAAATAATAATACACACACATACACACACACACACATTTTGATCCCTTAGGCTGGGGTTCTTTTGAGAATAAGTTAATATAGGGGCGCCTGGGTGGCTTGGTCAGTTAAGCGTCTGACTTCAGCTCAGGCCATGATCTCACGGTCCGTGGGTTCGAGCCCTGCATTGGGCTCTGTGCTGACAGCTCAGAGCCTGGAGCCTGCTTCGGATTCTGTGTCTCCCTCTCTCTCTGCTCCTCCCCTGCTCCACACTCTGTCTCTCTCTCAAAAATAATAAATAAAGATTTGAAAAATTAAAAAAAACCTAAATGGCAACTGATGGAATGGAAGAAGATATTTGTAAATGACATATCAGATAAAGTGTCAATATCCAAAATATATAAAGAACTTATCAAATTCAACACCCAAAAAACAAATAATCCAGTGAAGAAATGGGCAGAAGACATGAATAGACACATTTCCAAAGAAGACATTCAGATGGGTAACAGACACATGAAAAGATGCTCAACATCACTCATCATCAGGGAAATGCAAATAGAAACCAAATTGAGATACCACATGACACTGGTCACAGTGGCTAAAATTAACAACTCAGGAAACAATAGATGTTGGCGAGGGCATGGAGAAACGGGAACCCTCTTGCACTGTTGGTGGGAATGCAAACTGGTGTAGCCACTCTGGAAAACAGTGTGGAGGTTCCTCAAAAAATTAAAAATAGAACTACCCTATGACCCAGCAATAGCACTACTAGGAATTTATCCAAAGGATACAGGAGTGCTGATTCATAGGGGCACATGTACCCCAATGTTTATAGCAGCACTTTCAACAATAGCCAAATTAGGGAAAAAGCCCAAATATCCATCAACTGATGAATGGATAAAGAAGATGTGGTTTATATATATATATAATGGAATACTACTTGGCAATGAGAAAGAATGAAATCCTGCCGTTTGCAACAACATGGATGGAACTGGAGGGTATTATGCTAAGTAAAATAAGTCAGTCAGAGAAAGACAGATATCATATGTTTTCACTCATATGTAGAATTTGAGAAACTTAACAGAAGACCATGGGGAAAGAGATGGGGAAAAATAGTTTCAAACAGAGAGGGAGGCAAACCATAAGAGACTCTTAAATACAGAGAACAAACTGAAGGTTGATGTGGGCGGGGCAGGGGATAGGAGAAAATGAGTCATGGACATTGAGGAGAGCACTTTTTGGGATGAGCACTGGATGCTGTATGTAAGTGAGGAATCACAGGAATCTACCCTAAAAGCCAAAAGCACACTGTATACACCGAATTTTAGCAAACTTGACAATAAATTATATTTATTGGATATAAATTAAATTAAACTAAATTAAACTAAATTAAATTAAATTAAATTAAATTAAATTAAATTAAATTAAGAAATCAGTATTTAAAAAAGTAACTGGAGGACCTGGGTGGCTCAGTTGGTTGAGTCGTTGTTAATTTGACTCTTGATTTAGGCTCAGGTCATGATCCCAGGGTCATGGGATCCAGCCCTGCATCAGGCTCCATGCTCAGCGTGGAGCCTACATAAGAGTCTGTCTCCCTCCTTCTGCCCACCACTCTCACTCATGTGTGCTCTCTCTCTCTCTCTCAAAAAAATAACTGATTTAGGGATGCCTGGGTGGCTCAGTTGGTTAAGCGTCAGACTTCAGCTCAAGTTGTGATCTCTCAGTCTATGGGTTCGAGCCCCGTGTAGGGCTCTGTGCTGACAGCTCGGATCCTGGAGTCAGCTTAGGATTCTGTCTCTCTCTCGCGCGCTCTCTCTCTCTCTCTCTTCCCTTACCCTGCTCACACTCTGTCTCTCTCCCTTTCTCAGGAATAAATAAGCATTTAAGAAAAATAACTGATTTACACTATAAATTTGAAAAATGTTACCACTGGTATTTTCATTTCTGTACGTCTCGTCCTTCTGACTGGGGAAGGTAAAATGGTGTCACTTTAGTAGTAATGGATGTAGTAACCAACACTGAATGCCTTACCATGTGTTAGCAACTATGTGACTATGTGAAGGACAGGGGTGTCCTTAACATTCAGTCCCTATGGCAGCATCATGTAGCAGATATTATTATAATCCTCCTTTTAAAAAAATGTTTATTTACTTTTGAGAGAGAGAGACAGGGTGTGAGTTGGGGAGGAGCAGAGAGAGAGGGAGACACAGAATCCAAAGCAGGATCCAGGCTCTGAGCTGTCAGCACAGAGCCCCATGAGGGGCTCGAACCCATGAACTGTGAGATCATGACCTGAGCTGAAGTCAGACGCTTAACTGACTGAGCCACCCAGGCGCCCCAATTATAATCCTCATTTTATAGGAAAAGTAGTAGAGGCTCAGAAAGCTTAACAAAATTGCCCAGTTCAGATAGTTATTAACTGGTAGAGTAAATTTTAAAGCAACTTTGCTTGACTTCAAGGCCTGCTCTTATCTACTAAGCGATGCATTTTTTTTTTCCTTCAGACACCGTTAGAGATGCTCCTGGAAGTTCATTTCCCCTCAGGTGACTATTACATTTGTTCTGGGAATATCTAAGATGTGTCCCAAGGGCACTCATTAATAAAACTCTAAAGTTAGCCCTGGGAATCTTCATTTCCCCACTCTTACTCAATCTTCTCTTGGTATTAACTACACCATTCCTGAGGTCTACACTGTCCTCAAAATCTTCTGAAAGGCCTCTCCACTGCTTTCCCTTCTGGAGGGGGACCCAGACACTTTTTTCCCAATGCTTCTAAAGGTATCAGGCTGTCTACACTGCCTGATAGGGCTGCTGTCCCCACCTGGGGTATGTAAGGCTTCTGGCAAGGGGAGCAGAGCGAGAGGGAGACACAGAATCCAAAGCAGGGTCCATGCTCTGAGCTGTCAGCACAGAGCCTGATGCGGGGCTCGAACCATCTACAGGCAAGGGGAATGGGTCCTGTCTTGGTAGGAGTGGGTGTGCTGGTATAGCAAGAGTCCCTTGAGGGCCAGGGCCTCCCAGACCCTTCCTTTGCCCCTCTGTGCCTCCCAGCAAATATTTTAACAACTTATATGCTCTTTCCTACTCAGAATGCCTTCCTCCCTGCAACTGTCCTTTACCTGGCAAGATCTTCATAATTGTTTAAAACTCAACTCAGGAGCCACCATTTCTAAAACCCCTCTCCCTGACTATTTGCCACAACTTATTGGTTGCTCTCCTCTGTGCTTCCATAATGCCCTATACTTGTCTTCAATGCTGCCCTGATATATTGTATTATGAATGTTGTATATGTATCTATCTCACTAGACAATTGAGTGCATTGTGCAATTTGAGGATAGGGATTGTTATTCACCTTTGTGCCCTAGCACAGTGCCTGGCATGTAGTACCAGGTCAATAAATGCTAAATAATAAATAGCTCCTATGTTTCTAGCTAAAATAACTGGGCTATTCTATTATATGGATAACTCAGTAAATCCTCCTTATTAAATTTTCCCCTGACCCTTCCCCAGTTTATGCCTTTATCATCTCTTACCTGGACCCCCGAAGCAGCTTCTCAACTCTTTTTTATTGTGGTAAAATATATATAATACTAAATTTACCATTTCGGTCATTTTTAAGTGTATAAACCCTCAACTCCTAACCTGTGTCCCTGACTTCACTATATCCTCCTTAATTCCAGCCTTCACATGGTTTCTGAAATGAACTAAAACCACATCAACCTACTGTTTTAAATCCTTCACTGACTCCCCTTGCCTACATAGTATAAAGGCAATACTTTGGAAAATGTCATATAAAACCATGTTTGCAACTCCTTAGACCTAGACAAGTGTGTTTGTTATAATAGGCTTTCAGTAGATCTATGTGGGATTGCTATGAATATTTATAACTGCCCACAGGTCATCTCTATGGGGATGTCCAGTCACTACATTAAGGTCAATTCATCCCAGATGACTGCAGCATCCCTCAGCAAATTGACTTTCCATCCTGACTTCTTCAGTTTTCTCTTTTCCTAGGTCAGGAACCTGAAAGTCAACTTTGCCTCTCACATCCCACTATTTTATACCCTTTTAGGAAGCTGTGTTTCTTTTCCCTTTGAAATATCTCATGGTTTGCCTTTAATTTCTGCCACTTCCTAGATCTGTGACCTTGGGTAAGTTACCTAACCTCTTGGTATTTCAGCTGCCTTATGTGTAAAATAGGATAAAAATAATAATACACACACATACACACACACACACATTTTGATCCCTTAGGCTGGGGTTCTTTTGAGAATAAGTTAATATAGGGGCACCTGGGTGGCTTGGTCAGTTAAGCGTCTGACTTCAGCTCAGGCCATGATCTCACGGTCCGTGGGTTCGAGCCCTGCATTGGGCTCTGTGCTGACAGCTCAGAGCCTGGAGCCTGTTTCAGATTCTGTGTCTCCCTCTCTCTGTGACCTCCCCCGTTCATGCTCTGTCTCTGTCTCAAAAATAAATAAACGTTAAAAAAAATTTTTTTTAAAAGAGAGTAAGTTAATATATTGAAAACACTTAATATAGTACCAGGCACTTCCAGTAGTTATGGAATGAAAATGTTACAGGGATAAAAGGCGTGGCACGGCGAATATAGTCAATGGTTTATGATAGTGGTTATGGTGACAGATGGCAGCTGTACTCTTAGTGAGCATAGCATAATGTATAAATTTGTGGAATCACTATGTTGTACACGTTAAACTAATGTAACACTACATACAACTATACTTCAATTTTAAAAACCTGAAAAAGAAAACAAAACAAAACATTGCCTGGCATATAGGGTTGAATAAATGTTAGATATAATTGTCACCATTCCTATGTCCAATATCATTATATAAATATGGGATGATTACAATACTCTGCTAGCTGTCTTCCTTACCCATCCTCTAACATTCATGAATAAACCTTCCAGTCATCCTTCTAAAACCACTTGAATCATATATATATTTTTGAAGTTTATTTATTTTTTTTGAGAAAGATAGCAGGTGTGGGAGGGGCAAAGGGAGAGAGGGAGACGGAGAATCCCAAGCAGGCTCCACACTGTCAGCACAGAGCCTGATGTGGGACTCAAACCCACAAACTGTAAGATCATGACCTGAGCTGAAACCAAGAGTTGGACGCTTAACCGACTGAGCCAACCAGGTCCCCCCGACTTGAATCATACTTTCATGCTGAAGAACATATAAGGCCTTCACACTACTTACTTAATCAAGCCTAAATTCTCTGCCTCATTTTTTCCCCACAACATAGCCTTACCTTACTTATTATTCACCATTCATTTATTCATTCATTCATTTATTCATGCATGCCTGCATGCAACAAATACATGCCAGGCACTGTGCTAAGCATTAGGGATAGGATGATGGATAAGGATAAGACATAGTTTTCCCCAGAAGGAAATCACAGTCCTGTATTAGTAGCTATATTTCATCTCTGATGGAGGCATGTAAGACCCCCCCATTGGAACCTTCCTAAGAACACACAGCTGAGCCTGAACTGAGTCTCGAGGTGATAAAAGAATTAACAAAGATAAGAGGTAGAGGGGGTGATAAATAAGGGTGCTGGGGAGGGTTCAGAGAAGGGCACACCAGGTAGAGGGAACAGCTTATACAAAGGCACTGGGTTACGTGGGAAAACATGGTGTGTTCAGAGAATAGCAAGTGTTATGAACTGAATGTTTGTGTTCCCCCTCCCCCCAATGTCATGGTATCTGGAGATAGGGCCTTTGGGAAGTAATTAGGGATAGATTGAGTAATAAGGGTAGAGCCCAGATCCAATAGGATTACTGTCCTTATAAGAGGAGACGAGCTCACTCACTCTTTTCCATGCATACATGCCAAGGAAAGGCCGTGCAAAGACATAATGAGAAGGCTACCATCTACAACCCAAAGAGAACTCTCACCAGACACCGATCCTGCTGGCACCTTGATCTTGGATTTCCAGTCTCCAGAAATATGAGAAAATAAATTTCTGTTGTTTCAGCCTCCAAGCCTAAGGTATTTTGTTATAGCAACATGACCTGACTAAGACAAGTTAATTCAATGGCTCAGGAGGATAGAAGGTGGGGAAAGGCAAGAGATAAGGCAGGAGAGTAAGTCACACTGTTAAAGGTCTTACATCCCATGACTAGGCTTCCTCGTGGAGGTAACAGATGAGTCACTGAATGATTTTAAGCAGAAGGTTAGTATTTGGTCAATTTGATATTGGGAAGGTCTTTCTGGGAAGGATGGATTCAAGGCAGACAATAATGGAGGCCAGGAGAACCATTTGGTGGCTATCACAGGAATAGAGGTGAGCCCTGATGAGGTCTTGAGTTAAGGTGGATGTGGGTGGGGATACAGAGAAGAGGGTGGATTTGAAGTTTGGCCTGGTGAGAGCTACAGCTCTGAGCACATTAGTACGGGCGTGGGAAGACTCTTGAAGATACCAGGAGAAGCCTGTCAGTCTCCCTTTGGAGGGAGCCTCCCCTCTCTGATATGCTTGTCTCTATGACTCTCACCTGTCCAAACCTTCCCTACATTGAAGTCTCCCCACCTCTACAAAATGTCCCAACACTGATGTGAAGTCATTTCTCCCTTTGTCCTGCTCTCTCCCACTTCAGTAGTCAAACTCCATAATTCAGCTCTTAATTATACATTATCCACATGGCTATCTGATATAGCCCGCTAGTTATAAACTCCTTAAGGCCAGGAGCCATGTCTTAACTTTCTTGTAATTATCAAGACCTGCACATCATTGCATGTCCCAGGGCACCTGTTCTCAACCCCTCTTTCTCTCTGTGAAATGTAATGTTCATCTATCCCTCATGTAAAATCTGGGTATCACTGTAATTCCACCCTTTTCCATCTCACTCGAGAAAGCAAATCGAAGCACACCTGGGTGTCTCAGTTGGTTACGCGTCCACACTCTTGATTTCGGCTCGGGTCATGATCTCACAGTTTGTGAATTCGAGCCCTGTGTTGGGCTCTGTGCTGACAGTGCAGAGCCTGCTTGGGATTCTGGCTTTCCTTCTCTCTCTGCCCTTCCCCTGCTCTCTCTCTCTGTCTCAAAAATAAATAAACTTAAAGAAAAAGAAAGCAAATCAGAATGATCCACATGCAACTATAGGGGTGACTATAAATGTGATCTAATTTATAAAAAAGAAAGTAAATTATCCACGTTCTTCAGTAGGTCAGTAGTGGTACCACTGATGGTAACAAATTACTCCGTAACTCGTATACACAGATACCGATATTGAAAACTATACTAAGACCGTAAATTCTTAGAGGTCAGGGACTGTGTCTCACTCAAACTTATATGGCCGGTGCCAACCTCACACACACCTGCTGCAGAGGGAAACGCGGTGGACCTGGCGGGTAGGAGCCCAGGGAGAACAACTGTGGCTGGGAAGGTATTTCTGCTCCGTGGCATAAAAGCTGCTCCGGTGCATTCAAAGCTTCAGGACAAGAACATTTTCCGACTTTTTAACATTTCTAGAAAATGTGTAGTTTCTGGGAGTCTGATATAGCTAGCAGAATTTATTTCCTGTGAATTAATTTCAAGCAGGAGAGAATTTTTCTGTGACCGAGACAGTGGTGAGGACTGTAGTAAGGTTGTCATATGTCTATGAGGGGTAATAATAGGGTTGCTCTTGTATTTTACAGAGAAAGAGAAAGAAAAAACAGTTTTGGGGCACCTGGGTGGCTCAGTGGGTTAAGAATCAAACTTCGGCTCAGGTCATGATCTTGCGTTTCATGAGTTTGAGCCCCATGTCGTGCTTTGTGATGACAGCTCAATGCCTGGAGCCTGCTTCAGATTCTGTGTCTCCCTCTCTCTATGCCCCTCTCCTGCTCATGCTCTGTATCTCTCTCTCTCTCAAAAATAAATAAACATTTAAAAAAAAAAGTTTCTTTTTTTTTCTTGTGCCATGCCTCCACGCCCCAAAAGAAGTCTGATATGGTGAGCATAGGAAAAAGAGCTGGGAGTCTTCTCTCATATTAGCAGGGTTTAGATTTCAGTGACAAATGTCTACATAGGTGGGGTGTGTTTGGCAGGTTTATAGGAAGAAGAGGGCCAGAGTCATTTTGCCTGTTCTTTTACATGTGAGTGTAGCTTGTAACCCATTCAACCTGGAAATGAAGCAGGGAGGCAATCTGAAAGGATGACTAGGAAGGAAAATCCTAACACCAGTCTTGCAGAGCAAGGGCAGGTAGATTGCTCCAGAAGTCCCGATTAGGAAATGTGTAAAATAAAAACAGTACAGGTTGTTGGCTTCCTGGAATGCAGGTCATGAAGGCTGGACCCTCTCAAGAAGTGTTACAGACACATCAAGCTCCTGCTTAAATAGCTCTAAGGATGGGGAGCTCAGTTTCTGAGATGTCAATAGTGTGTAGTTACAGTCCTGGAGCTTACTGCCCCCCCCCCCCCCGCCCCACAATTGTGTTTTGAGCTAAAATATCCTAGGAGGACCAAGGATATTTTAAGATGCTATTATTTTAAAAACAACTTCTATCTTAGAAATTATAATAGAAAGGATTATAGGCTACAGTGAGAGTGGATAAGATCCTGACGCTTCTGAACTTGAAGGAAGTTGGGAAGAGGAGGGGGTCCATGCAACAGTAATTAACAAGAACTGAATTTAGGTGTGAGGAAGGCTCTGCAAATTACCTAGGTGTTGGTACTTTCAGTGCCCAATTTGCTAACACACAGCACTTTCACATCCATTCTTTTATTTAGTTCATGCACAACAATCTCCAGAGCTATGGCTGTTATTTACATATTTTACACATGAGGAAATTGAAGCCCAGAGGGTTATGATTTGCCCAGAGTTGTTTAGGAGATGAGATTGAATTGCAAAACAAGTTTTCCGACTCCAGACAAAGCTGAGAGCAGGGAGTGGATCGCTGTGTAGAATTTGATACATAGTAGGTGCTTAGCATACATGAGGCAAGCTACAATCAGGGGGTTCCATCTCTAGGTTGTCTCACTGCACTAAATAGCTTCTTACTAGTTCTCTACTCTGTATTATTACTCAGGAGGATAGTGGGGTTTCTGCATCATCACACCAAATCTCAAGGACTTGGAGATGAAAGAAATGATGGATTTGGTTGGCCATGTATGAAGCCATGTGTTTGCATGACCAGGAAGTGGTCTGTGGTTATGTAGCAAAAGAACAAAAGAGTTGGAAATTTGCCAAACTCTAACTAAGGCAATCTAAACAATAATAAAGAGGCCAGGCAGAAATATGAACTTACTTTAGCGAGGGGAAATACAGTCAAATTTATTATACCATATTTGGAGAAAAGACTATATTGAATTGGTCAGGTTGCAGGGGATCTTAACCTGAATGGATTGAACTATGTTTCATTATAATTGCTTTCATTTATGATCCTATGTGTTATTTTATGCATTTAAAATTACTATTCTAAGAAGGGATTCATGGGCTTTGTCAGACTGCCAAAGGAGTTGGTGGCCAAGAAAGTTAAAAATTACAGACCTGTAACATCAAAAAGGGATGTGGAAGGCCAGAACTAGGTGACAGTGCTCATCCTAACCCTGCTTAGTAGCAAGGGTGTCCCATCAGGCCTGTGAAAGGGTTCATATGCCAGGCAGAAACCTGCCCATGCTAGAGAAGGTTGCAGCAAGTAAACAGAGCCTGATGTGACAAAAGGAAACGCATACGCTTCACCCCTCTTCCTTTGATGCGTTCAAACTAGGAACCCCTTGGAATATGGCTTTCCATGCACCTCCCCTTTTGGGAGACCTTGCTAAAGCAGATGTGAATTGCCTGCCACCTGGCGGTGACATTGTTAAGGTAAATTCACAAACTGACATTCTACTCTAGACATTCATCTATGTGTGTCTGCAAAACAGGCCTAACCACGTGTTGTTGGGGAATTGACCACTCACTGCCATTTTGTGAGTGTCAACTAGCCAGCCCTCTCCTAGGAAATGAGAACTGCTTCCATTGCAAACTACAAGCCGTTTCTACCAAGAAATTGGTGGAAGTTCTCTTTTGCCTGCTCTTCATAATGAGGTGGGTGTTAACACTTACACTCAAGAGATTACTTTTTGTTATTTCACTGATTTACAGGTGGGAAAATTATGCAATCAGAAATCTAAGACAATGCTGTTCCAAGGCCACATCTACGTACATGCCAGACCAGGTGCCTTGACAATCCAGACCTAAGAAGTAGTGACCAGAGTCACACAGTCCGATATGCTTGCAAGGTCCTGTATAAGCACAAAGAGCGCTAATGAATTTCTGATGCTCAAGGAATCCACAGTGTAGTCGTGTTGGTGTGAATATTGTAGTGTTATGTTCAGCCAGAATTAAAATCTGCAAGCATTCCTGTTTCTTACAAGTTATTTGCAACGATTTTCCCAAACGGTGACCAATTTTGTCCTAGCACAGTTTCTGACACATGGTCGATTATTCACTTGGTTTGGCAGAGCTGAAATGGAATGCTGCTTTGGGATAGAAGCCTGATTTTCTCCTAGCCGTATACTCATCCATCGTTATCCTATATGTGCAAAGAGAACGTTCCTGAGGGAGATGACTTTCATTTGTGCACATGTGGTTTCAACCCAAAATCTTCTGTGTTCTGTTTTTCTTTTTTTTTTTTCAAGTTGCAAGGCACAGATCATGCTCAAAGACACCACATGCTCAGAGGTTTCACAGAAGCATCCTCAGTCATAGGCATTTCTGTAAGGATATGTAGGGAAATGATACCTGCAATTTCAGAGCCAGGGCACTTAAGGAAGTGAAATGTCACTCACGGCTGCTCAGGCTGCTTCAGTGGCTGTACCCGAATCAGGCATCCATCCCTCCCTCCTCTCTATTTTAATTACACTGCTATTCTGGACCCTCAATTTCTACTGCTGTGCTTGATGCCAAGCTACAGCTTCTCTGTCACCTCCTACTGCCGTCTTCACTGTTCTCTTGCATTCTATATCACAGTTTGTGCCTGCTCCTGGATGCTTCTGCTGCCTGGCTTCTGCTTCCATTGAGACTTCTCTAGAGAGAATATGTCTTTGCACTGCATTGACACTTTTTAGTGCAGAGTGCCTCTGTGGGGTTCTCAGGCCTAACTATGTTGTAGGCTGCTGACCATAGATGCTGGCTCAGACCCCAGGCCCTGACCCATTTGCTTGTGGCCAAGATGATGGGTCACATGATACAAGATATGAAACATGTGAGTTAGAAAGTACTGCTGGCTACTAGGAAGCTGGTGGGAGTAGGTGAAGAAGGCATTTATAATTCAGGGGCTGTTCATTACAGTCCCCAAAGCATCAGTGTGGCCTCAGACCAAAGCTCAGTCATATCTGACTCCATTCCAGAAGATAATGTGCAGCTGAGTACATGCACATTTAGGCATTATTATGAGAAACTGTGTCCTTAATTATAGACTGCATGCTGATAATTTACCGCACCATATGTTCCAAAGCCAGAACTGAAGCTGTCGGTTTCCACTTTGATTCACATGTGGCTCACACTGAATGTTTCCCATGGGACCTGCTGCCCAGTGTGTAGGTGGTGATGGCTCCCTCCAAACCTTTGGATTGTGTAAAGAGTTTCATTTGCTTCTGTAATTACCTATTTTGGGCCTGTCAGAGGAACTGAAAAGCTGGGAAATACTGTTCAGCTGTAAAGTCCATATGTGATGATTTGCTTGTTCCAGAAAAAGTGATAATAATGACAATAAAAATAATATTCCAGTACTGACATTTCCCATTTAGAATGTATGTAAAATCCTTTAACAAAAGCGTTTCTTGTTGAAAGCTTTTATATTACCTTCCAGGCATCTCTCTTCGGGGGTCAAGTCCTACAGGAATTGTTTGCTGGCTTGAAGGATGACCAGGATTCCTTCCAGCTTTTGCATTCAGGGCTCACCTTGGACAACACACCGTGCATCGGGCTATGATAAATGAGAAATAAGGTACATTGTCTTCTTCCATTAAGTGAAGTCAGAACTGTTGCCTAGGGCGTAAACGAGGCCCTATTTCATACAGGCTTGATGATAGGAGTCCATGCTTCAGGTTGCTCTAATCCTTTCCAGTCTGTGTCAAACCAATCAGAGCTCTGATAAACATAAGGCTGCTAAGATGCACCTTAGTTCCTGTGTTTGGCTGAAACTGAGGGTGCACACAATTTTTCAAAGGCGATCTCCAGGAAAGATTATCTTTCTTCTGGACTGTGGCCAACTCTTACACCTCAGGGCAACATATTATATGCCATGACAGGTGGGAGAAGGGGTAAAGTTGCTTACATTTTCATTCTTGAAGTTTTCCAGCCTTACCAAAGTATATGTTATTGGCCAGTGTGATGATTATTCTCCGTCTCCCAAGGCCTTGGCCTTTCCCGGTTCCAGGAAAGCCTTGCTCCTCCTACCCTTCAGGCCTGTGGATGGTAATCGTTTTCAGCTGCTGCTAGTCCTTGACCATGCCTCAACATCTCCTGCTGGTTCCCTTAACCCTGTCTACACCACTGCAAACAATTCCTTCACCAAAAAGCCTTCCTCAAAAATCCCAGCTAATGATGTCATCTGTCCAGTTCCAGGACCTTGACTGAAATATCTAGTGTGCAAACATCTTCATAGTAAGATAACTGGGTTTCCAAAGTAGGTAACCCCCATTTCCGTCCTGGAGATTTATCAATATGGTGATGTGCATTATCAGCTTAAAATAGTTTAAGTTTTTAATAGTGTATTTATAGAAATCCACTATTTTGGATTTGGCCAGTTTTGATTCTGGCCCAAATGGAATGAATACCTTAAGAAAGATCATTGTAATTCAGTCCCCAAAGGCTTGATCTCCTTTAGCAATATTTTTTTTCACTATTTCCTTAATACAAATTAATTACCTATTTGACTCACTATTATTAGCCATTGTACACTTATTTTAAGTTGCACAGAGCAACATAAAAAGATTTAAAATCAAATTTTGCAAAAAATTGTATTAATAGGGAAAATGTAGCAAAAAGTGAGTCAATTATGTTGTAAAGTTTCATGAATTAGTTACTTTACATTCAGAATTTCTGATTATCATGAAAGGGGCTAAACTAACCTCTTCATAAATCCATTCTCTATGGCATCCAAGTTTTCAGGACTTCCTCCCGCCTAGGACTCCTATCCTTTCCATGTACCTCAGCTACAACTAGGGGTTCTGTACTTGGTCTTTATAACTGGTCTGTGCCCTGATTTTTCCTCTCAAACTCCTTGTCTTCAGCCAGCATGGTCCTAAATGATGGCAGTGCCTCTACTCCAGTATACCTGCATACTGGTCTCTTCTGTCATTCCATGAATACATGTTCTGTAAGTAAATCATCCCCTTCCCCCTCCCTCCCCCCCCCCACCATGAACTGTAGTGGGCATCTCACTAATCTCTTGGTCAAATGGTCTCTTAGTGTGTCCTTCCCTTCTTCCTATAACACCACAGGGGTGCGCAGAGGGGTTTGCATGTTCGCCTTACCCCACTGCCAACTCCAGACCACTCTTCCAATTGAATGGAAATCTTTTCTGTCACCATTCAGTCCCTCAAGGGCAAGGATGAAAAACAGGCCAAAGGATTTGGAATTGTCATTTTAAATGGATGTTGCTTGAGGCTGAATAATGGCCTCCAAAGATATCCAAGTCTCAATCTCTAGAATCTGTGAGTATTACCTCTTATGGCAACAAAGGATATCACAGATGTGATTGATTTAAGGATTTAGGAGAAGGCGATCCTGGATTATCCAGGTGGGCCCTAAATGCAATCACAAGTATTCTTACAAAAAGGAGGCATAACATCTTAGGGAGAGTTGAGACAGAAAAGGAGGACAACGGGACCGCTGAAGTAAGATGCTTCACTACTGGCTTTCAAGACTTTCAAGATGGAAGGGGCCACAGGACAAAGAATGCGAGAAATGCGGCTCTAGAAACTGAAAACAGCAAGGGAACAGATTCTTCCCTACGGTTTCTAGAGGAAGCAAGGCGCTGCTAACACTTTGATTTCAGCCCAGTGAAACCCATTTTGGATTTCTGACCTCCAGAACTGTAAAATAAACGTGTGTTGTTTTAAGCCACAAAGTTTGGTACTTTGTTATCACAGCCACGGGAGACAAATATGAATTCTTAAATAACTTCTGATAAGACAACTTTGGGAGATTCGTGGGATTAAAGAGAGCTGGCATTTTAACTCTCCCTAAACACTGCTGTTGAATTAATCTTTCTAAAAATATAATACCAATCATGTTCTTAACCCCTTTCAAAATAATCTGTAGGGTTTTTTTGGTGGAGGAATGACTTTTAGAAAGTCTAATTAACTTCCTCTATATTCTGGACACACTTCCCATTTATTTAATGATGAGAGAGACAGAGAGGGAGAGAGGGAGAGAGAATCCCAAGCAGGCTCTGCACTGTCAGCATGGAGCCCAATGTGGGGTTTGAACCCATGAACTGTGAGATCATGATTTGAGCTGAAATCAAGAGTCAGAAGCTTAAACCAATGGAGCCCCCCAGACGCCCCCACACTTCCCTTTTAGCCCTAGTTCTCCTCTTTGTCTTTTTATAGCAAACCAGGCACACCTCTGCCCTGTGCATCCCACATGCAATCCCATCTGCACCTCTGGACCTTTGATCATCTACCCTCCTCTGACCAGTTGCCCTCGCTGTCAGCATACCATGGCTCATGTGTTCATTAAGGCTTACCCAAATGCCATGTCCTCACAGGTTCTTTCCTGGTTCCCTCAGCAGAAGTTAGTCTCTTTCCTCTGAACACCTGAAGTGCTTCATGGTTCCTCTCTTCCTGACTCCTATTTTGCTCAACCTTTCCTTACAGTTGTAGCTCATAGTAGTTAAATGCACATAGTCTGGAACCATATCTCTCAAAGTTGATTCTTATGTGAATATTTACTAGATGAGCGACCTTGGGCAAGTTACCTCATATTTCTGTGCTTCAGTTTCTTCATCTAAAAAAAGGAAAACAAGGATAATAATCATGACTAACTTAATGGTTTGTTATAAAGATTAAAGGAGTTAATGAAATCAGTGCCTGGCACATCGAAAATGTTGAATAAACATTTTTATTATGCATTATTTTGCCTTTCAATTCTAACTTCCTTAAGGGAAACCTACATTTTAATGTATCTTTGTCTTCCTCATAGTTTCCTATGTCACTGTAATACATTAAGTAGGTGCTCAGTAAACTTTACTTTTAATGAAACAGGCAAGATTCCATGCCCTAGTAAGACAATGAACAGATGTCAGAGCCAAAATGCGATCAATATTAAGGAAGAAATAGCACTCTCTTTATTTTGTCATGTGCTATATACTCCTCAATTTTTGTAATTTGCTTCAACTTTGCCTGTGCTACCGAGAGGGCCATCACCAATGGCTTCTTTAATGCTGGATTCGAGAACATATTGTAGGTCTTACCTTACTGCTAGCCACTTCCTTTTTCTGGAATCTCTCTTTTCTTTTTATTTTGGTTATATCACACTCCACCCCCGACTTTTCCTTTTCTGGTCCCTTTGTGGGTTCTTTTTCCTCTCTGTGGCTCTAATATTGTGTGCTCAAAGGTTTAAGCTGAGATTCTTATCTCTTTTCATTCTACATATTTTTTTCTGGGAATTGTTGCCACTCATGAGTTTCACAACTCCCCATCTGCCATACGTTGGTAACTTCCATATTCATACTTACAACAGAGACATCTCCTCTGAATTTCCTAAACACAGGTCTGAAAGCTGAGTGGTAGATAGCTAATCCTTGATATACCATAGACATCTCAAATTCCATAGCATTCGCCAACAATAGCATATTACCTTCTTTTCCACTAAACACCTCTTCCTTTTGTATATTTTCATCTCTGTTGGAGATACTACCATTTACTCAGGCTCTGGGAGTTAGGCATGGCTTTACTTCTCACTCAAAGCCCATATCTAATCAATCACTAAGTTTTGCTGATTTTATGAGCTATATGCCTGTTGAATTCATCCTCAAACAGCTGTCCATCCTACCAATGTCTTAGGTCAGCATTGTATCTTACCTGGGCTTCTACATGGATGTTGTAATGTTTCATTTCCCTTGCATCTTTTTCCCTGACAGCTGCAAGAAGAGTCACCTATGAAGCATGATCTAAAACCTTGTTTAAAACTCGGCCTAACACTTTATGAATCGCTCCCCATTGCCTATAGGTTTAGGTGGTATTTAACATGGCATTTATTTTCCTGGTTTGGCTCTGGCCAATCTCTTCAGCCTCATTCTCTATGCTCCCTGCCTCAGTTTATGCTTCAGATGGTAGGGCAGCCTTCACTTCCTTCCCACGTGGCATAGGCATACAGTTCCCAGCACTGTCCCTTCTGCCTGGAGCAACTCCCTCTTCTTTTGGCTAACTCCTACTACAAGACTCAGGCACATCTCTTGCAGAAAGACTTAGCCAAGTTTTGGGTAAGCTAAAAAACTTGGGGTAGTTCCAGAATCTGGGCACACCTTGCAAACCTAAGGACGGTATTGGCTGGGACCTGGAAGGGAGAACTCTTCCATCCCATCAGCAGTGACCAGATGTATTTCTTTCCTAGGGCTGCTGTAAGAAATTCCCACAAATGTAGTGGCTTAAATGACACAACTAAATTACCTTACAGTTCTGGAGATCAGAAGCCCAACACAGATTTCACTGGGCTAAGATCAAGGTTTCTTCAGGCTGTGTCCTTTTCTGAAGGCTCTAAGGGAGAATCCATTTCCTTATTCATTCAGGTTGTTGGCAGAATTCTGTTCCATGGTCCTTATTTTCTTGCTGCTCTCAGCTGAGGGCCACTCATAGGTTCTAGAGGTTCATGTCCCCTGGCTTGTGGTCCTGCCTCCACTTCTTCAAAGCTAGTAATGGTCAGTCCCCTCTCACACTTTTATTCTTATCTCCCCTCCTCCTGCCATCTCATCCTCTGGCCCCCTTCCTTCTGTCTCCCTTTCCTGAATTTGAGTTCATGGGACTAGACTAGTCCACCTGGAGAATCCAAAAAATGTCTCCATTTTAAGGTTATTAACCTTCATCATCTGTGAGTTCCTTTGCCATAGCAGGTAACATAGTCACAGGTTCTGAGAGGAAATTATTCCACCTACCACACTAGGTTTGAGACAAATGATCAATGAAAGCCTTAGATCATCTCATTTGAATTCTCTGTCCACAGAATTCGCATTTGGTTATTTCCTTTCTATTGTTTTGTTATTTGAATTTCTAACTTTGGGTCTGTGTTTCAAATCCAAGAGACATGGGAAGGCACTGAGCTCTGTCTAGTTCATTTAGAAGGTACTTCCAGAAATGTTAGGCGTGCAAATACCTCCCAGGGCATTTACCTGGAGGTCTCCTACAAGGAGGTATTCACAGGTGTGCCAGATAAGGAAGAGCACCTGGAAAGCCGTTCGGAAGGTGACTGGAAATCAATGGATGGAGTTCCATTATTTAAAACTTAAACCATTAGCTAAACATTTAACAAGGTTAAATAAACTTCTGAGAAAAGAAACATATTGCACGACGAATAGTCATAGCAGAAAGAAGGGATTTTTTTTACAGCAAATGAAAACCACCGAACAGAAGATGTATTGTGTTAGGAGAAATGTTCATTCTTGAGATTATCATCCAATAGAAATTCGTATTTCTTTCCTATAAAATTTATTAAAACAAAAACAATTGAGCTTATTTTTTTATGTTTACTAGTGCTTATGAATTTCTTGCTAGGATAATATGTGTTTATCAGATTGTTTTCTTCTTTTAGAAAATTATTTAAGATTCCCTAGATATAAAGGGTTTTAGAAATAATGTACTTTAATTTCCTGCCCTCTAGTGACAAAAATAACACACTCATGCCTTATGTGAACAAGTTGCATGCTTCAGTATCAGAAAATAAAATTATATTAGAGAATTTGGAGATAGAAAATATGAGAAATTCTGGCTGTCACTAAAGTGCTAAATTTTAGTGTAACAAATATCATTTTTGTTTGGCAAAAATTTTTATTCAGAGTCTGATGCATGATTTTAAAATTATTGGGTAAAAATTGGTGTGTTGTTGCTAGCTACCACTTGGCCATCTTTGACCTGTATCTTTGTAATCATAGGGTATACACTATAGAAAACTCTAGTAACAACTAGGAATTTGCTAATTTAATATCTTTAATCTTAAATGTCAGAATTGAAGAAAACTTTATTACTTTATACAACCTGTTTCTTGATAGGTAACAAAATAGAGGAGAAACTATTTACTCAATTTTTAATCTTACTTTTGACTTTTATGAAAATTAGGAATTTTTTATTTACAGGTGATGTGTACATTTAATCCGAATGTGTATCCTCCCACCCCCATCAAAAAGCTATTTTATAAACTCAATGCAAAACATCTTACAAATAATGCCATGTTAGAAGTGAGGGATTATGTGGAAGAAAGACATATGATCTGCTCCAAGCAATCATTGTGGAGAAAAAAAGTACATCTGTTAAATTTTAAATAATAAAAATCTCATTAATTTAAGAGAAAATGACCAGAAAGAGAGTCAAGACCAACACTTATTAACACAGCTAATTAAAAGAATGGCAGGAAGTGTTAGTGAAGAGAATAAGAATAAACATTTTGGAATTTTTGTATCCTTACAAATGTTAACTTTATTTATCACAAGGATTCTTTGATGTAGATTTTATCTCAAGTTTTCAAAAGAAGACACTAAAAGAAAATTACCCGATGCCACACAGCTAGCAAATGGAAAAACAGGATTTGAACCCAAATTAGTCTGACCTCACACTGCCAGGGATTGAAAGTATGTAAGTGTGTGGGATCCCTTGTGGACTTCTGGTCAATACTCCTGCCAGAGTCAACAATTCTCCTCAGAATCTTTCTCTTTTTGCCAGCCCCCATTTGTCACTTTCCAGGCAACCTCCATCAATTGCCAGAGTTTGCATTGAGCCAAACCCTTCCTGCCATGCCTGTTCCTCGCCTGGCTGTCTCTCCATCCAAGTTCACACTGGATGCAAAGACAACATGGTCTTGAGTAACGGAACTCATGATCAGAAGGAGACAGTGATAAACACACCTGCTTCAAAAGACACAGATCTCCCTCAAAGGGAGCACTGAATGTTTAAAGAAAATGTGCTGAAGAACATTCAAGGAAAGAGAAAAGGAGGGACATACTCCATAGACAGCTTTTTAAAAACCAATTCAAAACTGGCACAGGAGCAAGAAATAATGGCAGCAGGGACTTCTGCTATCTGGACATTTGCCAGGGCCCTTTTCCTGCCAAGAATAGAACATCTGAAAAGTTACTGATTTTTTTTTCTTAATGATAGTTTGAGCTCCTAAAAGCCAGAACAAGCAATTAGAGGAACTGCTGCTACTAATATCATTCTGGCCAATAAGAAAGGTTGTAAGTGGCAGGTCTGACTAACGGCAAATGTGTCTTTCTATCACTGCCTCCCATTCTACTGAACTCTTGGCATGAAGACCATAGGGTAGGGTTGGGATGGATGTAGGGAAGGTACTTTTGGAGCTCAGAGCACTTCACTAGCAGGAGTGGGGAGGGCTGGAGAGATATTAAATGGGAAGAGAGAATGGCTAAGACACTCTTAACCTATTTAATGTATAATAACAGTAATCTTAAACAAAAGAGGAGCAAACCTCACTATATCTTCTTTGTACCTACTCTTCCCTAAAGAACCTGTTGTCTGGATCTACAATTTAGGCTGGGCTATTGGAATGGTGGCTTAGGTATGTCATGGCCTGGCTTAACTGGTGGGGTCTGTCCAGGAAATTATCTACCATTTATTTCCACAAGAAGATATATTCTGTGCTCCAATTAGTCAAACTTTCCAATACATTTTTGGAATGCAATCAAGTTTTAAATTGGGAACGGCTGTAGCTCCTTATTGGCATTCCTGTGTGCCAATGCATGTAATCCTATTTAGAATGTAGTTTAAGAAATCATTCAGCAAAAATTTGAAATTCATGTATACTAAAGAAAGTAATGATTTTTATGAAATTTTGGGGGTACTGGGAAGATGCATTGGTTGGGACTGGTATTTCTGGGTTAATAGAGGAGACTACCTCCATGCAAAATAATGCTAAAGGCCAATTATAATTTCAGAATATTGAATAGCATGTCTATTTTAGTTCAGAGTTTCTTTATGTAGCTATGGGACTGACTTTAATTCTGTACTTTTGGAAAGTTCTCATTTTTTTTTTCTTCATAAGTTTACCATACATTAATCTCACACTCCTTCCTTTCACTCACTGGCTTCGATTCCTGTGGTTTTTGGCTTAGACGTTCCCATAGTACATAGCTGTGGTTGTCAAAATTATGTGCAATGGTTTAAAAAATTCACAGGGAGATGTATAATGTTAAAGGTTATATTTTGTCACATTACATGCTGGGTTTCTAAGCATTATATTAAAGAAACAAAAGACTCATTACTAACCTCTAAACCACAGTTTTTATTATATACCTTTTATTTTATGCACTTTCATTCTTTTTCATCTGACATCTGCTGACAATCTGTTTGTCAGTTAAATATGAATTATATACTTTCTTTTAGTGTTGTCTATTGATGGGTTTTGCTGTTTCCAAGCAAGAATATTTTTCTCCCAAACCTTTTCATTTAGGTAACATTATACTTCTTTCAGTTGGAAGTATAAGTGCCTTTTTCCAAAATCCTCTGAGAAGACAGAGTTATATAGACTGGAAGATCTTGTAAAATGAGATCTTAAAAACTACTTTCTAAACACAGTGTCAGGACAGGGGAGGGTTAAGTTCTATGCTGGGCTGTGGCAGCTCTAAAGGACCTGCAAGACCCAAAGCATAACCTCAAAGGGGGTACCCCTACAGCCTTCCACTTATAGTTGCTTCACTGGGTCAAGTTATCTTCAGAAAGTAATTGTTTAAATTTTCCCCTTATAGGAAGAAAGAAAGCCCTAAATCATTAGGACAACACAGTTTTTCATAACTGGTCTTTAGCTATTATTTGTAGCTTCACTTCCAGATGCTCTTGTCCATTCTTCTCCTCATTCTTTTTTCTGTCTAGTGTCTCCATATCAGTCTTTGCACATTTCCATCATAGCACTGAGTGACATCATGTTTTGTGTTTTCTGTTTAAGTGGTGCTTGGCTGGGCACCATTGCTCCTAACTAGACTGCAACCTTCTTAAATGCAGAAACCATGCTTTATTCCCTTTGGTAGCATGGGGCTGTATTCACAGTATGTACTTAATAGATGCTAGGTCACTAAGAAACATGAAGAAAGATGCTATTTTCTAGGAAAAGTAATATTAATTTATTTGTACCTATTAATTGGATTATAGTTTTTGTCAGAGAAACAAGAAGAGATTAGGGTTCTAAGAGATACAATTGAAATAGAATGTATAATATTTGATGGCATGCGCGAGGAGAGGAGAGAACTTTTCTTATTCACATAACTAGGTGCAACTCAGGAAGGACAAGCCAGATAGGATCTTCTAGTAGTTGCTTTCAGCTATTGGAAATAGCATAAGGGCAGAGTGGGTTGGCAGGGTGTGGGTACCCTGAATGGAAGGAGGATTCTGAAATGTAAAGTAGGAAAAGGCAACCAAAGAGGACCTTACCAACTTCACAGTTTTATCTTGATCTAGTCCTGTCTGCCTGCAGTCTTTCTTTGTTTTGTTTTGTTTTTACCAAGTTTTGTTTTAGGGTATAGTTGGTCAGAAAGCAATAGAAGATGGGGACACCTGGTGTCTGTGCTTATATGTATTCAAATAAAGCAACTGAGGTGGCAGGCAAGATGGCGGGACAGATGGTCGACCTTTGGATGCCTTTGAAGAGGTGGACTGGGCTGCCCTCTTCCACCTCCTATTTCTCCCGGTAAGTTTATGCATTTGTCACGGTGTGAAAAAGGTATGAAAACAGTGTTATGGAGGATCCTTTAATAGGGTTTGAAAGCAGAAATAAAATGATACTCCATAAAACTGTGAACTCTGAAGCCCACTCACTTCAAATATAAGAAAATGCTGAACTTGGATCATACTCTGGCATGGATATTATTACTATGTATTCATTGTGAATTTGAAGTCCTGGGGTCAAATACATGTGTTTAGTATGTAACTATGTGGTTGGCAAAGATAGGGTAGGAAGGCTGCATGTTAGGGCACCCTGAAAATTGCCAGCTGTCTTTAAATGAAGGCAGAGAACAAGCCTCTGGTGTCCCACGCTCTCCCCCATGAAACTTCTGATTTGTAGAATTCTATGAGGCTTTTCGAGATGGGAGAAGCATTCCCTTGAATTTCTACCTGTGGAACCTCAATGAGATGTGGCTGGGATATAGGAGAACTGGTGTGAAGGGACGTAGGGACTCTGGGGATAGACAGCAAAAGCCCTAAATTCTAATCCATGGGGCACAATAGTTTAACCAGAAAATGACGCTCGGTAGCAGTGAAAGTCACTGAACCACCATCTTGTTGGGAGGCCTGACAGCTGCTCCTTTACATTAGATGTTTATGAAACGGAGTCAGTCTACTCAGCCTCCTACTTATAATTATGAGCAATCTATAAAGCATGTATTTCTATGGAGAGTTTCTTAAGGCCAATAATTTAGCTCTTGCTGCAAAAGCCAGAAAGCAGCCCTGTGCTTCTGCATTTTAGTGTTCTGAAGAGGAAAATACACAGAGCCATATGTTTTGTTCCTGGATTGAAATGGAAAATGATTCCCATGCTGAAGAAGAAGCAGTGTACTTCATTGAGGGCAGAATGTGTGAGTTATGTCATTCCTTGCAACCTGCTATGAGGCTTAACAGGAGATTGCTTTCTGGATAGAATGCCATCAGAAGGGAAGCAAATCCCTCTGGATAAATTCGTTTTGTGAACCTAACTACAAAGGTTGTATGACATTCACTTAATAAAAGCCGACTTCAGTAGTGCACAGTTGTATCAGTTTGGTGTTAGATCCTTTGGAAACTGTTTCAACTCTTAGTAAATGACGAAATGTGTGCTTTTCTTATCCCTGAGCAAACAAAGTACCTTGGAGGGTGGCCAGGACACCTAACACTGTGGCATACACAAATGTGACAATGGGACCTGTTGGCAAATGCCACAGCTGTGGGTCAAAGACCTAAGGATTATTTCCCTGTCTGACTTTCAGTTACTAAGCTTTTAAAATAAAGCCCACCTTGGAGGTCTTCAATCGTTCGGAGATCACACCTAAGTTTCACTGACACTAACCAGAGAAAGAAGTGAGAGATCAACACCAAATGCTTGAGAACACATTTAACGTACTATATAAAAGAGTTATAATGAAATAGATGCTGAATTGATTTTCCTACGAATTATAACATTGGAATGAGGGCTGAACTACAAGAATAAGCTGTAGGAAAGAAACAGAACATGAGGGAGGGGAGGGTAGGTGATGGGTATTGAAGAGGGCATCTTTTGGGATGAGCACTGGGTGTTGTATGGAAACCAATTTGACAATAAATTTCATATATTAAAAAAAAAAAAGAAACAGAACATGTGAATGCCAAGTAGGTACTCTATTACTTAATCTGACACTCAAAACATCATAAAACGTATTTAAAATCTCAAGCACCCCTGGCTTCAGTTTGTCAGTCCACTCCCTCTGAGTAAAATACAAACACACACACACACACACACACACACACACACACACAACTGTGGCAGAATAAACGTCACTTTATCCAATTTAATATATTATCTAAGTAAGGATAGCCTTCCATAAGCAGAGGTAAGAGAGAAAAATGAGAAGGGAGGATTTTCAAAGGATGCCATTGAGATGATATCCTTGTGAACGTACTTGTTTTGACTGAGCCAAAGATGGAGCAAAGCAACAGAATGGAAGAGACTGGTAGTTCTCAAATTTTAGGGCATCAGAAGAGAGCTTGTGAAAACATAGATGGCTGTGCCCCACCCCAAAATTTCTGATTCTGAATTTTTATTTTTTAAATTTTTTTTCAACGTTTTTTATTTATTTTTGGGACAGAGCAAGACAGAGCATGAACGGAGGAGGGGCAGAGAGAGAGGGAGACACAGAATCGGAAGCAGGCTCCAGGCTCTGAGCCATCAGCCCAGAGCCCGACGCGGGGCTCGAACTCAGGGACCGCGAGATCGTGACCTGAGCTGAAGTCGGACGCTTAACCGACTGCGCCACCCAGGCGCCCCTGATTCTGAATTTTTAATTTAGACCTTTCTGATTCTGACCTTTTGGCCTAGAGATAGGTTTGATTAGCTGCCTGGCTTTGCAGATTTTGCTTTCTCTCTCCAGACCTAAGACATTCCTCTACCTTCACCACAAGGGGTTGTGGGAGGATGAGTCTGGGACCCAGGGACCAGGCAAAAGAGCATAAAAAGGCTGAAAGAGGGAGAGAGATCCAGGGAGAAGGGACTGGGTGCCTACTCAGGATGAACTTCCTACAGTTAAAAAGGCAACCAGTGTTAACTGTTTGGTATTTATTTGGTATGTTTGGTATCACCTTCTGAATTTTGAAGTGGTTGTTATAAGATTGTGTCCTTTTATTTCTGTATTTTTTTTTTCTGCACGATTTTCTAGACACTGACAAGATTAAATACACGTTTCTAAAACAAAATATTTTCTCTTCTGCTAGATAGGCAAATGCCTATTGAATTTCTGCTGCTGGTTGCTGGGGAAGGCTTTGGATTGTTGATGTGTTTTGATTGGACCCATCAGTCTCAGCATTAACTCCATGTTCTGTGGAAAAGCCTCTCCTACCTGAAGCAAGCACAACTCCAACTTGCTGCAGTTCTATGGGCAGAATGTTTTTCACTATTTCCTGAAAATCTAGTTGCTGTGATGTCCTCTTCTCTTCATTCCCATCTATTTTCTTTCAGTGTGGGTAAAATACCTTCATGTCCCCAATACTACACTGTATAATAATGAACCTGAATTTAAATAAGTGAAATTTTTTTTAAAAAGTGATGAATCACTGGGCTCTACTCCTGAAGCCAATACTACACTGTATGATAACTAACTTTGAATTTAAATAAATAAATTTAAAAAGAACCCTCTGATAGCAAACTAAAAAAAACTAAATTACAATGAAAATCTACAGGAAAAATGGAAGAAAATAGCTCAAAATGACTAAGTATCATCTCTAATCTATGTCTGGTTTCACAGATGAGAAAACAAGGGCCCTGTAAATATCCATTAAATACATTTAAGACTTATCTATAACATAATTTCAATAGGTATATAGTATACATCCTATATATATAGATATATATAGATATAATAATTGATTTAATGAATTCCATCTTGTAGGAATTTACTTTTTTTTTTTTTTTTTCAAAATCACCATTATGGGCAATTCTCCATACTACTACTATTCATTATAGAGGTGAGATAGTGCTAATTTTATGTGATAGACCAGAACTTCAATATTCTGTTAGCAATGGGATTTTAGAATACCACATTTAAGGCATCAGTAGTCAGTAACATATAAAATATACATAATATTTATTTATACACTTTTTATATAAGAATTACCCTTCATTAGGTGTTCAATCTGAGGCAGGTACTGTGCTAAGTGATCAGTACATAGTAGCTCATGTAATCCGTGTACCTGTCCCAAGACTTAGATTGGATGATTATTCCCAAGTGGCCATATGAGGAAACTGAAGTTGACCATGGCTAGAAGACTTGCCCCAGATGCACAAGTAGTAAGAGGTAGATTGAAGTGCTAACTCAAGTCACCTAACATTAGAGCCACTGTCATGGTGTCTCTTCTTTCCGTGAAGATAATGAAGCAGAGTCATTAGCAGGGAAGAAATGGAAGTACATGACAATGAGAACATGATCAGAGGGAGAATGCTTATGAGGTAATTTTTTTTCCGTTTTCATATTATTTTTAAGAAAATATAGGTATTATGTTAAGAAATCAATAGTTTAGATGTTTTGAATACATTTAAATGAATATTAATGTTATTTATTAAAATGTTAATAATTCATTAAGTTATAAATTTAAACATAAAAAGATTTAAATATCAAAAATATAAATTTCAATATCAACCTTCCAATTAAAGGCAAATAATTGCATTTTTCCCAGCTGTGGAATTACTGGGTCAAGGAGTGTTGGTTACAAATGCAGGAATTTCCCAAATGAATTCTGAAACTGGCCTAGTACATGGAGGGCAAAGGGAGACCAAGACACCATATTGGTAGTTAGCAGATTTAATAAGCGAGGGAGCTTACATACTTATCTTGGGTGCCACAAGATAAGTAGATCTCCATACCCATCTGCCAGATCTTAAAATTTTATACACAGACAGATCTTAACTGGGTTCAGTCCTCTATCTAGAAATGTATGGTCTCAATACCACATTACTCTCTTGAGTTTGCATCCTTGAAACTGGCTCCTACTATGGGAACAGTGGGCAGAATTGTACACTTCAAGGACAGGGGAGAGGGTGAGGAGTCTCCAATTGTTCGGGTCTAGCTCATGGGTCAACCCACAGCCACGCTCTCTCAACGTCCTCCTCCAATAAGGAGATAGGTACAATTTTAATTTTTTAAGTATTTATTGCCAAATTTTCCTCCAAAAAGTTTCTAGCAATTTGTTTTCCTTCTAGTCTTTCTTCCTGATACTCTTGTCATATTGGAAGTTACGTCTCAGTTCCTTAAAACACCTCTTTTAAAGAAAATTCCTCATAAATACCTCTTAAAATTTTTTTGTTTTAATTCTGTGCCTATTTAATAGTGGAAACTGATCTTTCCTGGTTGCTTTAGTTTGAATTTTTGTGATTAATTATAAGGTTTAATTTTGTTGATTATATCTACTGGTACTTGTTCTTTTGTGAATTTCCTATTCTTTGGCTTTACTAAAATTTCTATTGAGGTGTTTTATATATTTTATTCTTATAGAGTTGTATGAAAGATATGGAAGATATTAACCTTCAGTTTGACATATATATTGCAATCTCCTCTCCCCACCCCAGGTTTGTTGTTTGCATTTTGATTTTATTTCTAGTGTTTTGTCATATAGTAGCTTTATGGTTTTAGCAGTCAAGTGATCTATCTATTCCTTTTATGAATTTTGCTTTTGTGCACATAGTTGATTTCTGGTAGCTCTTTTACTGAGATCGCTCAAGCCTTCAGTGTATGTTCATTTAAATAATTGCCTTGTCATAGATAACGTTTGGGGGGAACATTCTCTCATTAAAATGACCCGTCAGTTTTCTTTCTAAGGTTCCTGTGTCTGCTCTTCTCAATGAGGTTCACATTTATTAATTTCCTTACAAATGCTCCAATTCCCTGTTGGTCCCAGCAGCATCTTTTTGTAGAGCAATGAACAATTGCTATTCTGCTAAAGCTTGCTGCCTCAAAGTCATTTTCAGATTATAAAAAAAAAAAAAAAAAAAGAAGAAGGAGGAATTTAGTTTAACAAGCTGGACCTCTTTTGGTGAAGATTAGAGACAGAATCTACACAGCTTTTTCTGAAAGGTAATCTTGCCTGAGAGAAATGATAATGACTGAAATAAAAGGCCTCTCTTGCATCTCCTGTGGGCCCTCAGTGCATTTTAATCCTAATTACAGAAGAAGTCCAAGAGAGCCTTTCACAGAAGGAGCCGATTATAACCACAGCTCCATATGGAACACATTGAGGGTTACAGATGCAGCTGTTGAGCATTATAGCATGAGACACACATTGGAAATGTCTCTATATGAAGCATACATTGAAAAATGCTTTATTAAACTCAGCTGTTTGGGAGTCCTTTGGTGTTTTTAATATGAGGGGACAGATTTTTTTTTAATACCAGGAGGTCCCTCTTATTCCTTTAAGGCTTGCTTATGCAATTTTTATGCATTGATATTGCATGAAACCATTTGAATTGTTAGAGTGCCCTGGTTGTATCCTTGATAGCATGGGACTCAGTTTTAGATCCTTATCTTTGGGCAGTGGGCTTGACTTATTTTTGACTAGGGGGAAATGAGAAAATAGAAATTCAGTGGCTTCTAAGTTACATATTGCTGGGGGCTGATGAAGCACATGGTAAGGGCAAGAAGTGAAAGGGCATTGGGGATGAGCACAAATATCACCAAAGTCGACCTGAGAACAAGATGGTGTGCTAACTGGCATTCACAACAGAGAGATCAAGACCAGGGAAGACAAGAAACTGTTTGTTATTTCAAAACTGAGATAAGGTTTTGGTGTTGGCTTGGCAGCAAAATACGAGTATTTTAATGGTAAGGGTTTTGTCTCCTTTACCAGTCTAAGTTGCACACAATTTTGCACCAGTAATAACAAAGCACAGCAAAAACCAAAACCAAAGCAAACAAATAGGAGAGAAAAAACACATCACTGAAATCTAGAGATAATCTCACATTCCACTTTAGCTAATATTTTCTGTTCCCACCTTCATTCAGTTTGACTCTTGAAAGCTGTGTGGTAATAAGTGTTAGTCACAACTCCAAGGTGAAGCTGGATGCACAATGGAGAATAAAATAGCCAATATCCTGAATGCCCTGCTTTCCCCCTGGCTGCTCAATGTACTAGCAGATTCAAGAGGGAGATAGGCAGAGAGGACACCCATGCATAGCAGCCATGACCAGGAGAACAGAGTGGTTGCTGTCAGCCCTTCTGAGTCCTTGGAGGGATACTATACCCAGGGGAACATTTTATTTTGCTTTGAGGTTTCGGACCCTAAACCCATTATAGTGTCTGCATCAATTTGGCACCTGGGAATGTCATGAATGATTTGTTCAAATAAGGCAGGCCTTGGATGATGCCTCTTTCCCTATGCTACCTGCTCCCTACTTGTCATTCTTGGATAGGAAGGGTCATATGAAAACTTCCCATATACAAAGTGATTTCCTAATTATAGGTTGGGACATTTCCAAGTAGTCTTGAGATGCATTGCTATCTTTGGTTTATAGAGTCACAGCTGAGAGACATTTGAGAATGGAAGGGGCATACAAGACCCCCAAACAGTTGTGCCTGTGGCCCAGAATATTGTGATGCCACCAATTTCCAAAACATGAAAAGATGAGCTTATAAGACAGGCAGTTCAGATATTTTATGTTAATCAATGAGAAAATGATGGTATTTTATTTTGGTGATAGTTATAAATGGTAAGGCAGGGAAAGATATTCTTACACAGGTATTAAACAGCTAAAGTAACTGTAGAGATTCTAGCCCAAAAAACCTTCTGGCTTTGAAGAGGAGGTGGTAAGGGGCTTGGATGGTGAATAAACCTTTAGGGTGGAACTCATGAGAAAAGTTTTTTATTCATAAGAATCATATAGTTTTATATACAGTGAATTTTCCAGAAGCAGATAGGACAGCAGAAAGGATAAGCTGTAAATATTAAGCTACATATTACTAAATACTAGGAACAAAAAAGAAAGAGTGAGATTCGAGCACTTGACCAATGTTTGTAGAGCATCAACTAGATACCAGGCTCTGCTCTAGCTATGTGGAATATATCAGTGAACAAAACTGACAAAGATTTCTATTTTTATAGAATTAAATTCTTGTGAGTACAATACATGTAAAAGTAAGTGAATTGTGAAATATGGTAGAGGGCAATGAATATTATGGAAAAAAGTGGAACAGGACAGTGGGGTTCAGGAATGTTAGTGGGGAAAAGATTAGGGTGCTAAGGTGGTTGGGTTCTGGTGAGAGGTCTCTTTCTGGCCTACAAACGGCATTCTCTTTCCTATATCCTCACATGGCAGAGAAAGAGTGAACTAGATCTAACTTTTCTTTAAAAGGTACTATTCCCAACATAAGAACTCCACCCTTATGACCTCATTCAAACCTAATTACCCTCTAAAACCCCCACCCCCAAATGCCATCACATTGGGAGGTAAGGTTTCAACATATCAATTTTGGAAGGACACAAACATTTAGTCCATAGTAAGGGGTTATTCTTACTTTTGGATGAAGACATGATTCCTCATTTAAATTGGGAAATAGAATGGCAGTGATTCCAGAAGTAAAGAAGGTGTATCAGCAAGTACAGTGATACACCAGGTAGATGACTCATCCCACAGGAGGCAGTCCTTCATTGTGCACTATTTGAATGTGAGTGGCTTGAACCACCTATTGGCTTGCTGAACCCTACACTGATACCCCTTCATTGTACCATCTCATTGTATATTGGGGAATTGTTCTTCTAGACCCATTCTTTATGTTTCAGCATGCTTCCCTGAATCTACTAAGCCAGAAACTATGAGGGTGAAGCCATTTAACAAAGTCTCTAGATAATTCTGATGCATATCCAGGTTTAGGAAACATTAGTTTTTACTTGCTGTGGCCTTGGAGTAAATATCGTTGAAATAATATCTTGAACCATTTCGGAGACTTCTGGAAATAGTATCAAAGAAACATTTTTAGGACACTCAAGTAGATCAATTAAAGCCACAGCAAGGATTGGAGAAGTGACTGAGAAAGATAAAGCTATAGTAGGTCAGTGATGATGGGTATCACTTGTTAAGACCTAGGAATATGCAGACAACACTAATTTAAATGTTACCTTTACTCTGTAATTGATCTCATTTGTTAAAATTTGTTCCTAATTAATATATGTCTTTGGAAACTTAAAAATTGAACTGCTAAGTAAAACTGAATCTTTTATAAAAATGAATATTACGTTGGAATAAAAACTGAGAATTATATAGTACTTGATAGAAAAATATATTCTATGTAACTTACTGACTTAAAACTTCTTAAAAAGATCATTTTAAGATATCTTTGATATGATTATTGACAGTATCTCTTTTTCTGTGGCATAAAAACTAGTTAAGCATTACATGTAGTTTTGAAAATATATCATTTCCGGGAAACATATTTCTGAAACACCTGACTTTGTTTTAAATTCATTTGAACAAAAGCGAGGAGAAAGAAAGATCATCATTGTATTAGGGTTCTTTAGAGAAACAGGATCAGTAGTGTGTGATTGTTTGTTTGTTTATTAATTATGAGGAATTGGCTTACACAATTATGGAGGCTGAAAAGTCCCACAAGGTGGCTAACTGCAAGCTGGAGCAACAGGAAAGCCAGTGGTGTAATTCAGTCCAAAGTCCCAAGTCCAAAGGCCTGAGGGACAGGGGAGGCAATGATGTAACTCCCAGACCAAGGGCAGAAGATGAGATGAGATGTCTTGGCTCAAGCAGTGAGGCAGGAAAAAGGGGTGAATTCTCCCATTCTCTGCTTTTTGATATATCCCAGCTACTCATCTACCTTGGGAAGGGCAATCTGCTTTACTGTGTCCATGATTCCAGCGATAATGTCATCTGGAAACATCCTCACAGACATACCCAGAAGTGTTTAATATGGGTACCCCGTGACAGGTTGACAATAAAATTAACCATCACAATCATGCATGTCAAAAAAAATCTCTTTGAAACATTTTACTCTTTGGATTATATGCTCAATATATTTCAAATGAGAGGACATAGGAAGAAAACAGAGCCTTTCACACCAGAGGTACTAAAACTTTCAATTGTCCATATCTAAATTACATATTAAATAACTAGAGAATGATGAGTTTTCACGAGAGTAAATTACTTCCATTTTAATAGGAACCTTATGTTGGATTTGACTAGTATCATGAATAATAACAACCCTTCACTGAAAGTCACGACTTTATTTATTTATTTTTTATTTTTTTTTTCAACATTTATTTATTTTTGGGGACAGAGAGAGACAGAGCATGAACGGGGGAGGGGCAGAGAGAGAGGGAGACACAGAATCGGAAACAGGCTCCAGGCTCCGAGCCATCAGCCCAGAGCCCGACGCGGGGCTCGAACTCCCGGACCGCGAGATCGTGACCTGGCTGAAGTCGGACGCTTAACCAACTGCGCCACCCAGGCGCCCCTGAAAGTCACGACTTTATAACACAATCCAGTAGTATACATATTATCAGTATTATAGTTGTCAACTTGACCAGGTGCTGTGCAAAAAAAGGGGGTGTGTACAGTTTACTTAACTATATTTGTCCCCCGCCCATCCCCCAGCCGAAATCCCAAAGAGAACCGGTTCCTGCCAGGGAACTTGCTCGCTCCGCGCAAACACCCAACTCTGCGCTTCTGCGGAGCCAAACCTCCCGCAGCGGATCTGACTCCCTCCCGATGCCACAGGGCCCCTCCTGAAGTGGATCACCTAAGGAGAAGCGATCTAAGCCTGCCCCTCCTGCCCCCGTGCACCTTGCCTACCCACCCCAGCTAATACGCCAGATCCCCAGCATCACAAGCCTGGCAGGGTGCAAGTAGCCCAGACGAGCCACACCACCCCACAGTGAATCCCGCCCCTAGGAGAGGGGAAGAGAAGGCACACACCAGCCTGACTGTGGCCCCAGCGGTGGGCTGGGGGCAGACATCAGGTCTGACTGCGGCCCCGCCCACCAACTCCAGTTATACACCACAGCACAGGGGAAGTGCCCTGCAGGTCCTCACCACACCAGGGACTATCCAAAATGACCAAGCGGAAGAATTCCCCTCAGAAGAATCTCCAGGAAATAACAACAGCTAATGAGCTGATCAAAAAGGATTTAAATAATATAACAGAAAGTGAATTTAGAATAATAGTCATAAAATTAATCGCTGGGCTTGAAAACAGTATACAGGACAGCAGAGAATCTCTTGCTACAGAGATCAAGGGACTAAGGAACAGTCACGAGGAGCTGAAAAACGCTTTAAACGAAATGCATAACAAAATGGAAACCACCACAGCTCGGCTTGAAGAGGCAGAGGAGAGAATAGGTGAACTAGAAGATAAAGTTATGGAAAAAGAGGAAGCTGAGAAAAAGAGAGATAAAAAAATCCAGGAGTATGAGGGGAAAATTAGAGAACTAAGTGATGCACTAAAGAGAAATAATATACGCATAATTGGTATCCCAGAGGAGGAAGAGAGAGGGAAAGGTGCTGAAGGGGTACTTGAAGAAATAATAGCTGAGAACTTCCCTGAACTGGGGAAGGAAAAAGGCATTGAAATCCAAGAGGCACAGAGAACTCCCTTCAGACGTAACTTGAATCGATCTTCTGCACGACATATCATAGTGAAACTGGCAAAATACAAGGATAAAGAGAAAATTCTGAAAGCAGCAAGGGGTAAACGTGCCCTCACATATAAAGGGAGACCTATAAGACTCGTGACTGATCTCTCTTTTGAAACTTGGCAGGCCAGAAAGAATTGGCACGAGATTTTCAGGGTGCTAGACAGAAAAAATATGCAGCCGAGAATCCTTTATCCAGCAAGTCTGTCATTTAGAATAGAAGGAGAGATAAAGGTCTTCCCGAACAAACAAAAACTGAAGGAATTTGTCACCACTAAACCAGCCCTACAAGAGATCCTAAGGGGGACCCTGTGAGACAAAGTCCTAGAGACATCACTACAAGCATAAAACATACAGACATCACAATGACTCTAAACCCGTATTTTTCTATAATAACACTGAATGTAAATGGATTAAATGCGCCAACCAAAAGACATAGGGTATCAGAATGGATAAAAAAACAAGACCCATCTATTTGCTGTCTACAAGAGACTCATTTTAGACCTGAGGACACCTTTAGATTGAGAGTGAGGGGATGGAGAACTATTTATCATGCTACTGGAAGCCAAAAAAAAGCTGGAGTAGCCATACTTATATCAGACAAACTAGACTTTAAATTAAAGGCTGTAACAAGAGATGAAGAAGGACATTATATAATAGTTACAGGGTCTATCCATCAGGAAGAGCTAACAATTATAAATGTCTATGCACCGAACACCAGAGCCCCCAAATATATAAAACAATTACTCATAAACATAAGCAACCTTATTGATAAGAATGTGGTAATTGCAGGGGACTTTAACACCCCACTTACAGAAATGGATAGATCATCTAGACACACGGTCAATAAAGAAACAAGGGCCCTGAATGACACATTGGATCAGATGGACTTGACAGATATATTTAGAACTCTGCATCCCAAAGCAACAGAATATACTTTCTTCTCGAGTGCACATGGAACATTCTCCAAGATAGATCATATACTGGGTCACAAAACAGCCCTTCATAAGTTTACAAGAATCGAAATTATACCATGCTTACTTTCAGACCACAATGCTATGAAGCTTGAAATCAACCACAGAAAAAAGTCTGGAAAACCTCCAAAAGCATGGAGGTTAAAGAACACCCTACTAACGAATGAGTGGGTCAACCAGGCAATTAGAGAAGAAATTAAAAAATATATGGAAACAAACGAAAATGAAAATACAACAATCCAAACGCCTTGGGACGCAGCGAAGGCAGTCCTGAGAGGAAAATACATTGCCATCCAGTCCTATCTCAAGAAACAAGAAAAATCCCAAATACAAACTCTAACAGCACACCTAAAGGAACTAGAGGCAGAACAGCAAAGGCAGCCTAAACCTAGCAGAAGAAGAGAAATAATAAAGATCAGAGCAGAAATAAACAATATAGAAACTAAAAAAACTGTAGAGCAGATCAACGAAACCAAGAGTTGGTTTTTTGAAAAAATAAACAAAATTGACAAACCTCTAGCCAGGCTTCTCAAAAAGAAAAGGGAGATGACCCAAATAGATAAAATCATGAATGAAAATGGAATTATTACAACCAATCCCTCAGAGATACAAGCAATTATCAGGGAATACTATGAAAAATTATATGCCAACAAACTGGACAACCTGGAAGAAATGGACAAATTCCTGAACACCCACACGCTTCCAAAACTCAACCAGGAGGAAATAGAAAGCTTGAACAGACCCATAACCAGCGAAGAAATTGAATCGGTTATCAAAAATCTCCCAACAAATAAGAGTCCAGGACCAGATGGCTTCCCAGGGGAGTTCTACCAGACGTTTAAAGCAGAGATAATACCTATCCTTCTCAAGCTATTCCAAGAAATAGAAAGGGAAGGAAAACTTCCAGACTCATTCTATGAAGCCAGTATTACTTTGATTCCTAAACCAGACAGAGACCCAGTAAAAAAAGAGAACTACAGGCCAATATCCCTGATGAATATGGATGCAAAAATTCTCAATAAGGTACTAGCAAATCGAATTCAACGGCATATAAAAAGAATTATTCACCATGATCAAGTGGGATTCATTCCTGGGATGCAGGGCTGGTTCAACATTCGCAAATCAATCAACGTGATACATCACATTAACAAAAAAAAAGAGAAGAACCATATGATCCTGTCAATCGATGCAGAAAAGGCCTTCGACAAAATCCAGCACCCTTTCTTAATAAAAACCCTTGAGAAAGTCGGGATAGAAGGAACATACTTAAAGATCATAAAAGCCATTTATGAAAAGCCCACAGCTAACATCATCCTCAACGGGGAAAAACTGAGAGCTTTTTCCCTGAGATCAGGAACACGACAAGGATGCCCACTCTCACCGCTGCTGTTTAACATAGTGCTGGAAGTTCTAGCATCAGCAATCAGACAACAAAAGGAAATCAAAGGCATCAAAATTGGCAAAGATGAAGTCAAGCTTTCGCTTTTTGCAGATGACATGATATTATACATGGAAAATCCGATAGACTCCACCAAAAGTCTGCTAGAACTGATACATGAATTCAGCAAAGTTGCAGGATACAAAATCAATGTACAGAAATCAATTGCATTCTTATACACTAACAATGAAGCAACAGAAAGACAAATAAAGAAACGGATCCCATTCACAATTGCACCAAGAAGCATAAAATACCTAGGAATAAATCTAACCAAAGATGTAAAGGATCTGTATGCTGAAAATTATAGAAAGCTTATGAAGGAAATTGAAGAAGATTTAAAGAAATGGAAAGACATTCCCTGCTCATGGATTGGAAAAATAAATATTGTCAAAATGTCAATACTACCCAAAGCTATCTACACATTCAATGCAATCCCAATCAAAATTGCACCAGCATTCTTCTCGAAACTAGAACAAGCAATCCTAAAATTCATATGGAACCACAAAAGGCCCCGAATAGCCAAAGGAATTTTGAAGAAGAAGACCAAAGCAGGAGGCATCACAATCCCAGACTTTAGCCTCTACTACAAAGCTGTCATCATCAAGACAGCATGGTATTGGCACCAAAACAGACACATAGACCAATGGAATAGAATAGAAACCCCAGAACTAGACCCACAAACGTATGGCCAACTCATCTTTGACAAAGCAGGAAAGAACATCCAATGGAAAAAAGACAGTCTCTTTAACAAATGGTGCTGGGAGAATTGGACAGCAACATGCAGAAGGTTGAAACTAGACCACTTTCTCACACCATTCACAAAAATAAACTCAAAATGGATAAAGGACCTAAATGTGAGACAAGAAACCATCAAAACCTTAGAGGAGAAAGCAGGAAAAGACCTCTCTGACCTCAGCCGTAGCAATCTCTTACTTGACACATCCCCAAAGGCAAGGGAATTAAAAGCAAAAGTGAATTACTGGGACCTTATGAAGATAAAAAGCTTCTGCACAGCAAAGGAAACAACCAACAAAACTAAAAGGCAACCAACGGAATGGGAAAAGATATTCGCAAATGACATATCAGACAAAGGGCTAGTATCCAAAATCTATAAAGAGCTCACCAAACTCCACACCCGAAAAACAAATAACCCAGTGAAGAAATGGGCAGAAAACATGAATAGACACTTCTCTAAAGAAGACATCCGGATGGCCAACAGGCACATGAAAAGATGTTCAGCGTCGCTCCTTATCAGGGAAATACAAATCAAAACCACACTCAGGTATCACCTCACGCCAGTCAGAGTGGCCAAAATGAACAAATCAGGAGACTATAGATGCTGGAGAGGATGTGGAGAAACGGGAACCCTCTTGCACTGTTGGTGGGAATGCAAATTGGTGCAGCCACTCTGGAAAGCAGTGTGGAGGTTCCTCAGAAAATTAAAAATAGACCTACCCTATGACCCAGCAATAGCACTGCTAGGAATTTATCCAAGGGATACAGGAGTACTGATGCATAGGGCCACTTGTACCCCAATGTTCATAGCAGCACTCTCAACAATAGCCAAATTATGGAAAGAGCCTAAATGTCCATCAACTGATGAATGGATAAAGAAATTGTGGTTTATATACACAATGGAATATTACGTGGCAATGAGAAAAAATGAAATATGGCCTTTTGTAGCAACGTGGATGGAACTGGAGAGTGTGATGCTAAGTGAAATAAGCCATACAGAGAAAGACAGATACCATATGGTTTCACTCTTATGTGGATCCTGAGAAACTTACCAGGAACCCATGGGTGAGGGGAAGGGAAAAAAAAAAAAAAAAAAAAGAGGTTAGAGTGGGAGACAGCCAAAGCATAAGAGACTGTTAAAAACCGAGAACTGAGGGTTGATGGAGGGTGGGAGGGAGGGGAGGGTGGGTGATGGGTATTGAGGAGGGCACCTTTTGGGATGAGCACTGGGTGTTGTATGGAAACCAATTTGTCAATAAATTTCATAAAAAATTTAAAAAAATAAAAAAAAATAAAAAAAAAAATAAAAATAAAATTATAAAAAAAAAAAAACAAACTATATTTGCTATATCAAGACAATAACAGCAAAACCAAAATCTAGTGGTTGAGCACAATAAATGTTTTGTTCCTGTAAAAGTCAAATGTGTGTGTTCATAGTCAGGAGGCAGCTTTTTCCAGGTGAATTCAGGGACTGAGTCTCTTTCAATTTTGAGGTCCCAACATCCCACATGGTCTTCACTCTTCATCTGGCTGCTGGAGGACAAACAGGCAATATCGAAGCTTAATGTGCTTCTGTCCAAAGCCAGCCCTGGTTGATGCTGGTGTACATCCATGGCCAAGATCTTGCCGCAAAGTCACACCTTCTCTGTGTACATCTGCAAAGTGATCTGCACACCTGCCTTTCCATTCCAACTCTTCACTTTAGAAAGGAGAGCCTAGCTGCCCGTGGAATCCGGTCTCTCTGTCGCTGCCTGACTCCGGTGGTTTGTCAATGTTAAATCAGAACATTTGTCATCGAGCATACCTTCTGCCCTAGAATTAGCACAGTGCATGTTGTCAATATGAGTGATCATCCTCCTGAGAAAGACTTATGAATATATTGCTTGGGAGGAAATAAGCTTAATTAAATATAATGAAAACAAACTGAAAACTCTTCAATAAGAATTCTAATCTGAAACGTTACTAAGGACTATAGGTTTCATTTTATTTTTGAGGGAGTGAAGTTGTTTTGCTTCATTTGTTTTCTTCTTCTTGGTTTTACACCAAATGATTACATGTATTTATCCATCATAAATATTACATTTAGGTATACATGGGTCTTAAGGAATTATTTAGGAATAGTAGTGATGTATTGTGTATAAAGAATTAGCATATCTCACCATAAGTAATTCTAATAGTTAAAATTATGCATGAGTAATTAGTTTATTACAGTTTCCCTGTGTGTTGGGTACGCAACTGAAAAAATGATTTGTGTTGTTCCATAGCCATTTATAGCTATATTAATATCTAGTATGTATTTTTCAAAACAGTAAATTTCAAAGTTTTCTGGCAATATGATATTCACATTCACTAGAACTTTGGTGACAGGTTCCTACATGCCATGGGTTAGGTATCACTCTTTTGAAATCAGTTCCCACAATAAGGATGGAAAGAGTCTGACATGGGAGTGGGAAAATTGTATTTTGTTTCTATTTTCCTCTCTTAGCTGTAAAATGGTTGAGGGAAAAGGGGACAGTGAATTACGGGAATAACTATGGCTGTTCTACAATTGTTGAAAAGTGATCCCCAGGTCTTGGGAGCTCTTGAGAACTTTAATACATCAGTGGGATTTCCATCACCTGTATGAACCTAGTAAGTTCATTTGCTATTTTACGTCCAACCTATATGGATTTTTTTCTCCACATGCCGAAGTAAACCCACTGTGAAGATGGTCATTCTTATTCTTTCATTCAGATAACTTTTTCCTTTATTTGATCACTGAAGGGATACATGAAACAATGTTAAGAATATTTTTGGTAATGCCTTCAACTATTATTTTGTTTAACTTCTTATAGGAAAGCTTGAGTGAAATAAATGTTGTCTTTCTGTATGTCAAGAAAAATTATTCTGAAATCATTATGTTTTATATTCATAAAACCCTACACAGACATGTAGTACCTGAAGTAACAACAGATATGATGTCCGGGTGACACCCAAATCGCATATTGGTATAGAAAATTTAGACCACAAATGAAGCTCTAAGACATTCAAGACCTCTAGGGGATTCCCCAGAAGTTAATAGTAGTAGTCAGTTTGTCTTTGTAGGAGAAGCCACTTCCAGAGATGAAGAATGAATGAATCTTTTTTTTTTTAATTTTTTTCAACGTTTTTTATTTATTTTTGGGACAGAGAGAGACAGAGCATGAACGGGGGAGGGGCAGAGAGAGAGGGAGACACAGAATCAGAAACAGGCTCCAGGCTCCGAGCCATCAGCCCAGAGCCTGACGCGGGGCTCAAACTCACGGACCACGAGATCGTGACCTGGCTGAAGTCGGACGCTTAACCGACTGCACCACCCAGGCGCCCCAAAGAATGAATGAATCTTTCAGGACATGATCTCACATATAGAAAGGATGTATGAATAAATTACATGGATAATAGAAAGGGTGTAGAGTCAGATCAATGAGAACTAGCACAACTAAGAAAAGCTTTATAGCAAGACTTGGGTCCCCAGGTTTAAAAGAATAGGCAGAATTTGCATATCTCAAAGGGCCAAGTGGGGGTAATGGCCTAAACCTGAAGATCAGAAGAACAACAAAAGAAAAAGTATGGAAATAATAATGTGCATGATAAATTGCCTGAACTATGAAAAATAATAATGCTTTTTAAAAAACATGATAGTATGTGCTCAACCAAGCACACCTGGGGTTAGAAGTGACTTGGGTGCCAGTTTGCAACCCCTGAGTCAGGAGTGGAATGCAGGCTACAGTTCTGTTCATACTTTGCACATACATGTTAACATTTATAAGGCTGAATTTGTGTACATGCAGGGAAACCAATAGTAATAATTACTGTATAGAAAATTTTGAAGAGGAATTAGAGATTCTTCAAAATTAAATATTTACCTTTCTTTGAAAAAGCAAGCATTATCCAAAAGATATTTAATTATTTAGCATAAAAATTCAAGAATATATGAACACAGAGGTGCCTGGATGGCTCAATTGGTTAAGCCTCTGACTCTTGATTTTGGCTCAGGTCATGATCTCACAGTTTGTAGTCCCACGTTGGGCTCTGTGCTAACAGTGTAGAGCCTGCTTGGGATTCTCTGTCTTCCTCTCTCTCTGCCCTTCCCTCAGTCTCTCTCTCTCTCTCCCCAAATAAATAAACATTAAAAAAAAAGAATATATGAACACAAAGTACTATGTGTCACTTTAGTATTATGATGATTTAATGAGCCATAACAACTTCCTCTTCAAGCATGAAGTAAATGAAATATAATTTCTTTAAAATGTCTGAACTCCCTTAATAGATTATAAGCCTCTTTAGAGGAGGACCTGTCTGATTCATTTGTGTCTCCTCCAGAGCATTAGCACATAAAAGCTATTCAACAAATATACGTCTGGTGGTGATTAGATTAACAATAGCTTTTAAACTTGATAAATCAGTAAAAGATTTGAATTGAGGGGCTGGGAAGGAAGTGCTTTTATTATAAATAATAATGATGATGAATATTAGACAATTTTTGGAGATAGTGTACTTGACAATTTAGAGCACCAGGTAATTTTGCTCAAGAAGGTGAGGGATAGAAGAAATCACAGACCAGGATGAATTTTAGAGAGAAAGAAAGGTAGAAAGAAAAAAATCAGACAGTGTTAAGGGGTAGAAACCACAGGGTATGTCTGGAATGATGGAAAGAACAGTTACTATTATTTTCAGAAGTATGATTCATTAATCAGGTAAAATATGAGAGATAAAATCAAGTTAAATTAATGTTTATTATAATTATGTTTAAAATTTTAGAACTCATCAGGTTAGTTTATATGCACACATACACATACAGACACATCTATATAATTTATATTATAGATATACTATTCACATTATATAAATGAGATAAACTTCTGGTAATACTTAATTGTTAAAAAGTCTATTTGCCTTGGAGTGATCAGAACTCTGTCCATTTTTCCCTTACATAAAGACTGGGAAGTATTTATTGCTTTTTCATTCTCAAGTTCACTCTGGTCTAACAGCATATGCATTTTCAGTTTTATTTCAACAGAACATTCGTGGACAGCTTGAATTTCTATTTCTTTATCTTTGTCAACATTTTTATTTCCCCAGTGGACATGTCTTCAGAATCCATTTTTACTTCTCTGTGATCAGAAGAACTCTATTGGTCAAATTCAATAACATCCTTGGTGTGATTTCAGGAGGAAATTACAGACAGCACTCAGGTTTACCACTTTCTTGGAGGGGAAATATTAACACCCTCACCTCTTGCTCCCAATATAAGATTCTAGGTAGGAGTGAGTTACTCATTTTCTGAAGAAGCATTAACTCTTTTAGACCTCTCTAGCCACTTGGTAAATTACCTCTTCCATTGCCCAGAACAGTGTTCAGAGATTTCAAAGAATAAATGCTCAAAAGTAGAAAAACGCTAAGAAACCCATTATATGATAGGTTTCCTTCAAACTTTATTTTAAATAACAGTTATTATTATATAACTGCATGTACATATATGCATGTACATGCAGGTATATGTGTGCATTTGTATTTATATAAAAGAATACTGGAGATTTCAGTTGTATATTTATATTAGTGTTAGGCTACAGGTTTTCTGGCTGTAATAAAAACCCAACAAAATAATGGCTTAAACTATATCGGGATTTCTCAGCCTTGGTACTGTTGACATCTTGGATCATGTAATTCTTGGAAGTGGGAGCTGTCTGGTGTATTGTAGGATGTTTAGCAGCATCACAGGGCTCTACCCACAGATGCCAGAAACAACCACACTCTCCAAATTAATGAAACCAAAAATGTCTCCTTACATTTCTAAATGTCCTCTGGGGGCTGGGGTGTGGTGGGTAAAGTTGTCCCCTGCTGAGAATCACTGAGCTAGATACAAATGTTTATCTCACACATAAAGAGTCTAAGCTGACACAATGGCTTCATTCTGCATTAGGAACTCAGATTCCTTGCCTTGCCATCTCCAGGACCTGCCCTTATCATATGGGCCCACAGATCTTACTCACATATCTTGATTCTAGGAGAACAGGGACAATGGTGTGTTGGTAAAATGACTCTCTAAAAAAAAAGTCCCCAGTTGGGGGATATTGGCTCTGATTTGTAATATTTATGGATTTCCATGTTATAAATACTTCTACCATGGCTGATAAAACTACCATCAGTTTAACAACTGTCTTGCAAAATTCCTGCATGTTTAACAATCACCTTTTATAAGGCAGGTTTAGGGGAAAGCAGCATAACACAGACAGAAAAAAGGGGAGGAGTAAGGGGAAGGTATAGCTTTCTGTTTAAGGGTAAAATGAGGTTCCACTTCTGTTCATGACCATAGGACAGAACTTAGTCACGTGCTTGTCCTAGCTGCAAGGATGTTGAAATGCCATATTTGCTCTGATTAGCATATATTTAGCCAAAGAACAGGTACCTATCACTAGGAGACATAGAGAGAGAATATTTACTTCAGGAAAAACATCATGCTCTTCCATAGTATTATTTAAAAATTGACCAGATGCAGCCTCTCTGGAAAACAGTATGGAGGTTTCTCAAAAAATTAAAAATAGATCTACCCTATGACCCAGCAATAACACTACTAGGAATTTATCCAACTGATACAGAAGTGCCGATTCATAGAGGCACATGTACCCCAATGTTTATAGCAGCGCTTTCAACAATAGCTAAATTATGGAAAGAGCCTAAATGCCCATCAACTGATGAATGGATAAAGAAGATGTGGTTTATATATACAATGGAATACTACTTGGCAATGAGAAAGAATGATATCATGCCATTTGCAGCAACATGGAAGGTATTATACTGAGTGAAATAAGTCAGTCAGAGGACAGCTATCATGTTTTCACTCATATGTGGATCTTCAGAAATTCAACAGAAGTCCATGGGGGAAGGGAAGGGAGAAAATAGTTACAAACAGAGAGGAAGGGAAGCAAACCACAAGAGACTCTTAAATACAGAGAACAAACTGAGGGTGGACGGCAGGGAGAGGGGAAAATGGGTGATGGGCATTGAGGAAGGCACTTGTTGGGATGAGCACTCAGTGTTGTATGTAAACCAATTTGACAATTAATTATATTTAAAAAATAATAAAATAAAAATTGACCAGAAATCTCAGCAGAAGAGATATGTCACAGATTTGCTCCAACAGTCAAAGGTTCTTCATGCAGCTAATGTGAGAGAATGCTGGGTGAATGTTCTTGAAATTTCTTAAATTGAGGGTACATGTGTCTCTAAAATTCTATACTTCTCAGCTCAAGGTGTTTGAATTTGAAGTTGGTCACCTATGTTCTTCAACTTTTGGACTCACTAAGAAACAAATATTGGAGAATTTTAGAATTAGAAGAGATTTAATGATAATGATAACAATTATAATAGATAACACATATAATACCATGTGCCAGTCACTGTCTAAATATTTTACATATTTTTAGGCTAATTTAATCTTCACAACAATCCCATGTAGTAAGTACCATTATTATCCTCATATTTAGATAAGGAAATTGAGGCACAAATAGGTTAAATAATTTACCAAAAGACACACATACAGCAAGTAAGAAGTGGGGCCGGGATTCTTAGAGATTACTTCTTCTAATTTTCTCTGTGATTCATTTTCATTTCCTTCTACATTTCCTCCTATATGGAGGAGCTGAAAAGGTAAAAGCTAGATTTCCCAGATTCCTCTGCAGCTAAGGTTCTGGGTGGAGTTTGCCCTCTGAATCATACCTGTGAGGCAGTGTATGTGTAGAAGCAGCCTTAGCAGTAAAAGCAGCTATTTCCTGGCCACATCTAAGGTGGTATGCCCTTAAAACCTAAAATGCAGTGGAAGCTCATCCAGAACTTTCAGAGTATTGTAAAGATGAAAATTTCTGTATTAATCTTATTCTGTTTAAATACTTAGAGTGGTTTGTTTCCTGCACTAGGCTTTACAGACAACAAAAACTGAGGCTGCAATGGGATAAGTATGACTGTTCCAAAGTCGTAAAAAGCCAGATCTAGCATAAAACTGTTTCAGCACAGTAAGAGTTTCAGTAATACAGTAGAAAGTTGGATTTGAGTTTTAAGCTGAGGTTTGCCACTTACTGGTTCTGGAAACTACCAAGTTGTTTTTTTTTTTCTCTCTTCAATTTCCTCATTTGTAAGATGAAAATAATAATACTTTCTATTTAAGATTGTTGTGAATATGTAATGATCTGTTAGGGGGTTGGTTTGGTGCTAATGACAGTCAATTAAACAAGATGGAAGGTTTTTTTCTCTGTAATGCAAAAGTCCCAATACACAGTTCATGCTTGGGATGGTAGCTGTATGATCCTCAGAATCCAGGCTCCTCTTCTGTTGCTTAACAATTATCAACATTTAGTGTCTAGTTGTGTTTTAAGATGGCTATTTCCACATCCTAGCAGTGGGAGCTGGGTGAAGGGGAAATAGTCTGTGTGGTTTTTCCTTTAAGGACAAGACCTGGAAGCTGGAAGAGGGATTCCTTCCCTCTTGTCTGGAAATTAGACATATTGTCACAGCTTTACTACAAAAGTAGTCTTTTTTTTTTTTTTTTTTTTTTTAAATTTTTTTTTTTTCAACATTTTTAATTTATTTTTGGGACAGAGAGAGACAGAGCATGAACGGGGGAGGGGCAGAGAGAGAGGGAGACACAGAATCAGAAACAGGCTCCAGGCTCTGAGCCATCAGCCCAGAGCCTGACGCGGGGCTCGAACTCACGGACCGCGAGATCGTGACCTGGCTGAAGTCGGACGCTTAACCGACTGCGCCACCCAGGCGCCCCCAAAAGTAGTCTTAAAATTGTAACATTCAGCTGGGCAGTGATGATGTCAGTTAAAATTTTTAACTTGAGGCTTGGGAAGATGGTGGAGTAGGAGGACCCTGAACTCACCCTGTCCCATGTTTACAACTAGATACCATCAACATCCAAGTCAATAAGCTGGAGAGTAATCTGAAGACTAGCAAAACAAACCCCACAAATAAACATAGAGAATAAGCTTCATCTGAAAGGTTAGGACAGTCAGAAAGGCAGGAGGCTGCCTACAGGAGGGAGGGAGCTGCATAGGTGGGAAGGGCAGAGAAATGAGCCCTGGCACCAGGGAGCTCACACTGGAAAGACTAATCTCCATTAACATTTGGCTTTAAAAACCAGAGGGTTGAATTACCAGAGTTTACCAGTTTTTAAAAACAGTGGGACTTGGAACCTGGAACTTTAAAAGTCAGCTGACTCAGCACTGGACAAGCCAGGAGGGTGAGTGATAGCTGGCAGTGATAAAAATCACTCACCAGTGATAGCTAGTGAGTGATAAAAGTGGCAGTTTACACAACACCAGGGGAAAATGGGAGACAGACCTGTTCATACTGATTTTGAAGTATATTGGGAGACTTCTCCAAAAATGAGGGAGCTGGCAGTTTCCATTTTCCTCCCCCACCTCCCAGCAGAAACACAGAGCAACTTGTGAAAGGCAAGGATGCACAGATACTTGCTACCTAACTTTCTAGCAGCATACCATGACCACAAGTTATCCTGAGAACTCACCTTCTCCAAGCCTGCTATCCTTGGCCTAGGGCTCAGGGCAAATTTTGTTAAAGTTGCATGCACACTCCACACAGCCACTGGGTACACAGCCACTGCCATGCCCCACACTCAGCCACATGCCCCCCGTCACTGCCATGTGCTGCACCCAGCCTCATGCCCCTGGCTGCCCTGGCACACAGCCCTGAGCTGTCACAGTGCTTTGGGGGATCCAGTATAGGGCTAGTGTCCCAAAGTAAATTTTGCTAACACTGCCACCCCTCTCAAGTTCCCCAGAGGGCATGCCCCCCCCCCTCAGAGCTGTCCTCCCTGGGTCCCACTAACACCACAGAAAGCAAGCACAACCCACATTAGGCAGAGAGTCAGTGCACATGACTGCACTGAAAGAAAAAGTGACTCAGACACAATACAAGATGTAAGCAACACACACAGGACACTCTCTTAAAGTACCAGGTTCTGGTGCACAGGGCACACTGCACTGCAGGGCACTCCAGGACCTTTTCTTCATAAAGCCACTACTTTCAAGAGCAGAAGACAGAGATGATTTTCTTACCACACAGAAACAGACACAAAGAGGCAGACAAAATGAGAAGACAGAGAAATTTATCCCAAATGAAAGAACAGGACAAGGCCATAGCCAGAGGTCTAAGTGAAACAGATTTAAGTAACATATGCAATAGAGAATTTAAAGCAATAATTGAAAGGATATTCACTGGACTTGAGACAAAAGTGGAAGACATGAGTGGGATCCTTAACACATTGAGATAGGAAAAACATAAAAGAGATAAAGGGCTCAATAAAATGAGAAATAAAATGAGAGTCATGCTTGATGGAATGAACAGCAGGTTGGGAGAAGGGGAGGAATGAATTAGTGAACTAGAAGACAGAGTAATGGAAAGTAATCAAACTGAACAAAAGAGAGAGAGAGAGAGAGAAAAGAATTACACAAAATGAAAACAGACTTAGAGAACTCGGTGACTTCATCAAATGCAATAGTGTTTGTATTATAGGAGTCCCAGAAGAGGAGAGAGAAAAGGGGGCAGAAAACTTATTTGAAGAAACAATAGGAGAGCCTGGGTGGCTCAGTTGGTTAAGCGCCCAACTCTTGATATCAGCTTAGGTCAAGATCTCACAATCATGAGATCAAGTTTTGGGGTGGGCTCTGTGATAAGCATGGAACCTGCTTGGGATTCTCTCTCCTTCTCTCTCTACCCCTCCTCGCTCTCTCTCCCTCTCTCTCTCTCCATAAGTAAATAAAAATTTTAAGAAAGGAAAGAATAGCTGAAAACTTCCCTAATCTGGGGAAGGAAACAGATATCCAGATCCAGGAGGCACAAAGAACTCCCATCAAAATCAACAAAAGCAGACCCATCCCAAGACATATTGTAATTAAATTGTCAACAAGGTGATAAAGAATGTATTTTAAAAGCAACAAGACAAAAGAACTTATTAACTTACAAGGGAGAACCCATAAGGCTAGCAGGATATTTTTCAACAGAAACTTTGAAAGTCAGATGGGGTGGCATGATATATTCAAAATGCTGAATGGGAGAAATCTGCAGCCCCAAATTCTCTACCCAGCAAAGCTATCATTCAGAGGAGAAACAGAGATAAAGAGTTTCTTAGACAAACAAAAACAAAAGAGGTTCATGACCACTAAACCATCCTTGCAAGAAATATTAAAGGGGACTCATTGAGCGGAAAAGAGACACCAAAAGAGATATTATAGAGGCAGAAAACACAAAAGCAGTAACAAAAATATTTCTATAAAAAAATCAGTCAAGAAACTCACAAAAAAGGATATAAAATATAATAACATATACTTAAAATATGGGGAGGAGAGGAGAAAAGAATGGGTTCAAACTTAATCAACCATCAACTTTATAGACTGCTATATGCAGAAGAGAATAGATACAAACCTAATGATAACCACATATATAAACAACTACTAACAAAGAAGAAAGAGAAAGAAAGCCAAACATATCACCAAAGAAAATCAAATCCACAAACACTAGAGAGAGAAAACAAGAAATGATCAGAGAAAATATTCAGAAACAACCCAAAACAAATAATAAAATGGCACTAAATACATATCTATGAATAATTACCTTGAATGTAAATGCACTAAATGCTCTATCAAAAGACATAGGGTAACATAATGGATAAAAAAACAAGACTCATCTATATGCTGTCTACATGAGACTCATTTTTAGACTTGAAGACACCTACAGATTGAAAGTGAGAGGACAAAGAAACATCTGCCATGCAAATGGATGTCAAAAGAGAGCTGGAGTAACAATACTTATATCAGACAAAATCAACTTTAAAACAAAGACTATATAACAAGAGACAAAGAAGAACACTATATAATCATTAAGAGAACAGCCCAACAAGAAGATAATACAATTGTAAATACAGTAAAACCTTGGTTTGAGAGCATAATTTGTTCTGGAAATATGCTCGTAAAAAGCACTCACATATCAAAGCGAATTTTAACAACCATTGGGTCAGTTGTGATCATGTAACATTAGGCATCATGTACTACTCATATTGCAAGACATCACTGGTTTATCAAGTTCAGATTTATTAGAAACGTTTGCTTGTCTTATGGAACACTTGCAGAACAAGTTATTCACAATACAAGGCTTTATTGTATTTATGTATCCAACAGAGAAGCATCCAAATCCATAAAACAGTTAATAACAAACATAAAGAAACTATTTGATAATAATAAAATAATAGTAGGGGACTTTCACACCCCACGTACATCAATGGCCAGGTCATCTAAACAGAAAATCAATAAGGAAACAATGGCTTTGAATGGCATAATAGAACAGATGGATTTAATATATTCATCCATATAAAACATTTCATCCTAAAACAGCAGAATACACATTCTTTTTCAAGTGCATACAGAACATTCTCCAGAATAAATCACATATTAGCCCACAAAACAAACCTCAACAAATTCAAGAAGATTGAAATCATACCATGCATCTTTTTTGACCACACTATGAAACTAGAAGTCAACCACAAGAAAAAGTCTGGAAAGGCCAGAAATACATGGAGGTTAAAGAACATCCTACTAAATAATGAATAGGTCAACCAGGAAATCAAAGAAGAAATAAAAAAATATATGGAAATAAGTGAAAATGAACAATACAATAGTCAAAAACCTCTGGGATGCAGAAAGGTGGTTCTAAGAGTACATAGCAATACAGGTCTACCTCAAGAAGTAAGAAAAATCTCAAATAAACAACCTAACCTTACACCTAAAGTAGCTGTAAAAAGAATAACAAATAAAACCTAAAACCAGCAGAAGGAAGGAAATAATAAAGATAAGAGCAGAAGTAAATGATACAGACACTTAAAAAACAATAGAATAGATCAATTAAACCAGGAGCTGGTTCTTGAAAAAAATCAGTGTATCTGATAAACCTCTAGCCAGACTAACATGAAAAAAAAAAAGAAATGACTCAAATAAAATCACAAATGAGATAGGTGAAATAACAACCAACACCACAGGAATACAAACAATCATAAGAGAATATTACTCAAAACTATATGCCAACAAGTTGGACAACCTAGAAGAAATGGATAAATTCCTAGAAACTACCAAACTGAAGCAGGAAGAAATATAAAATTTGAACAGATCAATAACCACCAAAGAAATAGAATCAGTAATTTAAAAACTCCCAAAACACAAAAGTCCAGGACCAGATGGATTTATGGGCAAATTCTACCACACATTTAAAGAAGAATTAATACCTATTCTTCTCAAACTACTCAAAAAGGAGAAAAGGAAGGAAAACTTCCAAATTCATTTTATGAGTTCATTATTATTCTGATACCAAAACCAGATAAAGACACCACAAAAAAAGAGAACAACAAGCCAATATCCCTGATGAACATAGATATGAAAATCCTCAACAAAATACTAGCAAACCAAATCCAACGGTATATTAAAAAATAATTCACCATTATCAAATGGGATTTATTGCCAGCATACAAGAATGGTTCAATATTTGCAAATCAATCCACATGAAACATCACATCAACAAGAGAAAGGATAAGAACCATCTGATCATTTCAATAGAGAAAGCATTTGACAAAGTACAACATCCATTCATGATAAACACCCTCATCAAAGTAGGTGTAGAAGGAACATACTTCAACACAATAAAGGGCATATATGAAAAACCCACAGCTAACATCATACTCAAAGGGGAAAAACATAGAGCTTTCCCCTAAGGTCAGAAACAAGACAAGGATATCCATTCTCACCACTTGTATTCAACACAGTACTGAAAGTCCTAGCCACAGCAATCAGACAGCAAAAATAAATAAAAGACATTCAAATCAGTAAGGAAGAAGTAAAACTTTCACTATTTGCAGATGAGATATACTCTATATGGAAAACCCCAAAAACTCTACCAAAAAAACTTATTGAAATGATAAACAAATTTAGTAGAATTGCAGAATATAAAATCAACATGCAGAAATCTGTTGCATTTCTATACCCTAATAATGACGCAGCAGAAAGAGAAATTAAGAAAACAATCCCATTTATAACTGCACCAAAAACAATATGATACTTAGGAATAAACCTAACCAAAGAGGTGAAAGACTTGTACTCTGAAAACTATGAACACTGATGAAAGAAACTGAAGGTGACACCAAGAGATGGAAAGATATTCCATGCTCATGGAACAGAAGAACAAATATTGTTAAAATGTCTACACTACCCAAAGCAATCTACATATTTAATGCAATCCCTATCAAAATACAAACAGTATTTTCCACAGAACTAGAACAAATAATTCTAGAATTTGTATGGAACCACAAAGACCCCAAATAGGCAAAGCAATCTTGAAACAGAAAAGCAAAGCTGGAGGCATTACAATTACGAACTTCAAGTTATATTACAAAGCTGCAGTAATCGAACCACTCTGATACTGGCACATAAATAGACACCTAGATCAACAGAGCAGAATAGAAAACCCACAAATAAACCAACAACTATATGGTCAATTAATCTTCAACAAAGCAGAAAGAAAATCCAGAGGGAAAAATAAAGTCTCTTAAAGAAATGGTACTGGGAAAACTGGACAACAACATGCAAAAGAAAGAAGCTGGACCACTTTCTGATGCCATACACAAAAATACATTCAAAATGGATTAAAGGCTTATATGTGAGACCTGAAGCCATAAAAATCCTCCGGTAAATATGCCAGTAACGCTTCGACATCGGCCATACCAGCTTTTTTCTAGATATGTCTCCTGAGGTAAGGGAAACAGAAGCAAAAATAAACTATTGGGACTATATCAAAATAGAAGGCTTCTGCACAGTGAAGGAAACAATCAACAAAGCTAAAAGGCTGCCTATGGATTAGGAGGACATATTTGCAAATGACATATCTGATAAAGGATTAGTATCCAAAATATATAAAGAACATATAAAAGTCAACACCCAAAAACAAATCATCCAATTAAAAAATGGGCAAAAGCTATCCACAGACATTTCTCTAAATAATACATATAGATGGCCAACAGACACATGGAAAGATATTCATCATCATTTACCATCAGCGAAATGCAAACCAAAACTATAATAAGATCACTTCACATCTGTTAGATGGCTAAAATCAGCAACACAAGATAAAACAGGTGTTGGAGAGGATGTGGAGAAAAAGGAACCTTCCTACTCTGTTGGTGGGGATAGAAAGTGGTATAGTCACTTTCTAAAATCGTATGTTTTTTGAGTTTCCTCAAAAAGTTAAAAAGAGAACTACCCTATGTTCCAGCAATCATTCTATTGTTTACCCAAAGAATACAAAAACACTAATTCAAAGGGATACATGTACTCCTATATTTATAGCAGCATTATTTACAAAAGCTAAGATATGGAAGCAGCCCAGTGTCCACTGATTGAGGAATGGATAAAGAGGAAATACTATATATATACATACATATACAATAGAATATTATTCAGCCATAAAAAATATTGAAATCTTGCCACACTGTATGTTAACTAACTGGAATTAAAATGAAAACTTAAAAAAAATGTTTAACTCTTACAAATATGTGTAAGAAAGTTATCATGCATATAGGAGATGACTGAAGTCTCTGCCACAGATGATATGACATAAGCTAAACACTTGGTACATGTATGGTAATAATACACATTAATATTGGCATCCTCCAGTTTATCATCCTATGGTCTTTTATCCCCCAGAGACAATATTATTCCAGATTTTGGTTGTAAATGTAATACTTTGGAATTATGTTACTTTTATGAACATTTTAGGAAGTACTATTTGTCTCTGAATCAAGTTTCAATGTGAAATAGATCCTACACCAAATACTAAGAGAAAGTGTCATTGTCCTTATAAAATGACTTTTTTGATCATATTTTTCTTTGCAGAAAAACAGGAATAAGTAATGACATTTTGGAATCTTATTTGGGTGTTATACGCTCTCCAAGTCTATGGCAATTTCAGGTGGCATGTTTGCTTTTGCAGAACACGGAAATGTCCAATGATGCTGGTGGCTATAAAACTGTTCTAATTATTCCTTTCGAGCAATGAATTATAGACTTAGCAGTAGACCTGATCAGTAGAACATTGTCAGTTTGGTTGAATGGCCTGGTAACTTCTCCAAGGAGACCTTTTAGATCCCACAATTGTGACTTCAATAAGTCAGAAGAGAAGAGGTAAATCATGGGAATTGGAGTGGATTTGCCCTTGGAAAAATTGTGTAGCGAGCAAGCTTGTCTTCAATATTTGCCCACATTCCTATTTAGGTTTCCTTCTTCCCATGGCAGTGCCCAGGTCATTAGGTTTCAGCTCCTCCACGTGTATCTCATTTCACTGTCCTGTTGGTACAGAGCTATTATTACTCCCGCTTTGCAGATGAAGGAACCCCTTATCTCAAAGACGTGAAACCCAAATGCCTGAGAAAAGCGTAGCAGAGGTATTTGGAATAGAAGATATTTCTTTATATCCATAAACTCACACCCTGTTGGCAGTGATTCCCCATATACAGAAGTGGCACCTGGTGAGATTTGCTGGAAGCTAATCATTTCTATTTTTCAGGCAAAATCAGCATGTAATTATAAGGATAAGCAACTAGGCAAGGGTCATTTGGCCTGCTTACTGAGACTATTACAATGTTTCATAAAATTTAGTGGACCCTAGATTATAATTATTAACACTATTGTTCTTGATGAGGGCAGAAAGAGAAATATCTAATACCTCTCTGAGAATTTTCTATTTTTGTAGTTGATTATACCACATGGAGCAGTTTGAAGTCCTTTGCCTAGAGAAATGGCAAAAGCCACAAAAGATATTTAAATGTCTTTCCCTGCTTCCTGCATGGCTCAAGACTTTTCAAGTGGGCTCAGGGGTCATTTCTTTGTCCTCAACACGCGAAGCAATAGCTGAAGAACTAATAGCTGATAGCAGATGACATTCTGACATGGTGGGGGTTGGTTTAGAATCCCTCAGCTGTGTCTTAGGCCACACAAGTCATCTTAATTTTTTGCTTTAAATTCCACATATTTTATCTAAAAATCTGTTTTAGAAACTGAGAGTGCTGATAAATATTAAAAAAAAAAACTTAAAAATCTCCATGTTTACTTGATACATAACTTTCTCTATTCATGTCTCTTTATCCCATCTTTTAGCTCTGGACGTTCAATTATTCACCCAGAAGAAGTAATGATAGAGAAGATGTGTCAATAAAAGAAAAGCTCAAGATGTTTTCAAATTGGCAAATAAGAAGAAAAAGATATCCTCTAATAGTGGAGCCTAGACCCTTCTTACATTAAATTGGCCATCAGATGTGGCTTTGTAGTTTGCAAGTTTTAAAAAGAAGTTAAAATTAGCAGTCCAAATTTAAAAGCAAGCAAAAAAAAGGATGAAATTCATATTTGTAGCAAGATGTCCAAATTAAAACTCAGTTCCTAAAATCAATCAATAAACTAAATGAACATAACATTTTGTTAATGCTAGAAGTTAGGGCAAACTCTGGCTTCAAATGTGCATGCAAACCGTTTCTATCTAGCAAAAGAGAAAAACTTGAATTTGGATTGGGCTTTTATTTTCATGAACAACAATAAATAGATTCTTTATTTACCCAAACATTAATAATCCACACTATGATTCTTAAGGAAAATTGTGAGTGGGATGCAGATGTTTAAAGACTAAAAACCTATTGTTGAGAGTGCTGCTATAAACATCGGGGTACAAGTGCCCCTATGCATCAGTACTCCTGTATTTCTTGGGTAAATTCCTAGCAGCGCTATTGCTAGGTCATAGGGTAGGTCTATTTTTAATTTTCTGAGGAACCTCCACACTGTTTTCCAGAGTGGCTGCACCAGTTTGCATTCCCACCAACAGTGCAAGAGGGTTCCCGTTTCTCCACATCCTTGCCAGCATCTATAGTCTCCTGATTTGTTCATTTTGGCCACTCTGACTGGTGTGAGGTGATATCTGAGTGTGGTTTTGATTTGTATTTCCCTGATGAGGAGCGACGTTGAGCATCTTTTCATGTGCCTGTTGGCCATCCGGATGTCTTCTTTAGAGAAGTGTCTATTCATGTTTTCTGCCCATTTCTTCACTGGATTATTTGTTATGGAAAGAGCCTAAATGTCCATCAATTGATGAATGGATAAAGAAATTGTCATTTATATATACAATGGAGTACTACGTGGCAATGAGAAAGAATGAAATATGGCCCTTTGTAGCAACATGGATGGAACTGGAGAGTGTTATGCTAAGTGAAATAAGCCATACAGAGAAAGACAGATACCATATGGTTTCACTCTTATGTGGATCCTGAGAAACTAACAGAAATCCATGGGGGAGGGGAAGGAAAAAAAAAGAGGTTAGAGTGGAAGAGAGCCAAAGCATAAGAGACTCTTAAAAACTGAGAACAAACTGAGGGTTGATGGGGGGTGGGGGGTGGGAGGGAGGGGAGGATGGGTGATGGGTACCGAGGAGGGCATCTTTTGGGATGAGCACTGGGTGTTGTATGGAAACCAATTTGACAATAAACTTCATATATTGAAAAAAAAAGACTACAAACCTAGAGGTTTACTTTGCAATGTGAATTCCTTTTGTTTCAGCCAGCGTGCTGTTCTCGTAGATTTTAATTCTTTGGGAAACATTGCTCTTCTCTGCAAAGATTTAGCCTGGGTGCATGGTGTCTACAATGTGGAGATGTGTGTATGAGCAATCACCCATAGGGGGATGAGGCTGAACACAGGCAGGGGCTTCACCTCACACTGGAGGAAATACACTCAGAATCTCCTGGGTAAACAGCCTGAGACTGTGTTTCAGACTTCCCCCTGGAACCTGGCCTAAACATGTCAATAGTCCCATGAAACCCTTTTATAGATGAAGAAACTAGGCCTCGACAGGCTAAGTAATGTGTCCAAGGACCCACAGCCAGCAGGTGGCTGTGCAGACCTTGGCACCTAGAGGGTTTGCATCAAGAGACTTCATCCTATCTGGAGTGGACGCTCAAGTGCACGTAGGTCATGACAACACACCCACATTTGCTTCCCCCCCCCCCCCCGCCTGCCCTCCAAACTAAGCACTCTTGTTTAATTTTTGCCTACTGAAATGGAGTTCAGTTGTCATAAAGAGTTTTGGCTTTCCCCCCCTGCAATATGATTTCATTTAAGCATTGAAATTGGGCTCATTTTTATTTTATTTTTGGCCCAGGATTGAGGTGCCTTTATAAATGATTCTTAGATTAGCTCTGTCTCATTAAGGATCAGTGCACTGTGATCTAGATTGTCTTTAGTCATTGTGGAGGGCCAGTGTATTATCCTAAGTGTCTATCATTGTCTCTTGTCATTTTTTCCTACCAATTCTTTCCCCTGCTGCTCTTATTTCAGAGATTTCTTTTGGCCCATGAATAAGACTTTTAAATAACTCAAATAACCTAGAAAGGGCTGTGATATACTTGGGGAAGGCAAAATTCGGATCTGATTCTATATTTGGCAAATAAGAGACATGAGCAGAAACAAGTAGGTTTACAGAATGATACCCCATGAAAAAGAAAAAAATAAGTAAATATGAACACCTGCTTATATTAAAAATATGTGGTTATATTTCTGGTTAGAAATTTACTTGTATACATTTTTTACCTGAGAAATGATTTGGCATGATTTATAAAACACTCACTTTACAGAATTTATGAATATGGAAAATAATGTAAGTTTCTTAAGATGTATTCGATTGGATTTATGTCTTTTTGGTTTTGCGTTTCTCATCATCTCATATTTGGAATACCTCCAATACCTCCTGCTGCTAATGAAATGTCTCTCACAATTTTTTCCTCCATCAGAGTACACTTTCTAAAATTTAAATCTTATCATAGCATTCTTCAACTGTTTCCATAAACTTTCCAAAGCACCTGTTGAAACATATAAGGCCACCATCCACCCAGCAGACCCCCCCTTTCCTGCCAGATTGCCCTTGCTCAGGCCAAATGGAACTATCTGCAATTTCTCATACAAGCCAGCCTTTTGGCACCTGGCTATATTTGCATTTGGAGTGGGCTCACTGCAGACTGTGTACCCAATAAACTCACTTATTTTAAAAAATGCAAATAATGCCCCTTCTCTGCAATGTCCCCACTTGGAGTTATATGTTCCCATAATAATCCCTACCACTCTCTATTATAACACTTAACTATGGTGTATTTTAATTATCTATTTACCCATCTGTCTTGCCCACTATATGTTGAACTTCTCAGCAGGACCTTCTTGATCATGTTTGAACCCTCTGTATTTTACATTCTGGTATATAGTAGATGCTCAATGAATATTTTTAGAGCAAGAGAGTGAATAAGGAAATACATGTTGAATATATAAAATTAGACTAGAGTCCAATTTAATCAGTCACTTTCTAGAGCTCCTCTTAATCTGTCTTTTTTGTTAAAGCATTCTGTAAAGAGATTTATCTCAAAGTTCAGTTGCAGCATATTTAAAATGTAACTGAGGCTATTATTATTATAAGCTAAACAGACAATTTCCTATATTCACTTTTGTGGGTATTGAGGGAATATTTTGATAAGCAAACAGAATATAGAAGAAAATGCATTCTAATGAACCCAAATAGCATGACTTGAAGTGCTGTGTTATCTCAAAATTTCATTAGACTGAAAACATATTTTCAGTGTTCATCAATCTGGTGGTGAATTACTGGTGGAGCAGTATTTTAGAACCCCACTTCTAAAACCCCAGCTAGAAGGAGGCTAGTTTCTGCTGAATGATTTCATATTTTATGTGTATATTTAGAGGACTAAATTGAGCTTAGCTTTAGTCATGCTTACTTTAAAGGGAAAAACCAGTAATTTTCTTCCAGAAATGTCTTCCTGGTCATTATCTTTTCCATGTAATTAGTTACCTGTGAGAGTCCTGTTATTTAGTTGGTATTCACCATAGTTTCCTGCCCTGAGAAAATCTCATGCATTAAATTCCCAATTTTTTGCATAATGTTTGTTCTATGTTTACCAAAGAAAAATGAGGAAGACAATTATACCAATGTACCTTATGAGGAACAGCCCTTATTATGAGGTATATTACTTATTTATTCATTTATGTATGTATGTATTTATTTTAACTTTATTTTTTTTTTTTTTGAGAGAGAGAGAGAGAGAGAGAGAGAGAGAGAGCAAGAGTGGGAGAGAGGCAGACAGAGAGGGAGAGAGAGAATCCCAAGCAGGCTCCATGCTGCCGTGGGGCTCAGGACCTGAGCCGAAATCAAGAGTCAGATGCTTGACTGAGCCACCTAGGTGCCCCATGAGGTGTATTATTTTAAAACAACAAAAATGTTACTAAAACAGAGGCAGTGAGAAATTGAGTAGCCACCAAAAGACCGCTAACACTTCATCAAACCACATTCTGATGGAACGAGTCAAACCTCAGCGCACTGGAAGTCAGCTTCCTGTTATCAGAACTTGCTACATCCAGGGGTCACCAGGAGCGGGAGCATCTCAGTTTTACTCTCAATGGGTATCACTGATTTGTGACTTCTGTTTGTAAAATGAGAGGAAATGGTTGCTTGCAGCAGTGTCAGGGCAGTGTCTACAGGAGCTATTTGAGCTTCTTCTGACAAGTATCAAGCCATTCCTTTTGCCCAGAATGAATTTAGTTAGAAGTAGTAGCAGGTTCAGGGCCTAATGACATGGGCCAAAACGGAAATAAACCAACACTACGGCAAACTCCTGAGGGAGAGCCAAGCTCTGGGGGAAATAAATGGGAACTGTACCTTGACATCAGGTCATCTAAAGACCAGGTAATTTACAAAAAAGTCTTGAGGATTACTATTGAGTATTTACAAGTGAATTTTTAAAGTTTTTGCTGAAGATTTAACATCACATTGGAAAGGAAAGCTTATGTATAGGTTATTTAAAATAATTTTCAGAGGTTATATCTGACAGAAATCCACTGGAGGGCAGTAGATAGCAAGAGTTATGGCTGGTTGCCTGAAATATTGATTTGTTTCAGAACATAAACTGAATATCACATTACAGCTTAATTTTAAAAAATGACATACAGTTCTGTTGTCTGTTTTAAAGTTTAAAAAGATTTCCCACATTAGGTGCCTGGATCAGGCTGTGTATTTCCGTTTGGTGTGAAGAATGACGGGGCTGATTGTATGTTGAAAGCATTTCTGTCTTCCTGACAAATCAAAGTGTGAATTCAAGTTTCTGTACTCAGTTGAACAGTGATGCCTTTCAATCTGGGTAGACCTTAATTTATACTGTTTCCCTAAGGAAAGAAACCAGGTTTCCAGAGATAGTCATCATTAACTGAAGATAGGACACACTGCCTCACATGCCTTGACCCCAGACCATGGAGTCACTGTTCTTAATCATATCAGCTGCCTGTGTAGCACCCACTCCCTAAATGAAATGTATTTAATTTTATTTCTGAGAATTAATGAAACATCTTTGAGACAGAGCTTATAATTCAAATTGTTCTTTTAACTGTAAAGAAATACCACAGGTGATGAAAATCAGTCATCTTTTGTTTCTACTAATACTTGCCTCTTCACCCATATTTCCTTCCTTCCTCCAAAAATCCACCCATTCACTCATCCTCCATTGATTCACTCAGTATTTATTGTTCTCCTACAATCTATGTGCCGTGTAAGCGTGGAAGTTAAAAGGTGAGCATAAAATTTCAGTTGAGAAGAATGGAATGGAAAATAAACTTCCCTCAGCATATTAGCACTTGGTGAGCCTTAGTTGTTCCTCAAATAATAAGAGCAGATGCATGTACAGTAATCTGAACCAGACCCTTATTCTGAGCTCTTTTTGTAACAAAAAGGTTTCATCAGCACCATTATCATCACCATCATCATCTTCACCATCCTATCATCATCATCATCACCATCACCATCCCCATTATCATCATCATCTCCATTTATGTACATGTACATTGAGGCACAGGAAGATCAAGTCCCTGCCCATTGTCACACAGTATGAATGGCAGAGCCAGAATTTGTGACTTGCTCCAGACCCCATGCTCTGAACAGCTGATCAAGCTACACTTTTCTTCAAGAGCAGGAGTTCCAAGTGAAGCATAAGTCAGCTTGGAAAACAGGGAATTTAAGGATGGTTTTTTGCTTTTGTGAAAGATAAAATGTACTAGACAATTAAGGAAATGTTTGTTCAGGCTATTGTAATAGAGAGAATGTTCATTAATGAATGTCTCAAAGAAGAGGGAGAGAACTTAGCGGCCTAGACATCCACTAAGATGTCTTTACATCTCCTTTAACATCCAGAAGGAACTCTGGCCCATGCATGGTCTACTGTGGTGGTGAGTGCTTTGAGGTTTATACCAAGTCCTCGGGCTTCAGCTCACAGGGTTCTTCATACTCTGAAGGAAAGGGCCGGCTGCCAGAAAACCTAAAGTCCTGATAGTGATCTGGGCAGTAATATAGACAGATTACACAGAAGATGAGAATAATTTTATATAACCACTTCTTAGAGCAGACTAATAATCCAAGAAAAATTTTCCACTTTAACTGAGAAGATAAAATTCTATCTTTGTACCATTATAATATTTGTCATGAATTCTCCTTTGGAAAATCTTATAAATAAATTCATTGTATTAGGCAGAAAATTGGCCCCTCAAAGATTTTCACTTCCTAATCCCTGAAACTTGTGAATATGTTGTTACATGACAAGAGGGAATTAGTTCCATTGTAGAGGGGAATAAAGTTACCAATCATCTGCCCTTAAAATAACAGTCATCCCTGATTACCTGGTGGACCCAATGTAATCACAATGGTTGTTTAAATGTGGAAGAGAGAGGCAGACAAGTCAGTGTCAGAATGATGCAATGTGAAAAAGACTAACTAGTTATTGCTGGCTTTGAAGATGCAAGGGGACTGCGAATCAAGGATTCCAGGCAGCCTCTACAAGCATGAAAAGGCAAGAAAATTGATTCTCTCCTAGAACCTGGAATGCAGGAATGCAGCCCTACTATCCTGATTTTAGCCCAGTGGGACGGACCCATTTTGGACTTTTGGACTAAGGTACCTAGTTGTGGTAATTTGTTATAGCAGCAAAAGAAAACTAATACACCCATCAAACTTTAGTCAGCTTTGGCCATTACAAAAAGAAAAACAAATCCCTTCTAGCACACCTTCCATAACTTTTTATATTCATTTGGGTTTTGTCTTACATTTTCCTCTTCTTATTCTGGAGCAACCAGTCATTTAACTTTAGGGCAAAACTACTCTTATCTCCTTAACACAAACACATCTCTTATAGTACAATGTCTCAAAGTGGCAAAAAATGAACATCTTCTTTAACAGACCCAAATACATACTCTCTCTGTATCATAAAATAAGAGGGAAAATATAAATTTAAAATTATGCTTAGTAATTAATGTTTCAGTATTGTCTCACATAGAAATGATCTAGGCATCTAGTAAATATTAATTAACTAACTCGATACCAATACAAGATTTTAAGTTACCTAAAAATCTTAGAAATTATCTTCAAGTGGACATATTACAAAATGTTAATACTATTTGCAGTTAGGAGTATGCCTAAGTTCATGTTTGACTGCTGACAGCTTTTAAGCCTTAAATCTCCTCCTCCTCTTCTGTCCCACATTTAGGAGAGTTGATAAGAAAAGTCAGGTGCTTCCTCCTTTGCTACTGGTGGTAAGTTTGAATCATACCAAGTCCCTGCCTGTATGTAGGAAACTTCATCGAGCCCCGCCCCTAACCAACATAAAAGACCCATGCCAGTCTCCTTTCTTGTTTTCTTTCAAGCCTCTTTTGACCTGTTTGGGAGGCTTCCCCTGCTCTCTCCAGAGAGCTTCATAATGTAAGTAATATTCCTACCTTCTTGGTGTTCCTGTGGCATCATCAGTCTCCAGTTTGAACCACATTTTGGGTGGATGTTCATCTTTTCTTTGCAAGAGTGTCCACAACCCTGTTGGAATAAAATTTGTCAAAATATGATTCAATTTTGGTCATAAATATTTACATATCTCATAAGATTAAACATTTAGTAAAAGTAGTGATATCTTTTCCATTCAGCAAACCTGTGTATGTTTAGGAAAGATATATCTAAATAGAATAAAAGTCTACACTTAACATTGATCTAATGGAAAATATGTAGCTGCTTTTAATGAAATTTTTTTTAATGTTTATTTTGTGAGAGAGAGAGAGACAGAGCATGAGCAGGGGAGGAGCAGAGAGAGAGACACACACAGAATCTGAAGCAGGCTCCAGGCTCTGAGCTGTCAGCACAGAGTCTGATGCGGGGCTCAAACTCATGAACTGTGAGATCATGACCTGAGCCGAAGTCGGACGCTTAACCGACTGAGCCAGCCAGAAGCCCCTGTAGCTGCTTTCAATTAAATCAAAATAACGAGTCTTGCTTGCCACGGATTTACCTAAATTATGTGCACCTGAATTCCTAAAACATTTCTGGGTTCATTTCTATAAGGATACCTCCTTTTTTACATTGAAAATATTTGAGGTTTAATTTCCTTAATATCTGGAAGTTTATGGAACATTCAGCTTACATAAGTGCTTTTTATCACTAAGCCAATCAGAGTAGGGCTCCCTTAAGAGATTTTACAATCTAATTTATTAATACCATGAAGGGCAGGAAAATATTATATACTTACACAATGAGATGTAAAGACCTTTCTGAATTACAGATATATAAACATACAAACAGACATAAGTAGACAGCTTACAGCTTTATTCAAAAAATTGATCCATGGGTCAAGCATACACACAGAAATAAAATATCAGTGGTCTAAATTCTATTGGGTTTTATTACCAGTTGGTAATAAATTCTTAGCTGATTTTATCTCAAAACAGGGAAAAAGATAAACAGAAAAGACCAATATACCAGTTCTCTGTCTTTCAACTGAGAAAACAAGATCTGTATAAACCATTGATACATTTACAGAAATCATAAAATGATCAGACCATGAAACCAGAAGAATTGGGCACCAGATATGAAGCAAGTACCCAAAAGGTATTGAATCAAATCTTTATCGTGCTATGAATGGACAAGAGTCCAGAACACAGGATCAGAAACTGAGCTCACTTTTGGGTCCTTGGATCACCACATAGGAATGAAGCACAAAGGCTCTGAGGGGGGTCTCATTACCCGGTAGGAGTAAACAGGGCCCTGAGGCAAGGACAAATACTATCTGGGTTGTGGCACCAAACCCCGAAAGACAAAAGGCTCCAGACAATTAAGGAAATAATTTTATTCAGGCCATTGCAACAGAGAGAGTATTTGTTATGATAAAGGTCTCGAAGAATATGGAGAAAACTTGAGGTTTTACAAGGTCATGGTGGTCCTTTGTAGTTAACTGGTTACCTGTTTAGCCATTTTGTCACATCCCAAACAAAGAAGACTTACAAAAGGATGGGGAGGTTTCTCAGCTGTCACTACTGTCCAGGAGCACAGGGCCCAGATGAAGCTCAACATTGTTACTTTATAATAAGCTCTCTGCTTCACCACCTCTTTGACCATTGGCCCTTGATACACACAGGCAGATGGTATCATCCCTGGGAGGGCTTTCTCTGCCTTGTAACTTCAGATACTATATGAACATTTTGTATCATTCAAAACTATTTTTATGTACTACATGATTATGTATTTGGAGATTTTTTTTTAAAGAAAAACATATTTGGTGCTTATAAAAGTTTTTAGAGAGAACATGAAAAGCAAATTACCAAACAGAAAACCATCTTTTAATTGGGTTTTCATTGAACTTACAGGGTGGGGGATTTAAGTGATTTTAAGAACAAATAAACATGTTGCAGAAGCATCTGCTATGACTGAGGGACGAACACTGGCTAGAACTTCCTGGGAATCCACTTAAAATGGGCAATTTTAGCTTTCTCTGAAGAGGAGTTTTGTGAAAGGAAGGGAAGAGGAAAACTTTGTTTAGCATCTGTGAGAACATCAGGGACCAAGGGAGATCAGATATTGTGCATAATGGTTTGAAAAATGTTGAACAAGTTAGACTGCACCAGGATGGCCGCTGGCATTTCAGTCTGTGAAGGAGCAAAAACAACTCAGCAAGCTGATAGAAACCACAGAATCCTGCAGAGCAGTGCTTCTGCTGACGGATCATAATTCATGATATAGAAGTTTTCCCACACATGAGGAAAATGGGTATTCTCTAATTGTTGTTTAGGGTTCTATGTATGTCGATTAGATCAAGGTGGTTAAGTATGACATTCATGATTGTTTACCTATTTTAAAAATCTACTTGTTCTACCCATTATGAGAGATGTGTCAAAAATCACCTTTTATAATGGTGAATTTGCCTATTTCTCGTATTATTTTTTGCTTGTATTTTTGAAGTTATGCTATTAGGTACAAAAGAACTTAGAACTGTTTTATCCTTCTGGTGAACTGAAACTTTTATCATTACAAAAGCATTTTATCATTGCAAAAGTATTTTTGCCCTAATTTCTGTTTTTCCTGATATTAGTATAGCTACCCCAATTTTCTATTGTTGGTATTTGCCTTATATAACTATTTCTATTCTTTTATTTTCAACCTTCCTTTGGACCCCTTATGCATCACTTCCTTTTTGCATATAGCTGAATACTGACTTCATATAGGATTTTCTGCCATTTCACTGAAGAGTTCAATTATTTTCATTAATCCATTTAAATTTATTATAAATACTAATATATATGCATTTATCCATACCATTTTATTTTGTGCTTTTTGTTTTTCTTATTTTTCTCTTTCCTATTTTCCTCTTCCTTTGTTGTCTATTTTTAAATTGTCTGGGCTCTCTTTCCTCCTTCCACTCCCCCCCCCCCCCATGTTTACTCTTAAATGCATAACCTGCATATTTAACTTAGAAAATTCAAACATAGTCAATGTTTTGTTGTTGTTTTTGTTTTTTTTTTATCATTCTGGGTCCAGCCAGGAAAAGAGACAGCACTGTAAGTAAGCCTTTCAGGAGAGGGAATTTAATACAAGGAATTGGTTACAGAGGTGACGGGAATGCTAAGAAACTATACAGAGGATCGTAATTCAGAGTTGAGTGAGAGCCAGAAGTTGGCCTCTGCTTCCAGAGTTAGAGGAGCACTGGGAAGAGAAGCCCAAGTGATACAAATGGTATAGCTTCACATTAGGTCTTCAGTTTCTACTAATCGACTTTAAGTATCTTTCACCTCTTTCTATGTTTTCTGCATTCTGGGTAATTTTATCCAATACCTTCAAGCTTCCTAATTCTTATCTCAGGTGTGCTGTTTGACTATTCTAGATAGTTCTAAAATTAAGTTATTATGTAATTCATTTCTAGAATTTCTCTTTGGTTCTTTAAAAAATCTGCCTGTGTGCTTTTTTATAGTCTCCTGCGCCATTTTGTTCCATTTTCCCCCCTTAAACACATTTAGCATAATTATTTTGTATTCTGGATTTGAAAATTCTAGTGCTTTATGTTTTTACATGTCTGATTCTGTTTTTGTTTGTTTTTTTCTGACTCTCATTCATGGTGACTTATTTTTCTTATGGATTTTCATATATTTTTTAGCGTGAACTTGTAAATGTTGGAAGTTTTTCTGAGAATTCTTTAAATCTGGACATGAGTATTCCTTCAAGGGGTACTTAGGTTTGTTCCTACCATTACCTGGGGTATTATAAGCTTGCACAGACTTTATAGTTTTCGGTTTGCAGTTTTTAGGACCATAAAAAGATTGTAAATCATCAGACCCTAAATACACATGAAGTCTGGCCAGTGAGCAAGAATTCTTAGGGGAGACTTTTTCTTTTCCCACCTGTATCTACAACCAAGACAGAAAACTTACTTGACAACTGCTTTTGTGGAGAGGTTATTTTTTCCCCCTAGTTTGTCCTGTTCATTAGAGTATGTTTCCTCCATAATCTTGATTATAAGTGAGTGACCTTTGATCCAGCTCCCTTGTCTACAAAGGCCCAAGGCTTTGCCCCCAGTCCCCCTTGTGCTCGGAAGCTCCAGGCTTTGGGGTGGGATTGCTCCTAAGCATCCCACAGATTTGGTGCTCATTCTCTTCCCTCATCTCATGCTTCTGCTTTGCTCCTCTTCTTCATGTTTTTTCCCTCACACTTTCTCACAGGCTTATTCGGTCTTCCAAAAGAATTGTAAAAATATATTTTATTAAGTATTTTTAGAAGTTACATCTAGAAGGTAAAAATTCCATTCATAAAATATATTTAAATAACAAATAAATAAGGGAACTTTTTTGTAACCGTATGGAAATACTATTCAAAAGGTATTTCTTTGTGTTTATTAATATTTTACTGTCCTTACTATGCACCAAGATCTCTGCTAACTAAGTACTAACCAAGATCTCTGCTAAGATCTCTTGCTAACCAAGATCTCTGCTAAGTACTTTGTATACATTATCTAATTCAATCCTTGTAACAGCTCTAGGAAATAGATATTATTATTATTATTATTATTACTATTATTATAACCTTATTTTATACCTTAAAAAATGAAGCTCATCAATATTAAGTAACATATTCCAAAACATGTAAATAATAAGTGTTAGAGATACACTTGAACCCTGGTCTTTCTGACTATAAAACCCATGTTTTTAACCATACTTCTGTGAAATTGAGTACATAATAGAATGAGTGGGCTGTTCTGCACCCAGTAAAGTACTCTTCATAAACTATTAAAGAAGGTTATTTATTGAGCCAGAAGTTTATTTGAGCCAGAAGGTCATTTATTACTTTTAAAATCTTTGATGGAAGAGATACAGTAATAAGACTTTGAAGCTGAAAATTCTAAATCCACTTTTAAAAAGAATTCTATTTATATCAAAGACTTCACCAGATTTTGGTAAGCTCCCATCAACTTTATATCTGCCTTATCTGTCCTTTTGGTCTTTTTGAAACCCTTATCCTTAAAGCATGCTAACTGACAGGTGAATAGGTAAGAAAAAAATAAGAAAGAGAGATGACAAATCAAACAGAATTTTAGATGGCATTAGCAACTCAGGCTTGAGATCCTCTCTTTAGCATCCCTTTTTTGAAAGTGTGATTATGACAGTGACAAGTCTTTTTTCTATGAATGTGAATACAAGTTAATAAATGTCACATAGCAGATAAAAAACAAAAACAAAACAAAACAAAACCCACAAAAGACACTGAGTAAGGAGAATGAGAGTCAGATTCTTGAGGAAAAAAAGTCATTCCTAATCTGAGCTTGAGTTTCCCTGTAGCAAACTTTTTATGTGTGATCATTAATAAGAAATCTGCAAAGCCGTAGAAGGCCTGGCTCAAGAACAAATGAGGAAATAAGGAAATGAATATTTAGAAACTTCACACAGGGATTTAAAAAAAGGAAATATGAAATGCAGAACGGACAATATTGCTGATTAATCACTACAGCACGCACAAAGCAACATGCAGAGATAAAAACTCTACAGGAGAGCCTGAGGAGAGATTAAGCCTCTCCAGTTCTTCTTGTACAATGAATGCAGAATCATCCAGCAATTAAATGGGTTTTGGTCTTACCAAATGTTAAAATTTCCTCTCTACCCATGCCTATGAAGAAAAATAGCTTTCATTTTCTAGTATCTTTCAGTTTTCACAGCCAATGCTAAAAAATTGAAGTGCCTCTCATGAAATCCTTAAAGTTTAGCTCAAAAAATAGAATGCCATTACTATAAATGCTTTTTGAGAAATATTCAACCTTCTCCTTAATCTAATAAAGATGTTCAAAAATGGAATATTACTGCTACTGTTATAAAATGACTGTGTGCAGAAGTAATATATAAATAGGAAAAGCAGCCTAGCTTTTCTTGGTAGTTGAATCCTGAGGTTGACTTAGTCTGGGGGTCTCTCTTTTGTATCTAATATTATTTAGTATGGAAGACGAATAGCATCGCCATAGTGAGATAAACAGAGTCTTCAAATGTTCTGTGTGTACAGAAGTACTAGAAACTGGGAAGACTAGGGGACTGAAATCCTGGTATCTACTTATGATTGTATCATCCTATAAAACCCCTTTATATTCTAAGGTGGTAGAATTGCATGTTGTGATATACCAAGGGATGAACTTACTGAAGAAGCAAAACATTCCACTAGGAACCTCTGCACCAACCAGAACAACTAACCAAGCACTTCTTTTACTCCATTAGCTCTTCTACCCTCAATGACTTGTGCCCCTAGCCTGAAGTAGAACTTACAACATGGTTCCTGTGAGCCACAGTTCCTACCCAGGGTGCAAAACCTCATGTGCCTTAACACTTGTCCTAAGTAGTAGTCTCACCCTACACCACCCGTCCAGAATTCATGGTGCTACTTATGCTCAATAAAGACAATTACACAAGTTTATTTAACTGAGTATTCACATTGACATCTGTCCCCTCCATGCATTCCACTGAAATGACTATAAGGAAATTTAAATTAGAATTAATTCGTGATATCCCTGAGATGAGAGAACAACTGAAGATCAGAGATCAACAACACTTATTGTGGGGAGCATTGTGCAATGTAGAACTATTGATTCACTATGTTGTATGCCTGCACCTAACATAACATTGTAGGTCAACTGTACTTCAATTAAAAAACTGGTTTCTTGAAGATAAAAAACCAAAACGATGATATTGAAAAATAAATTAGAGCAGAAACTCAATTTCAAAAGAATACCAGGAAAGGGTCTACAGTGGAGGTAGCAGTCACTACCATAGCCACAGAGAGACTACAGACCAAGAGTTGGTAAGAAAGAAGATAAGACTTGGCAGGTGATTTATTAAAGAGTTAGCTAAAGAAGGATTTTGAGCTTGGGCTATCAACCCCATCACTTGCTATCATCTCCTCAAGGCACTGTGAGTTCCTAAGATATAATTGCAGCAATGATCTCTAAAAACGTCGGCTGGTCTGTGTGAGGAAGATAGGAATTTGAGTGCGGATATAGACACTCCAAAGTAAAGCCCTTTTTGTGTCTGGTGAGGATGGGAGTTTAGGGGGTGTGTCCTGTCTTGCCAAATGACAGGTAGCACTCATGTACATGGAGACTACAGTTACCTTTCCCATTCAGGTAAAGGAGTTAGTAGGAAAACTAGACTCTACATATTCAGAATGTCCATATTGTATACCACATTAGCATCTCAGCCCTTTATCCATGAATGGGAATGGACAATTAATAATCATTTATTTTCAAGGACAATAAAGACATACACAAAAAAGAAAACTGACCTTGGATAAAACAGACAATTGAGAGATCAGAAGAGAAATTTTTAAAAAATCTTGTTAATGTGCTGAGAGATTTTGAAATATACTGATCTATAAGACAAGAATAGATTGCTATAAAAAAGCAGTAAAGAAAAATAATTTTTAAACTTTAAAAATTCAATTGATAGTCTGGAGGTTAATGCTAACCACCTGATTTCAAATCTTCCCATACTCTCTCAAAATGACATAAAATTAACACAAAAGTAAATATAATCATATAAAACTCACTTTTCAGCATTGGTAGGAGACAGAGAATGCCATGGACATCAAATAACATGTAAGTGGATAAAGAAAACAAATTCTAACAAGTATTGGAAATTACTAATTTTCCAAAAATAGGAGATTAGCTAAATCAACACAATGAAGTATTCTCCATGTGTAACAAAGAACTGGATGATCTCTATAAACTGATTGGAATGATTTTCTGGATTTATTGTTAAGTAAGAACACCAACATGTAAAAAGGCATATATAGAGCATATGTGCTCTGCTACCTTTAATAAAGAAGGGGAAATTATACATACACACACGCAGATATATATGTATATATTATACATGTATATATATCTGTGTGTGTATACACACACATACTGTGTGTGTGTGTGTGTGTGTGTGTGTGTATACACACTAATCTTTACAAAGAGATGCACAGGAATGAAAAACCAGAAAACAATGAAGTTAGTCACCTACAATGGTTAGTACAGGGGACCCAGTTGGAAGAGATTCAAGACATTTTTCTGAGTGTATCATTTGTAATATTTTTGACTTTTGGAACTCTGCTAATGTTTTACATATCAAAAAATAACATGAAATCAACAAAGATGGGAAAGGGAAAAAACTAAAACAGAAAGCAGACTGAAACAAAGGAACCAACTGTATTTCAAATTAATAACATATTGCACTAAAGAAGGGGAGAGATGAATTTCAGTAACTTATGAACACAGTGTGGACCATGTATCTTCTTGGTGGTGGTGATGGTGTGAAAAAAGGCAAGACAATACAGAATCACTTTTATTAGGCTTAGTTTTTTTTTTTTTTTTTTTTTTTTTTTTTTTTTTTTTCAACGTTTATTTATTTTTGGGACAGAGAGACAGAGCATGAACAGGCGAGGGGCAGAGAGAGAGGGAGACACAGAATCGGAAACAGGCTCCAGGCTCTGAGCCATCAGCCCAGAGCCCGACGCGGGGCTCGAACTCCCGGACCGCGAGATCGTGACCTGGCTGAAGTCGGACGCTTAACCGACTGCGCCACCCAGGCGCCCCTATTAGGCTTAGTTTTTATAGTAGTACTGGTGAAGCAATTCTGTAACTATTTTAGTTATATGATAGGATCAAGCAAATAACTAAATGTGTTGATGTTTTTGGGAGCAAGGAAGAAAGGTCATACATGTTTGGAATGAGAGAAGGCAAGGGAGGTCCCTATGGAGATAAATTAGAATGGGGATGTTGGTGTGAACTCATGAATTCTAAAATATGTATATGTATGTGTGCATGTACACAAATGTGCGTGTGTGTGTGTGTGTGTGTGTGTGTGTGTGTGTGTGTTCCAGCTCTATCTGCTGAAAGATCCAAGAAGCAGAGGCATTCCAAGAGTATGGGTACCTCTAGTACTCAGATCTTGCTCTGTAATACCTTTCCCCACTAAAAGTACCAGGGCTCCTCAGAGAAATAGTTGTTTCCAGAGCCAGGGAAGGGAAAGTACAAAATGAGTAAAAAGTCTTGTTAAGCTAGGAACAAGAAAATATATACACTTTTAAATGATGAAAGCATGTTAAAAGGACACAAGTGCTAACACACATAAGGATGCTTCAACAGATGAAATGTGGAACAATTTGATCATTAAAGTAAGAAGACAATAATGAATTACAGATTCAAAAAACAGGATTCTAGGGCCACCTGGGTGGCTCAATTGGTTGAGCATCTGACTTTGGCTCAGGTCATGATCTCGCCTCTTGTGAGTTCGAGTACTGCATGGGGCTCTGTGCTGACAGCTCAGAGCCTGGAGCCTGCTTCAGATTCTGTGTCTCCCTCTCTCTCTGCCCCTCCCCCACTCGCATTCTGTCTCTCTCTCTCAAAAGTAAATAAACATTAAAAAAAAACACTGGGTGGTCCTGATGATAAAGAGAGTCATGTGATACCAATAATATAAGAGTAACAACAATGTCATGAATGCAACTCCTTGAGCCTCTTTCTTGAAAGAAGGTCTCTTCCCTTCCCCTTTCCCTTCCCTTTCTCTTCCTTCCTTCCTTCCTTCCTTCTTTCCTACCTTCCTGTTATAATACCATGGAGTAAGGAGAAAGGAGAGGTTTTAATTACCTTTTGAGAAAGTTATATTTTCTTCTTAAATTAGACTTTAAATAGTTGTCACATATAATTTTTTTCATCATTCCTTTAGAAGCCTTGTTTTCAACAAACTACCCTTTGATCTCAATACTCCCTAAAATACTTCAGAAAACACTAGTGTCTCTTTACCTTTATACTCCTTTTCTATACATGGAAAGGACCACATGACCACTGGCTCTGGACTCTGTGGCCAGTTTATCCTTTTTGCTTCAATATTCAAATGTTTCAACATTAAATCAACCCCACTTTGACTTTGTGTCTCAGTTTTCATAGTTGAGCATTAACCAGCTTTCCACTTGTCCTCTAGTACCAGTAGCCTTGGGTCCTGTTCTTGCTGGGTCCCTTGTGTCAAATACCCGCCTAGTGTGCTAGGACCTAGAACAGGTCCTGCCTCATCAGACATCAGATCTACCTAGTGGACTGCTACTTAGATTTCCACATCTTTCTGGTTCCCACATTCACCTTTTGGGTCTAATTTTTTTTTAATATTTTTTTAATGTTTATTTATTTTCGAGAGAGAGAGAGAGAGAGAGAGAGAGAGCGAGCGGGTAAGAAGCAGAGAGAGGGTGACACAGAATCTGAAGCAGGCTCCAGGCTCTGAGCTGTCAGCACAGACCCCGATGTGGGCCTCAAACCCATGAACTGCGAGATCATTACCTGAGCTGAAGTTGAACGCTTAACCAACTAACCCACCCCGGTGCCCCTTGGGTCTGTCTAATCTTGACAACACTTTTTTTTTTTACTTCCTTAAAGCATCCTGATGCCACCTACCCACTTAGATTCCCATCTGTTGGCTGTCTTCACCTTCTCTGGAATCCATTCACCTAAAATTCTGAACCTTTCAGAAAATGGGTCTGGTCACCAAATGGGTATTTCTAGCTCCAGACCTGAACTTTTCTGTTTTGTCCAACCTGCTGAAAGAATACACTGATCCTCTCTATCTTCTTGCCCTTTCCCGTAACTGAAACCTGGTTTTCCTTTGGTGATGCCATTGCTTTGTCCCACTTCAGTTGTGACTTTTACCTTGACTCAGTGAACAAGGAGTATAGAGCAAAACCTTTGTCTGTGTGGAGGCATTCAGACTGTGTTTCTTCACTATTATTATTTACACCTACACTTGGAAATGCTAAATCCTTGTTCTGACCCTTGTCACCTCAAGCCTGACCTATTGTAATACACTCCAACTTTTTTCTGTACCTCTAAATTTTTCTTTCCACATACCAATCCATTCTGCCAGTCTGCCAAAATTATCTTTCTAAAAGAGAAAAACATTTCCGCTGAAAACTCCTTCTCTTGTTCCAAGTCTACTCCTTCTCTTGTTCCAAATCCAATGATTTTCTATCTCTTGGAAGGAATCGTGAATAATCATGAGTAATTCCTTGTCCTGGAGTCAAGGCCCTCCATTGGTTTTGTTACCCGTTGATGCTGACTTAGATCCAACACCTGTAAAATATTATATAAAAAAGCCACTCTAGGGGCATCTGGGTGGCTCAGTCGGTTAAGCGGCCAACTTTGGCTCAGGTCATGATCTCGCAGTCCGTGAGTTCAAGCCCCGTGTCGGGCTCTGTGCTGACAGCTCAGAGCCTGGAGCCTGCTTCAGATTCTGTGTCTCCCTCTCTCTGACCCTCCCCCGTTCATGCTCTGTCTCTCTCTGTCTCAAAAATAAATAAACGTTAAAAATAAAAAAATTAAAAAAATGCCACTCTATCTGGGCCAGCCATTGAGAGAGATGGCATGTAAAAATTGTTTGGAGACTTTTGACCATCTCAAATAGCACATATATATTTTGTACTACCAACAATAAACATACTCCTATTTCCAAGGAGACACACTTGAGAAATGACCTTCATTTCAATATCTGGAAACAATGGATCTTGTTGTTCTTTGATCATAGAGCTCACCTCTCATGTCCAGCACATCTCACTGGAGCATCCTGTGAATGCTACATGCCCCAAATTATAAGATCAGAAAATTAGTTAAAAGAGGGGATTATAAGAAGACTACTGAGACCCTTTAAGTAATAAATGCAGTTTGGCCATTGTGGAATTAAAGTAGAAATCAAATATGAACAGTTAGTAGCATTGGTAGAAACTTTCTCTTATGCCAGATACTTTATTCTTAACAAATCTAAACCAGATGAATATACATACATATATGTATGTATATATATATATACATATATATATATATATATATATATACACACATATATACATACACACACTACATTGCCATTTAAATATGAACCTTTCTAACCAACTCTGTCCCTGCTATACTTGGTATCAGTTACTAAGGTCCCTGACCAGTATGGTATTATTTTATTGAAGTTGTTTTGGCTGAGAAAAATTTCAATTTATCAGTCATAAATAAGGATAATTCATCATGTCTATTCTGTCTTTTGGTTTGGGCCCTATCTGAAATATTGCTTTAGTTTTCACTATATTTATCTTTTAAATGAATTTAAGAACATTTGTTAAAATTAGTCATGAATGATCTGCTCAGATACTATATACAAAGTTTTTGATAGATTAGTAGCTCTGAATCTCGAATGCAAAAGTCATGAAGTTGAATGTTTTTTTCTGTTTAAAATCTTTCATATGTTCCTGAACTTGATTTAGAAAATTTTAACTCAGCTCTACTAATTCCATAATTTGGGGGCTTGGTGCTAATTATAAAATTGAAAATAGTTTCTTCTCATACAACAATGCTTATCATACATTAAAAAGTAAAAAGAGAAGATTATAAATCAGTTTTTATTTTTTAGTTGAGTTTTATCTTCAACTTTAGTTAGGTACAACTATATACAATTCACACATTTTCAGGGTATAGTTTTATGTTTTGACAAATTGTATAAGAACCATCATAATCAAGACAGAACATGTCTTTTTTTTAATTTAATTTAATTTTTTATTTTTAAAAATTTATATCCAAATTAGTTAGTATATAGTGAAGCAATGATTTCAGTAGATTCCTTAATGCTCCTTACCCATTTAGCCCACCCCCCCTCCCACAACCCCTCCAGCAACCCTCAGTTTGTTCTCCATATTTATGAGTCTCTTTTGTTTTGTCCCCCTCCCTGTTTTTATATTATTTTTGTTTCCCTTCAAGACATAGAACATTTCTATCATCTTCCCACCTCCAGTCTCAGGCACCCACTATTCTTGTTTTAGACTTATTTTTTAAGAAATTCATATAAATGGAGTAATACAGAATTTTAAATTTGGTGTCAGGTTTCTATAAATCAGTTTTTAAATGCTCCAATTTCTTATTGTTATATAACAAAATATAACAAAATGATTGTTATCTTTTAATAATGATAGTATACTAGTAAACATCTGTGACTCGTCACACATTCTCATTCCTTCTCCTTCACTGGTGAGCCCCAGTTCTCATTATGGTGTCAAGCTCTCCATTACTACAGCCCTTGTGCTCTGGGAGATGAGCTTCACCCCTGGTTCCCTGAGTTAGTCAGTGTTGAACCTATAAGGGACTCAGAGTCAGGCCCATTCAAAGCCAACTCAAATCTGAAGCTTTGGTTTTAGCCATAAGGGTTGCAAAGTCTTGTCCCATGAGATTTGGAACTTTAGAGTAGTTGGAGTGTAGCCATGCTGCAGTCTTTAAGAGGTAGCCCACCTGAAAATAAAGCCAGCTTCATGCATGGCAAAGTCAGAGATGATGAGAAAGGAATCTGGTCCTCACAACATCCTTTGACCTTAAGTCAACTGGCACCTGAAGCTAATTCAATCTCTGCTGTTTTCAGTTCTAGTGGGCAATAGATCTCCTCTTTGTTTAAGCAAATTTAATTGCCTTTTCCCATTATATATAGTAGAAAGATTCCTAACGCTTATAAATTATGGATGATTTTTCTCTTAGTGTCTTTCTATATTTTCAATTTTTCTATGATAGACATAATACCTATAAATAGAATCCTTCCCCCCACTATGCACAAGGGCTACACAATTGTTTTTAATTCTCCAAAATAGTATTATCAAATTACTTCCTTTATTTTCATGTTGAAAAGTATAGTTCTTCTGTTAAGTTTGCATCTGTATCTTATTTTGCAGATAAAGAATATATTCCCTTAAAAACTAACTTATTCCTAAAAAAAATAAAATAAAATAACTTATTCCTAAATCCTGTTTAAGATATTTTGGTAACTGACAATACCCAGAATGGTTTCAGAATAATCTTCTTACTTTCTCTGAAGCTAACTTATATTTAAGAAAGCCTCAGTTTTCCTTATCTATGTCAATGTATTATAGGCTACATTTATTATTTTATGTAGATTTCCATCCCAGAATAAGGGAACTTTGACACATATTTTTCTTTTGAAATAACTCTTTGTAAGTAGTTGCTATGCGTATTATTAATACTATGCCCTGTATTTACATAAACTCTCACAAAATAAATTTGATTATTGAATATTTGCTGAGAAACAGTCTGAGTTCCTGATCTTCTCAGGTTAAATTTGCAGAAATCAGGGACATTGAAACATGGGGGTAGGATGGAGGAGAGGGATAGGTGTCATCTTTAAATAAGAGGAGCCAGAAGCTCTGCATGAAAATCTGGAAAAAATAAATTATGTATTGTCTTAGTACTTGCAGGCTGCTATAATAAACTACCATAGACTGGGCAGCTTATAAAAAACAGAATTTACTTTTCATAGTTCTAGAGGCTGGGAAATGCAAGATCAAGGCGCTGGCAGATCTAGTGTCTGGGGAGGATCTGCTTCCTAGCTTGTAGACAGCTGTCTTGATTCTCTCTCCTCACATGATGGAAGAGGCCAGAGACCTCTCTGGGGTCTCTTTTATAAGGGTACTAATACCATTCATGTGGGACCCTCCCTCATGATCTAAGCACCTCTCAAGACCCTGCCTCCAAATACCAGCACATTGGGGATTAGATTTAAACATGTGAATTGGGAAGTGGGAGGATACACATTGTCTATTGTATGTTATGTTTCAGGAATTTGTTTTAGGCACTAAATATATATAGATGAAAAGTGCCTTCCCATACTCCAGGACCATAGCTATTTAGTGAGTGGTGACATTTGTGTGGTTTTAGTTAGCTCATTCATGTGGGAGACCTATTTGCCAGTTAAGGCTTTTGGTGAAAAGTAAGAAAACTGGCTCTTTAAAACTTAAGCAAAAAGTTAACTTTTGGAAGGATCTGGCATGGTTCACTAAATAAAACAGTAGCTGAAGAACCAGGCTGGAAAGGACAGGAAGCAGGGATGCTTTGGGCATTCCACAATAGAGACTAATCTATAATTTCAAAACATCAGCTCCATAATTTTTCCCTCTCTTTGTCTCTCTCCTAAAAATATAAAGTTCTAGAATACAAATAATCAGGCTGAGAAGGGCAAAGCATCTTGTCTTGATAAATTCATCAATTCTGCTTTTACCAGAATAATAAAGGAATAGATACCAGGCAGCAAAAACTATAATGTTTACTTACTATATTCAGTTAGAATTTAGCAGTGGGTATAAAACTTGGCTCCTCAACACCCCCACTCATGAGATGGATCGTTCATGTTTTAGGGTTACTCCTTATGGGTACCTCCCATCTTGTGAAATTATTCTGTAAAGTACTCAGCACAATGCTGCTCATATATTAAGCTATCAATAAATGTGGGCAGTTACTACCGCTTTTGTCATTCCAAAATGATGCCTTAGTAAGTCTTTTATATATTTCATTATGTTGTCCTGGGAAAAGTTCATATTAGGCCACTCCTTACAATATCTGAGGATAGTGGCATAACAATCACTCTACTAGTACATTTTGGAATTAGTCTGGACAAGGAAGAAATTTGACTTTTGACCTGGAATGAGACCTGAATAAGAAGTAGAAGAAGTAGAGCAAAAGCTGGGGAACTGACCTGCCTGGGCTTTAGGGATTGGGCTTAGAAATGTATCCTGGTGGGTCAGGTATAAGATTCAGGGTATAAGGAAACATGCCTGCCCTTATTAACCATTTACGGCAAGCGACTTTTTGGTTTCAATGTTTAACTCCCTTGTAGTAGAAGTAGACATCTACAAGATTGCCATGGCTTCATCTTCCTGTACCTCAACTTTGGGCCATGTGACTTGCTCTGGCCAATGGGATATTAGATGTTAATGAGTAGAGGCTTGAAATATACTTGCCCCTTAGGGCTTCTTATTCTGCCATTTTCATGAGAACAGAATGAAACACATGGCCCCACAAAAGACACTTGGAACAGAGCCACCCAAGCTGACTTTCAGATGCATTGCTGAGAAACAGATGCTTATTGTAATGTGTCACAAAATTTTAGGGTAGCTGGTGAGCAGCATTATTGTGGCAATAACTGAGTGACACACTATTTTTAAAATTATTTTTTTAATTTTTTTAATGTTTATTTATTTTTGAGAGAGAGAGAAACAGAGTGTGAGTGGGGGAGGGGCAGAGAGACATGGAGACACAGATCTGAAGCAGGCTCCAGGCTCCCAGCTGTCAGCACAGAGCCCATCACGGGTCTTGAACTCACCAGCTGGAAGATCATGACCTGAGCCGAACTTGGAAGCTTAACTGAATGAGCCACCCAGGCACCCCTAAAATTCTTTATATGTAGTTGGGAGATGGAAGATTAGAGGATGTGCAATGATCTCTAGCACAGATCACTGGGAATCCGCAAATTGGCAATGAATTGAAATTTGATGGATGTATTTTCAGATATGATTGTTATAAAACCTCTGTAGTTCACAGAATTGATGTTCCACCATTTTATAATGTAGAATTCACAAAAAATATTTATGACTTAATATTGTTAAAGAAGTTCTCTCTTCAAAATTATGTGGTTCCAACGATTAATGAAAAAATATGAAAATTTTAAGTAGAACTTAATTAGCACCCTTTTAAGTGTCCATGAGAATTAGAAAAGAATAATGACATTTGGAAGCTATTTTCAATTTTAAGAAGTTAATTGTTTCATGTCTGAATAGAGTGACAACACAGTCCTAAAAGATCTACTCAATAGAGTATGTAGAAGGCAAGTTCTATTTTTAACGCTATTTAAACAAAAGAAATGGATTAACATTTAAGTGAATAATATTAAATAATAAAAAACAAAGTTTTATACTTAAAATTATTATAAGATTGTCCTAAGATGCCTTAATTTTCTCCTAGTGGTGTATTTCTTTTATTCTTTTGTAAAGATGTCATGCAAACTTTGGAAATAAAAAGTTTTATTTTCAAGGAGTGGTTTTTTCTTAAGACTTTTGTACAGTTGACTTTTAAAAGATCATAGTGTTAGTTGGAGTGTTCCTAGAAGCGGATTTTTCAAAAGATCAAAATATGTTCGACTGATCCATAGGGCAAAAGTAAAACCTTTGGGTCCCAAGCTATTTCTGTCATAGATAAAATGATAAAATTTAAATTTACTAAATAACCCAAGTAAATATTAAAGGCTCATCTATTGGGAGGAATATAAAAACAAAATTGAGTATGAGTAATGGTAGTGGTTACTACCTGTTTCAGTTGCCTATTTCTGTAAGCAAACTACCTTCAAATTAGTGGCATGCAACAAGGATCATTTATTGTTATCTCTCACAGATATGAGGGTCAACTGGACTCGGCCAGGCATTTTTCACTGATGGTGTCTCCTGCAGTAAAGGTAGACAGTGGCTGGGGCTAGAGATATCTTGATGGTTTCTCAGCTCACATGTCTGGCACATAGGCTGGGCACACTCAAAAATCTGTACCCACTGAAGTGGGTTTCAATATCTACTTGCTTCCTGTCTGTCCAGTAACATTATAACCAATATTGGTAAATGTTTGCTTTGCAAACCTCCCCAGTGGTCATCTTATTTTAATTAAATAATAGTATACCTATAGAAGGCTGGGAATATGGCAGAGTAGGAGGACCCTAAGCTTGCCCTGACCTACAGATACGACTAGATAACACTCATAACATTAATGACCCAGAAAATTACTTGGAGACAGGCAGAAGGAACTCCACAATCAAAAGTAGAGGAGAGGCCACATTGAAGAAGGTAGTAAAGGCAGAGAGGCGGGGCACCTGGGTGGCTCAGTTGGTTAAGTGTCCGATCAGCTCAGGTCATGATCTCCTGGTTCATGAGTTCAAGCCCTGCATCAGGCTCTGTGCTGACAGCTAGGAGCCTGCTTTGGATTCTGTGTATCCCCCTCTCTCTACCTCTCCCCCACTCACACTCTGTCTGTCTCTATCAAAAATAAAATAAAACATTCTTTTAAAAAAGGCAAAGAGGCAATTTGAGACCTAAAATGACCATGGCCACCTATGGAGGGGTGGAAGCCAAGGGTGCTGAGAAGGGTGAAAAACAGACTATCACATGGGAGAGCCTGCAAGGGAAAAACAAACACCATACAAAGCCATAACATTTGGCTTTGAAAGTTAGACTGGAAAATTTCTGAATTCTTAGAACCAGCAGGACTTAAAGCATAGAATTCTAAACATCAGCAAGCTCAGCTCTGGGAGAACCCTCAGGGTGTTAAGAAACTGAGTCCCCACCCTCAAAGAGATAGCACACCAAACAGCTTCAGCAGATACAGCATAGAACCAGTAGTTTGAAAAATGCTGGGGAAAGACAGGAAGGAGAGTGATTTACTCATCACAGAGCATGTCCTAGAGATACAGGATCTCAGAGAGACTCTTCCAAAATAAAAGAGGTGGTAGACATAAACACACAGCCACCTGCAGGAAGTCAGTGCCCACACTTCCTACAGAACTTGCTTGCACCAAGCCCTGCCCCATCACTTCAGTGGATCCACTCTTCCCAGTTATGCTTGTCTCAGTCCTGGTGCTGCCAGTTCCTGCCCCCACAAGACCACTGCAAATCTCCCCAGAACTTCGACCCCTGCCTTTTGCAGGGGCCTCAGCCTTGGCAGTGCCAGCAGCTGCCATACTGGCTGCTGTGACAGAAATGGTAGGCACTACACAAACCTGAGGCACACCACCCATGTGTTCTTTGCAGACCTATTTAGCCAGCCCAGTCACAATGCAGAGGCTCCAGGTCTTATTTAGCAAGCAGGCAGGTGTGTACCTTGTTAAAATGCACCCTACCCCAGGTGTGGATCAAACACTGCTCACAACAGCCAAGAGAGCCACTGCAGACAATTGGACTGAAGGAATAAGAGTCCAGAACAAAACAGGGAACATGCAACACACAGAAGAGTCATTCCCTGAAGTGTCAGGTCCTGGGGAACAGGGAACATTGTGCTACAGGGCACTATAAAACCTCTTCTTCATAAGGTTACTGCTTTTCAAGAGCAGGGGATGTAGATGACTTTCATAATACATGGAAACAGACACAGAGTTAGACAAAATGAGGAAACAGAAGAATATGTCCCAAAGCAAAGAACAGGACAAAATCACAGGAACAGACTTAAGCAAAATGTATATAAGTAATATCCTGAAAGAGAATTTAAAGTAATGATCATAAAGATACTCACTGGACTTGAGAAAAGAGTGGAGGACATCAGTGAGACCCTCAAAAAGAGAGAACAAAAACAAGAACCAATCAGAGATGAATGAAATTAAAAATACACTTGGTGGAACAAATGGTAGGCTTGAGGAAGCAGAGGAAGGAATTAATGAACCTGGAAGATAGAGTAATGGAAAGTAATCAAGATGAACAAATGAGAGAAAATAAGTTATGCAAATTGATAATAATCTTAGGGAAACCAGTGACTGCATCAAATGTAATAACATTCACATTATAGGGATCCCAGAAGAAGACAGAAAAGGGGGCAGAAATTTTATTTGAAGAAATAATAGTTGAAAACTTCCCTAATCTGGGGATGAAAAAGCTATCCAGATCCACGGTGACACAGAGATCCCCCCAAAGTCAACCCAAGGAGATCCATAATGGGACATGTAATAATTAAAATGGCAAAAAGTAGTGATAAAGAAGAAATTTTAAAAGCAACAAGAAGAAAAGAAGATAGTTACATACAAGTTACATACAAGAAGATAGCCCCATAAGGCTATCACTGGACTTTTCAGCAGAAACTGCATGCCAGAAGGGAACAACAGCATGATATATTCAAATTGTTGAATGGAAAAAAATCTGGAGCGAAGAACAGTCTATCCAGCAAGGCTATCATTCAGAATAGAAGGTGAGATAGTTTCTCAGATAAACAGAAACTACAGGAGTTCATGACCACTAAACCAGTCCTACAAGAAATATTAAAGGGAATTCTTTGAGTGGAAAGGATAGACCATAAGTGAGAGGATAAAAAGCAGGAAACACAAAAGTAGTGAAATAAGTATATATGTAAAATCAGCCAAGAGATTCATAAAACAAAAGGATATAAAAGGATATCTAAATATATATGACACCATATACCTAAAACATGGGGTGGGGAGAGGACCAATAATGGGTTCAAACTTAAGCAACCATCAACTTAATAGAGACTGCTATATGCAGAAGATGCTATATGCAAATCTAATGGTAACCACAAATCAAAAACCAGTAACAGATATGCAAAGAATAAAGAAATATTTCCAAGAATACCACTAAATAAAGCCAACAAACAATGAAAGGGAGGAAAAGAAGAAAGGATCAAAGAAAAACTACAAAAACAGCCACAAAACGAGCAACAAAATGGCCATAAATACATATCTATCAACAATTATTTTGAATGTAAGTGGACTAAATGCTCCAATCAAAGCACATAGAGGGATAGAGTGGATAAAAACACAAGACTCACCTACATGCTATCTATAAGAGACACATTTCAGGGCTAAAGATACCTGAACATTGATAGTGAAGAGATGGAGAAACATTTGTCATGCAAATGGATGTCAAAAGAAAGCTGATATAGCAATATTCATATCAGACAAAATAGACTCTAAAACAAAAACTGTAACTAGAGACAAAGTAGGCCACTATATAATCATAGAGAACAATCCAGCAAGAAGATATAACAACTGTAAATATTTACGCATCCAACACAGGAAAACCCAATACATAAAGCAGCTAATAACAAACATACTGGAAGTGCTCAATAGTAATACAATAGTAGTAAGGGACTTTAACACCCCACCAACATCAATGGACAGATAATCCAAATGGAAAATCAACAAGGACACAGGAGCTTTGAATCACACATTGGACCTGATGGATCTAACATATATTCAGAACATTCCATCCTAAAATAGCAGAATACACATTCTTTTATTTTCAAGTGCACATGGAACATTCTCCAGAATAGATCACATATTAGGACACAAAACAAGTCTCAACAAATTCAAAAAGATCAAAGTCATACCATGCATCTTCTCTGACCACAATGCTAAAAAACTAGAAATCAACCACAAGAAGGTATCTGGAAAGACCACAAATACATAAAGGTTAAATAACATGCTATTAAAAAGTGAATAGGTCAATGAAGAAATTAAAAATTACATGGAAAGAAATGAAAATGAAAACACAACAGTCCGAATTCTTTGGACTGCAGCAAAAGCAGTTCTAAAAGGGAAGTTAATAGCAATACAGGTCTACCTCAAGAAGCAAGAAAATCTCAAATAAACAACCTAACTTTACACCTAAAGTAGCTAGAAAGAGAAGAACAAACAAAACCCCAAATTAGCAGAAGGGAGGAAATAATAAAAATGAGAGCAGAAATAAAAGATATGCAAACTCAAACAGACAAACAATAGAGCAGATCAATAAAACCAGGAAAAGGTTCTTTGAAAAGATTAATAAAATTGGTAAACCTCTAGCCAGACTCATCGAAAAGAGAAGGAGAGAGAGAGAGAGAGAAAGGAGAAAGGGACCCAAATAAACAAAATCACAAATGAAAGAGGGGATAAAACAACTAATAGCACAGAAATACAAACAACTGTAAAAGAATATTATGAAAATTATATGCCAACAAATTGAACAACCTAGAAGAAATGAATAAATTCCTAGAAACATATAACCTACCAAAACTGAAGAAGCAAGAAGAAAGAAAATTCGAACAGACCAATTAACAGCAATTAAATTGAATCAGAATTCAAAAAACTCCCAACAAACAAAAGTCCAGGACCATATGACTTCACAGGCAAATTCTACCAAACATTTAAAGAAGAGTGTGTACATATGTACACACACACATACACACATATATAGAGAGAGTATAATGCTAAGCGAAGTCAGTCAGAAAAAGAGAAATACCATATGATCTCATTCACATGTGGAATTTAAGAAACAAAACAAACAAGGCAATAAAGAAAGAAAGAAAGAGAGAGAGAGAGAGAGAGAGAGAGAGAGAGAGAAAACACTACATAAAGTCTTAACTATAGAGAACAAACTAAATGTTACTAGATTGGAGGTGGGTGAGGGGTATGGGTAAAATAGGTGATGAGGATGAAGAGTAACTTACCATGATGAGCATGGAGTAATGTATAGAATTGTTGAATCATGAGATTATATATCTGAAACTATATATTAACTATACTGGAATTTTTTTTAAAGTTTAAAAAAAGAATATATTATACAGTTACTATACATGAGGCCACTGCCATAACCTGTCACTATCATATTTCACTCACATATTGGAAATATATAACCTAATTTTAGAAAAAAGAAAATAAAATCAATGTATATTACTAGAAATCTCAAGGGAGAAACTAGATTACCCCAGCAAGTTATTTTCCCTCTTACTTTTGTATGTTTACTCATGCTTTGAAAAGCAGTTTGTTAAAAAAAAATAGTCTTTCTTTTTTGGAGCAGTTTTAGGTTTACCGAAAAATTGAATAAAAAATACAGAGTTCCCCTGGGGCGCCTGGGTGGCTCAGTCGGTTAAGCATCCGACTTCGGCTCAGGTCACGATCTCACGGTCTGTGAGTTCGAGCCCCGCGTCGGGCTCTGTGCTGACAGCTCAGAGCCTGGAGCCTGTTTCAGTCTGTGTCTCCCTCTCTCTCTGACCCTCCCCCGTTCATGCTCTGTCTCTCCCTGTCTCAACAATAAATAAAATGTTTAAAAAATTTTTTTAAAAATACAGAGTTCCCTTATCCACCCCCCACTGCCAGTCTCTCCTATTATTAAGATCTTAAAGTGTTTAGTTTACATGTTACAGTTTGTGAACCAATATTGGTACAATATTATGAACTAAAGTCTATAGTTTATATCAGGATTCACTCTTTGGGATGTATAGTTCTATGGGCTAAGAAATGCATAACGTCATGTATCTGCCCTTATAGCATCATGCAGAAAAGTCTCACTGCCCTAAAAGTGCCGTGTGTTCCACCCACCCATTCATCCTTCACTTCCACACTGCCCCAGCCTTCTTACAACTGCTGATATTTTTTATTGTCTCCATGGTTTTTTTCTCTCTAGAATATCATACAGTTGGAATTGTATGTAGCCTTTTCAGACTGGCTTCTTTCACTTAATAACATGCATTTAAGTTTCTTCTATGTCTTTTAATCTTTTTTAATGTTTATTTCTTTTTCAGAGAGAGAGACAGAGAGACAGAGAGAGACAGAGCATGAGCAGGGGAGGGGCAGAGAGAGAGGGAGACACAGAATCCAAAACAGGCTCCAGGGTCTGAGCTCTCAGCACAGAGCCCAATGTAGGGCTCAAACTCATGAACTGTGAGATCATGACTGAGCTGATGTCAGTTGCTTAACTGACTGAGCCACCCAAGGTGCTCCCTTCCATGTCTTTTAATGGTTTGATAATTCACTGAATAATATTCCACTGTGTGGATGTGTGGTTTGTTTATCCATCCACTTATTGAAGGATATCTTGGTAAAAACATGCACTTTTATGAAAAGAACTTAAATAGTTCTGGGATGATTCTACAGAGATTCTTCTGATAATGATGACATAGCCAGGTGGTTATAATTTGCAGGAACCTAATAAGACAGCTTTACTGAATGGTTGGGAAGCAAAAACCTGGTAATGTAGTTAAGATTGTCAAGATTTTTCTAACTAAATGATTTTGTGGCCTTCCAACATAGTGAAAGATTTAATTGCCTATGACACTTTGCATTCATAGCAAGAGGAGGAAAAATGATTAAAAAGTAGTTAGCTGGATGATAGCTTAGGTTTAAAATGAGTGTTCCTTTCTCTTTTCTTTGTCCCTCTCTCTGCACAGAGAAAGATGTCTAGGACCTAAGAAACCTGTAGCTATGGTATTTGGTAGACCAGCCTGGCCTGTTCCAAAACACAAAATGCACATCACTGGGGCACAGTGTATGTGAATATCTAGACTTTGTGGCCATTGAAATGTGTGACTGAAGCTAGCCTCCTCCAGGTTCTACAGGTTAAGCAGAAATTTATTCATCTTCTGGCCAACACAAATCTTGTGAGATAACATTTAACTTTCTAATGCCATTGATAAGGTCAACCTTGCAGATAATTATGCTGCTTCCCCAGGATGGCAAGTATTATTGGTGGGTAGAGTGGGTATAAGGAGCCTTAATCTCTCTTTGAGAGTCTAAACTCAGGGCTTTACATTTTTAAATAATTTAACTGACAAGTTTTTGAGCTCTTACCTGCCCAGTACTGTGCTAAGAGGTTATCATGCATTATCTCTTTTAAACCTCACATCTACTCTTGGAATTGGTACCATTAAAGAGATAAAGGCTGGAATTTAGAGAACAGTTAATTAACCCTGGAGCTAGAGAACAAACTAGGTCTGACTCCCAACCCACACTTTTTTCCCCTATACTAACAGTATTTTAGATTTTACATTATATATATATATACATTATATATGTATATATATATATAACATTTATATATGTAATATATACAACAAATATTGCATATAATTATAAAATTATGAAATGTACAAAGCTTAAATATACAACTGTGAAGGAATATACATGCATACAAACACACACAAAACTCTTCCAAGGAATATACACACGTACATACACACACATAAAACTCTTCAGCTCAAGGTATAAAATATATCACCCCAGAAAATTCCCTGTGCTTCTTTCCTATTAATACTCTCACCAATTCACCATCAACCCACAGGTAAGTGCTATTTTGGTCTTTATTATCACAGATTTATCTTTCCTGTTCTTGAAGAACAAACAAACATAAATGGAATCATACATACTAAGTTATTTCACATCTGGTTTCTTTTTTCAACATAGTGTTTGAGACTCATCCATGTTTTTGCATGTATTCATAACTTGTTCTTTTACATTGCTGAGTGATATTCCATTGTAGGACTATACCACAGTTCATTTATTCTTTCTTCTAAAGATGATTCTAATTTTCCATTTCCATTTTTTCACTATTATGATTAAGCTGCTATGAATATTCTTGGCAAACATTTTTGTGGTTATATGCACTCATATCTTTGTAGTATATACCAAGAAGTGGGGATAATGGGTCTGAAGGTAGATGTCTGCTGACACTTTTGAGGAATTTCCAGAGATAACACTAATCACTTAGGTATATATTCTATATTCTTCCCGGCCTCTTAAAAATACATTTATATATATGTATATATTTACATTTATGTATATGTATATACATTTATAATATATAAATACATATAAATACATAAAAGTACATACATTTATGTATTTACAAATATTAGATATATGTTTTAGTTAAAGTGGAACCACCATTTTTTTGTTTACCAATACCTCATGAAAACATTGCATATATATTTCACATATGATTCATACATATAGATATAATTTTAAATGTCTGAATATTATTTCTTTGCATGGATTTTAGTAGATGCAATGGGCCCCATCCAGATCCACTTTATTTGGTCAGCACACCCAGCACTATCTGCTAACCCTACCTGTTAATAGCTTACAGGTTATTTACACACCAGTTCCACTGCAGCTCCAGGAGTGGGCTAGGGGCAGACAACGGGGCTAACTACAGGCCCCACACACCAATAAAAGCTTCTCAGGGGAAAACACATGGAAAGCATCTTGCATTTTGGTGGTAATGCATCTCGGCAAATGCCTGGCCTGACTCAACTCAACCTCAAAGTAACCCCAGACTAACCCACTAAAAATACAGGGACCAAACACTGCCTACAACAGGCAAAGAGGACCACTGGAGACAACTGGACTGAAGGCCAACATGGCTCAGCCACAACAGCAGGGATACAAGCAACACACATAGAAGCACCAGGTTCTGGTGAACAGGGGATGTGGCACTGCAGGGCACTATAGGAACTCTTCTTCATACGACCACTACTTTCAAGAGCCGGAGACATAGATGAACTTCCTAATACACAGAAACAGAGAGTCAGACAAAATGAGGATACAGGAAAATGCGTCTCAAGTGAAAGAACAGGACAAAATCACAGCTAGAGAGCTAAATGAGATGGAGATAAGTAATATGTCTTAAGGTATTGGTCTTTAAGATAGAGAACTTAAAGTAATGGTCATAATGATACTGGATACAAAAAGATAGTGGAGGAGGTCAATGAGACCCTCAATAAGAGATAGAAAAGATAAGAACCAATCGAAGATGAAGAACTCAGTAACAGAAATCAAAAATATACTAGATGGAATAAACAGTAGACTACAGAAAGCAGAAGAACAGATCAATGACCTGGAGAACAGAGTAATGGAAAGCAATTAAGTGGAACAACAGAGAGAAAAAAATAATAACAAATGAAAATAGACTAATGGAATTCAGTGAATAACATTTACATTATAGGGATTCCAGAAGAACAGAGAGGAAGGGGCAGAACAATTTTTTGAAGAAATAATAGCTGAAAACTTCCCTCAATCTGGGGAAGGAAACAGATATCCAGATCTAGGAGACATAGAGAACACCAACAAAATCAACTCAAGGAGGTCCACACGAAGACATATAGTAATTAAAATGGCAAAAAGTAATAATGATAAATAGAGAGTTTTAAAGCAGCAGGGAAAAGAAAACAGTTCCATTCAAGGAAAACCCCTTCAGGCTATCAGCTGATTTTTCAGTAGAAATCTTACAGGTCAGATGGGAGTGTCATGGTGTATTAAAAATGTTGAATGAGAACAATCTGAAAACAAGAATACTCTACCCAGCAAGGCTATTGTTCAGAATAAAAGGAGAGATAAGGAATTTATCAGGCAGAAAAAAAGTTAAAGGAATTCATTACCACCAAACAAGCCCTACAGGAAATGTTAAAGTAGACTGTTTGAGTTGGGGGGGGGGGGGGAGACCATAAGTAAGAGTAAGAGAAGTAGACAACAAAAAGGAGTAAAATTAAGTATAACTACAAAAATCAGTCAAGCGTTTCACAAAATAAAAGGATGTAAAGTATGAGGCCATATATCTAAAATTTGGGGAGGAGAACAGAAAGAATGGGTTCAAACATAAGCAACTATCAACCTAATATGGACTGCTATATGCAGAAGATGTTATATACAAATCTAATTATAACCATAAATAAAAAACTGGTAATAAATATGGAAAAAATAGAATAAGAAGTCCAAGTATATCACTGAGCCAGCAAACTGTGAGAGAAGAGAACAAGAAAGGGCAGAGAAGAACTACAAAAACAAACATAAAAGAAGTAACAAAATGGTAGTAAGTACATACCTATCAATAATTAGTTTGAATGTAAGTGAACTAAATGTTACAATCAAGAGACATAGGGTGACAGAATAAAGAGCAAGACCCCTCTATGTGTTGCCTATAAAAAAAGACTCATTTCAGGGGCGCCTGGGTGGCGCAGTCGGTTAAGCGTCCGACTTCAGCCAGGTCACGATCTCGCGGTCCGGGAGTTCGAGCCCCGCATCAGGCTCTGGGCTGATGGCTCAGAGCCTGGAGCCTGTTTCCGATTCTGTGTCTCCCTCTCTCTCTGCCCCTCCCCCATTCATGCTCTGTCTCTCTCTGTCCCAAAAATAAATAAACGTTGAAAAAAAAAATTAAAATAAATAAATAAATAAATAAATAAATAAATAAATAAATAAAAAAGACTCATTTCAGACCTAAAGATACCTGCAGATTGAAAGTGAAGGGATGAAAAACCATTTATAATGCAAATGGAAGTGAAAGAAAGCCAGAGTAGCAATATTTACATTGGACAAAATAGACTTTAAAACAAAGATTGGAGCTGGAGATAAGGCCACTATATAATCAAAGGGAATAATTCAACAAGAAGATATAATAATTGTAAATATTTAAGCACCTAACATGGAAACACCCAAATACATAAAGCAGCTAATAACAAACAGACAAGAAGTAATCAATAGTAATACAATAATAGTAGGGGACTTTAACACCCCACTTATGTCGACGGATAGATCCTCCAAACAGAAAATCAATAAGGAACGGTGGCTTTGAATCACACATTTGACCAGATGTATCTGACTGAGATATCAGAACATTCCATCCCAAAATAGCAGAATGCACATTCTTTTCAAGTGTACATGGAACACTTTCCAGAATAAATCATGTATCAGGCCAGAAAACAAGTCTTAACAAATTTAAAAAGATTGAAGTCATATCATACATCTTTTCTAACCACAATGTTATGAAACTGGAAATCAATCACAAAAAAAATAAAATAAAAATCTGGAAAGAACACAAATACATCAAGATTAAATAACATGCAACTAAACAATGAAGGGTCAACCAAGAAGTCAAAGATGAAATTTAAAAACACATGGATATGAATGAAAGTGAAGAAAGTTTATAGGGGTGCCTGGGTGGCTCAGTTGGTTGAGCACTTGATTCTTGAGTTTGGCTCAGGTCATAATCTCATGGTTGTGAGATCAAGCCCTGCATTGGTCTCTGTACCGAGCATAAAGCTTGCTTGGGATGGACTCTCTCTCTCTCTCTCCCTCTGCTCCTCTCCCTTGCTCTCCCTCTCTAAAATTAAAAGAAAAAAATTATTAAAAAATTAGAATATTTGAGCAGACTGATTATGAGCAATGAAAAGGGAAGTTTATAGCAAGTTTAGAGGAGCAAGAAAAATCTCAAATAATTAACCTAACCTTACACGTACAGGAGCTAGAAAAAGAAGAATAAATAGAACCCCAAACCAGCAGAAGGAAGGATATAATAAAGATTGGGGTAGAAATAAAGGACCAGATGACCATCATAGGTGAATTCTACCAAACATTTAAAGAAAAGTCAATACCTATTCTTTTCAAACTATGCCAAAAAATAGAAGAGAAAGGAAAGCCTCCAAATTTATTCTATGAGGCCACTATTACTCTGATACCAAAACCAGATAAAGACACTATAAAAGTAAAGAACTACAGGCCAATATCTCTAACGAACATAGATGCAAAAAAAAAAAAAACCCTCAAAAAATACTAGCAAACCAAATTCAACAATACATTAAAAAAATCATTCACCACGATCAAGTGGGATTTATTCCTGGGATGCAAGGGTTGTTCAATATTTGCAAATTAATCAGCATGATACATCACATCACTAAGAGAAAAGATAAAAACCATATGACTGTTTCAATAAATGCTGAAAAAGCATTTGGCACAGTACAACATTCATTCACAACAAAAACCCTCAACAACGTAGATTTAGAAGGAATATACCTCAGGAAGCCTGGGTGGCTCAGTCGGTTGAGCGGCCAACTTCGGCTCAGGTCATGATCTCACACTTCGTGAGTTCGAGCCCCGCATCGGGCTCTGTGCTGACAGCTCAGAGCCTGGAGCCTGCTTCGGATTCTGTGTCTCCCTCTCTCTCTGCTCCTCCCCTGCTCATGCTCTGTCTCTCTCTGTCTCAAAAAAATAAATGAAAACATTAAAAAAATTTTTTAAAAAATAGAAGGAATATACCTCAACATAATAAAAGCCATATCTGAAAATCCACAGCTAACATCATACTCAATGGGGAAAAACAGAGAGCTTTTCCCCTAAGGTCAGGAATAGGCAACTTTTATTCAACATAGTCCTGGCAGTCCTAGTCACAGCAATCAGTCAATAAAAAGAAATAAAAGGCATCCAAATAAGTAAGGGAGAAGTATATTCCACCATTTGCAGATGACACAACACTATATATATATACATATATACATGTATATATATGTATATATATACATATATATACATATATACATGTATATATATGTATATATATACATATATATCTAAGGACTTATATAAATATAAATATAAGCTTACATAAGTATAAAACACTATATATATACCAAATATATATATATATATATGTATATATATATATATATATATATATATATATACCAAAAAAACTACTACAACTGTTAAGTGGATTTGGTAAGGCCACAGGATACAAAATCAATGCACAGAAAACCATTGCATTTCTATTCACTAATAATAAAGTAGCAAAAAAGAAATTAAGAAAATAATCCCACTTACAATTGCACCAAAAATAATAAAGCACTTAGGAATAAACTGCATCAAGGAGGTAAAAGCCCTGTACTATGAAACATGGATGAAACAAATTGAAGATGACACAAACAAATGGAAAGATATTTCATGCTCACGGATTGCAAGACATATATTGTTAAAATGTCTGTACTACCCAAAGCAGAGTACATATTGAATGCAGTCACCATCAAAATACCAACAGCATTTTTCACAGAACTAGAACAAATAAGCCTACAATTTGTATGGAACCACAAAAGATCCTGAATAGCCAGGGCAATCTTGAAAGAAAAGATTGTGAACGGGAGGTGTCACAATTCTAGATGTCAAGATATACTACAAAGCTGTAGTTATCAAAACACTATGGTATTGGCACAAAAACAGACACACAGATTTATAGAAGAAAATACCGACCCCAGAAATAAACCCACAACCATGTGGTCAATTAATCTTTGACAAAGGAAGCAAGAAAATACAATGGAAAAGAAAATGTCTTCTATAAATGGTGTTAGGAAAACTGGACAGCTACTTGCAAAAGAATGAAACTGGAATATTTTCTCATACCACACAAAATAACAAACTCAAAATGGAGTAAAGACCTAAATCTGAGACTTGAAATCATAAAAATCTTTGAACAGAGCACAGGCAGTAATTTTCCTGACACTGTCCACAGCAACATTTTTCTAAGTCTCTTGAGGCAAGGGAAACAAAAACAAAAATAAACTACTGGCACTACATCAAAACAAAAAGCTTCTGCACCGTAAAAGCAAGAATCAACAAAAAAGTAGAGAGAACTACTAAATGTGAGAAGATATTTACAAATGATATATCTAATGAGGGATTAGTATCCAAAATATACAAAGAACTTGTACAACATAATACAAAAAAACAACAAAACAAATAATCCAATTTAAAATGAGCAAAAGCCATGAACAGATATTTCTCCAAAGAATACTTCCAGATAGCCAAAAAAACACATGAAAAGATGCTCAATATCACTCATCATCAGGGAAATGCAAGTCAAAACCATAATGAGATATTGCCTCATACCTGTCAGAATACCTAAAATCAAAAACACAAGAAACAAGTGTTGGCAAGGATGTGGAGAAAAAGAATCCTCATGCACTGTAGGTGTGAATGCAAACTGGTGTAATCACTGTGGAAAACAGCACGGAGTTTCCTCCAAAAGTTCAAACTAGAATTACCATATGATTCAATAATCTCACTAGTATATATTTATTTACCCAAATACTATGAAAACGCAAATTTAAAAGACTGATTCACTCCTATGTTTATTGCAGCATTATTTACAATAGCCAAATTATGGAAGCAACACAAGTGTCCATGGATATATGAATGGATAAAGAATACCATGGATACCACATGGTGTATGTGTATGTATACACAATAGAATATTACTCAGCCATAAAAAAAGAATGAAATCTTGCCATTTGTAACAACATGAATAGAAATAGAGGGTATAATGCTAAGTGAAGCAAGTCGGTCAGAGAAAGACAAATATCATATGATTTCATTGATATGTGGAATTAGAGAAACAAAAAACAAACAGAGAAAAAGAGATAATCCAAAAAATAGACTGCTAACTAAAGAGAAAATGATGGCTACCAGAGGGGAGGTGGGTGGGGGGATGGGTGAAATACGTGAAGGGGATCAAGAATACACTTACCCTGATGAACACTGAGTAATGCATTGAATTGTTGAATCATTATATTGTACACCTGAAACTAATATAACATTGTATGTTAATTATACTGGAATTAAAAATAAAATTAACAAGGGGGCACCTGAGTGGCTCAGTCAGTTAAGCGTCTGACTTCGGCTCAGGTCATGAGACAATCGCGGTTTGTGGGTTTGAGCCCTGGTTCAGGCTCTGTGCTGACAGCTTTCTGTGGAGCTTGCTTTCAGATTCTGTGTCTCCCTCTCTCTCTGCCTCTCCACCACTCACACTCTGTCTCTCTCTCTCTCAAAAATAAATAAACATTAAAATTTTTTTTAAGAAAACATGCTTCCCAACTCTAAGATCATACAGACATTCTTTGATATTTTCTCCTGATAGCTTTACAATGTTATTTTTTTTTATACTATACTGTCTTTGTCTTTGCAATTTCTTTTTTTTTTTTTTTTTTTTTTCTGAAATTTATTGACGAATTGGTTTCCATACAACACCCAGTGCTCATCCCAAAAGGTGCCCTCCTCAATACCCATCACCCACCCTCTCCTCCCTCCCACCCCCCATCAACCCTCAGTTTGTTCTCAGTTTTTAACAGTCTCTTATGCTTTGGCTCTCTCCCTTTCTAACCTCTTTTTTTTTTTTTTCCTTCCCCTCCCCCATGGGTTCCTGTTAAGTTTCTCAGGATCCACATAAGAGTGAGACCATATGGTATCTGTCTTTCTCTGTATGGCTTATTTCACTTAGCATCACACTCTCCAGTTCCATCCACGTTGCTACAAAAGGCCATATTTCATTTTTTCTCATTGCCACGTAATATTCCATTGTGTATATAAACCACAATTTCTTTATCCATTCATCAGTTGATGGACATTTAGGCTCTTTCCATAATTTGGCTATTGTTGAGACTGCTGCTATGAACATTGGGGTACAAGTGGCCCTATGCATCAGTGCTCCTGTATCCCTTGGATAAATTCCTAGCAGTGCTATTGCTGGGTCATAGGGTAGGTCTATTTTTAATTTTCTGAGGAACCTCCGCACTGATTTCCAGAGCGGCTGCACCAATTTGCATTCCCACCAACAGTGCAAGAGGGTTCCCGTTTCTCCACATCCTCTCCAGCATCTATAGTCTCCTGATTTGTTCATTTTGGCCACTCTGACTGGCGTGAGGTGATACCTGAGTGTGGTTTTGATTTGTATTTCCCTGATAAGGAGCGACGTTGAACATCTTTTCATGTGCCTGTTGGCCATCCGGATGTCTTCTTTAGAGAAGTGTCTATTCATGTTTTCTGCCCATTTCTTCACTGGGTTATTTGTTTTTTGGGTGTGGAGTTTGGTGAGCTCTTTATAGATTTTGGATACTAGCCCTTTGTCCGATATGTCATTTGCAAATATCTTTTCCCATTCCGTTGGTTGCCTTTTAGTTTTGTTGGTTGTTTCCTTGGCTGTGCAGAAGCTTTTTATCTTCATAAGGTCCCAGTAATTCACTTTTGCTTTTAATTCCCTTGCCTTTGGGGATGTGTCGAGTAAGAGATTGCTACGGCTGAGGTCAGAGAGGTCTTTTCCTGCTTTCTCCTCTAAGGTTTTGATGGTTTCCTGTCTCACATTTAGGTCCTTTATCCATTTTGAGTTTATTTTTGTGAATGGTGTGAGAAAGTGGTCTAGTTTCAACCTTCTGCATGTTGCTGTCCAGTTCTCCCAGCACCATTTGTTAAAGAGGCTGTCTTTTTTCCATTGGATGTTCTTTCCTGCTTTGTCAAAGATGAGTTGGCCATACTTTTGTGGGTCTAGTTCTGGGGTTTCTATTCTATTCCATTGGTCTATGTGTCTGTTTTGGTGCCAATACCATGCTGTCTTGATGATGACAGCTTTGTAGTAGAGGCTAAAGTCTGGGATTGTGATGCCTCCTGCTTTGGTCTTCTTCTTCAAAATTCCTTTGGCTATTCGGGGCCTTTTGTGGTTCCATATGAATTTTAGGATTGCTTGTTCTAGTTTCGAGAAGAATGCTGGTGCCATTTTGATTGGGATTGCATTGAATGTGTAGATAGCTTTGGGTAGTATTGACATTTTGACAATATTTATTTTTCCAATCCATGAGCAGGGAATGTCTTTCCATTTCTTTAAATCTTCTTCAATTTCCTTCAGAAGCTTTCTATAGTTTTCAGCATACAGATCCTTTACATCTTTGGTTAGATTTATTCCTAGGTATTTTATGCTTCTTGGTGCAATTGTGAATGGGATCCGTTTCTTTATTTGTCTTTCTGTTGCTTCATTGTTAGTGTATAAGAATGCAACTGATTTCTGTACATTGATTTTGTAGCCTGCAACTTTGCTGAATTCCTGTATCAGTTCTAGCAGACTTTTGGTGGAGTCTATCGGATTTTCCATGTATAATATCATGTCATCTGCAAAAAGCGAAAGCTTGACTTCATCTTTGCCAATTTTGATGCCTTTGATTTCCTTTTGTTGTCTGATTGCTGATGCTAGAACTTCCAGCACTATGTTAAACAGCAGCGGTGAGAGTGGGCATCCTTGTCGTGTTCCTGATCTCAGGGAAAAAGCTTTCAGTTTTTCCCCGTTGAGGATGATGTTAGCTGTGGGCTTTTCATAAATGGCTTTTATGATCTTTAAGTATGTTCCTTCTATCCCGACTTTCTCAAGGGTTTTTATTAAGAAAGGGTGCTGGATTTTGTCGAAGGCCTTTTCTGCATCGATTGACAGGATCATATGGTTCTTCTCTCTTTTTTTGTTAATGTGATGTATCACGTTGATTGATTTGCGAATGTTGAACCAGCCCTGCATCCCAGGAATGAATCCCACTTGATCATGGTGAATAATTCTTTTTATATGCCGTTGAATTCGATTTGCTGGTATCTTATTGAGAATTTTTGCATCCATATTCATCAGGGATATTGGCCTGTAGTTCTCTTTTTTTACTGGGTCTCTGTCTGGTTTAGGAATCAAAGTAATACTGGCTTCATAGAATGAGTCTGGAAGTTTTCCTTCCTTTTCTATTTCTTGGAATAGCTTGAGAAGGATAGGTATTATCTCTGCTTTAAACGTCTGGTAGAACTCCCCTGGGAAGCCATCTGGTCCTGGACTCTTATTTGTTGGGAGATTTTTGATAACCGATTCAATTTCTTCGCTGGTTATGGGTCTGTTCAAGCTTTCTATTTCCTCCTGATTGAGTTTTGGAAGCGTGTGGGTGTTCAGGAATTCGTCCATTTCTTCCAGGTTGTCCAATTTGTTGGCATATAAGTTTTCATAGTATTCCCTGATAATTGTTTGTATCTCTGAGGGATTGGTTGTAATAGTTCCATTTTCATTCATGATTTTATCTATTTGGGTCATCTCCCTTTTCTTTTTGAGAAGCCTGGCTAGAGGTTTGTCAATTTTGTTTATTTTTTCAAAAAACCAACTCTTGGTTTCGTTGATCTGCTCTACAGTTTTTTTAGTTTCTATATTGTTTATTTCTGCTCTGATCTTTATTATTTCTCTTCTTCTGCTGGGCTTAGGCTGCCTTTGCTGTTCTGCTTCTAGTTCCTTTAGGTGTGCTGTTAGATTTTGTATTTGGGATTTTTCTTGTTTCTTGAGATAGGCCTGGATTGCAATGTATTTTCCTCTCAGGACTGCCTTTGCTGCGTCCCAAAGCGTTTGGATTGTTGTATTTTCATTTTCGTTTGTTTCCATATATTTTTTAATTTCTTCTCTAATTGCCTGGTTGACCCACTCATTCGTTAGTAGGGTGTTCTTTAACCTCCATGCTTTTGGAGGTTTTCCAGACTTTTTCCTGTGGTTGATTTCAAGCTTCATGGCATTGTGGTCTGAAAGTAAGCATGGTATAATTTCAATTCTTGTAAACTTATGAAGGGCTGTTTTGTGACCCAGTATATGATCTATCTTGGAGAATGTTCCATGTGCACTCGAGAAGAAAGTATATTCTGTTGCTTTGGGATGCAGAGTTCTAAATATATCTGTCAAGTCCATCTCATCCAATGTCTCATTCAGGGCCCTTGTTTCTTTATTGACCGTGTGTCTAGTTGATCTATCCATTTCTGTAAGTGGTGTATTAAAGTCCCCTGCAATTACCACATTCTTATCAATAAGGTTGCTTATGTTTATGAGTAATTGTTTTATATATTTGGGGGCTCCGTTATTCGGTGCATAGACATTGATAATTGTTAGCTCTTCCTGATGGATAGACCCTGTAACTATTATATAATGTCCTTCTTCATCTCTTGTTACAGCCTTTAATTTAAAGTCTAGTTTGTCTGATATAAGTATGGCTACTCCAGCTTTCTTTTGGCTTCCAGTCGCATGATAAATAGTTCTCCATCCCCTCACTCTCAATCTAAAGGTGTCCTCAGGTCTAAAATGAGTCTCTTGTAGACAGCAAATAGATGGGTCTTGTTTTTTTATCCATTCTGATACCCTATGTCTTTTGGTTGGCGCATTTAATCCATTTACATTCAGTGTTATTATAGAAAGATACGGGTTTAGAGTCATTGTGATGTCTGTATGTTTTATGCTTATAGTGATGTCTCTGGGACTTTGTCTCACAGGGTCCCCCTTAGGATCTCTTGTAGGGCTGGTTTAGTGGTGACAAATTCCTTCAGTTTTTGTTTGTTTGGGAAGACCTTTATCTCTCCTTCTATTCTAAATGACAGACTTGCTGGATAAAGGATTCTTGGCTGCATATTTTTTCTGTCTAGCACCCTGAAAATCTCTTGCCAATTCTTTCTGGCCTGCCAAGTTTCAAAAGAGAGATCAGTCACGAGTCTTATAGGTCTCCCTTTATATGTGAGGGCACGTTTACCCCTTGCTGCTTTCAGAATTTTCTCTTTATCCTTGTATTTTGCCAGTTTCACTATGATATGTCGTGCAGAAGATCGATTCAAGTTACGTCTGAAGGGAGTTCTCTGTGCCTCTTGGATTTCAATGCCTTTTTCCTTCCCCAGTTCAGGGAAGTTCTCAGCTATGATTTCTTCAAGTACCCCTTCAGCACCTTTCCCTCTCTCTTCCTCCTCTGGGATACCAATTATGCGTATATTATTTCTTTTTAGTGTATCACTTAATTCTCTAATTTTCCCCTCATACTCCTGGATTTTTTTATCTCTCTTTTTCTCAGCTTCCTCTTTTTCCATAACTTTATCTTCTAGTTCACCTATTCTCTCCTCTGCCTCTTCAAGCCGAGCTGTGGTGGTTTCCATTTTGTTATGCATTTCGTTTAAAGCGTTTTTCAGCTCCTCGTGACTGTTCCTTAGTCCCTTGATCTCTGTAGCAAGAGATTCTCTGCTGTCCTGTATACTGTTTTCAAGCCCAGCGATTAATTTTATGACTATTATTCTAAATTCACTTTCTGTTATATTATTTAAATCCTTTTTGATCAGCTCATTAGCTGTTGTTATTTCCTGGAGATTCTTCTGAGGGGAGTTCTTCCGCTTGGTCATTTTGGATAGTCCCTGGCGTGGTGAGGACCTGCAGGGCACTTCCCCTGTGCTGTGGTGTATAACTGGAGTTGGTGGGCGGGGCCGCAGTCAGACCTGATGTCTGCCCCCAGCCCACCGCTGGGGCCACAGTCAGACTGGTGTGTGGGAAGACCCCTCTCCTAGGGGTGGGATTCACTGTGGGGTGGTGTGGCTCGTCTGGGCTACTTGCACCCTGCCAGGCTTGTGATGCTGGGGATCTGGCGTATTAGCTGAGGTGGGTAGGCAAGGTGCTCGGGGGCAGGAGGGGTAGGCTTAGATCGCTTCTCCTTAGGTGATCCACTTCAGGAGGGGCCCTGTGGCAGCGGGAGGGAGTCAGATCCGCTGCCGGAGGTTTGGCTCCGCCGAAGCGCAGAGTTGGGTGTTTGTGCGGAGCGAGCAAGTTCCCTGGCAGGAACCGGTTCCCTTTGGGATTTCGGCTGGGGGATGGGCGGGGGAAATGGCGCTGGCGAGCGCCTTTGTTCCCCACCAAACTGAGCTCTGTTGTCAGGGGGCTCAGCAGCTCTCCCTCCCTTTGTCCTCCAGCCTTCCCGCTTTCCGAGCAGAGCTGTTAATTTCTGACCTCCCAGACGCTAAGTCGCGCTTGCTGTCAGAACACAGTCCGCCCGGCCCCTCCGCTTTTGCAAGCCCGACTCGGGGGCTCTGCTTGGCTGGCGAGCCGCCCCTCCGCCCCGGCTCCCTCCCGCCAGTCCGTGGAGCGCGCACCGCCTCGCCGCCCTTCCTACCCTCTTCCGTGGGCCTCTCGTCTGCGTTTGGCTCCGGCGACTCTGTTCTGCTAATCCTCTGGCGGTTTTCTGGGTTATTTAGGCAGGTGTAGATGGAATCTAAGTGATCAGCAGGACGTGCGGTGAGCCCAGCGTCCTCCTAAGCCGCCATCTTGCCGCAACTCCCTGCAATTTCCTTCTAACACCTACCATCATATCTCTGTCTGGTTGGCCCTTTCTTTCCATTCAGCTCTCAGCTCAAATGTCACTTCCTTATCTGACCTCTCAATCAGAAATCATTTGCTTCTTCAAATTTATCCTATTTTATTTTCTTCACAGCACTTATTACTCTCTCTGCAATTATCTTGTTCATCTGTTCGTGTACTTGATTATCTTATGTTTCCTCTGAACCAGATCTAAGTGCCAAGATCAGGGGTCTTTATCTTATTCACCTTGGTTTCTAGAGAACTCTTGAAGCTTGGATTTTCGGAAAGAAGACACTGAGGCAGAGTTTAGCATGCAGGTTGCTTTTTAGAGCAGGCCCTCTGGATCCACACCTGCAGAAAGGAAAAGGCAGAAGCAACATCAAGCAGAGGGAGGAGTTGAGCTGCGATGCTGGTCCAGTTGCCTTGCTCTTGAGGTAAAAATGGCCTGTTGGACTCAACCCAGGAGAGGGCAGAAAGGTTAGGTCTTTATACCCTGTCTCCATCAGTCATTGAGGTGACCCACCCCAGGAGAGGGGGCTCTGTAGCTGAGGCCATCCCTGCAGGGCCTGAAACTTGGAGGCAAGTCCTTTCTGAACTTATGTCCATCTCAGGTGACTGGCATGTAGTTAGTGCTTAACAAATATTTATTAATATTCATATCATTCATTCATATTTGTCAATAAACACATCCTGAACACTTAAGCATAAAGTGGAATTTCTGAGTGAGGGGATTTCAACCATTTTAATGGGAGTACTGTAGACATTCATTCTAGAAATTTTTTTATTTTTTTTATAAATTTTTTTTTTCAACGTTTATTTATTTTTGGGACAGAGAGAGACAGAGCATGAACGGGGGAGGGGCAGAGAGAGAGGGAGACACAGAATCGGAAACAGGCTCCAGGCTCTGAGCCATCAGCCCAGAGCCTGACGCGGGGCTCGAACTCACGGACCGCGAGATCGTGACCTGGCTGAAGTCGGACGCTTAACCGACTGCGCCACCCAGGCGCCCCTAGAAATTTTTTTTAAAAAATTATTTAACGTTTATTTAGTTTTGAGACAGAGAGAGACAGAGCATGAACGGGGGAGGGGCAGAGAGAGAGGGAGACACAGAATCAGAAGCAGGCTCCAGGCTCTGAGCCATCAGCCCAGAGCCCGACGCGGGGCTCGAACTCACGGACCACGAGATCGTGACCCGGGCTGAAGTCAGACGCTTAACCGACTGAGCCACCCAGGCGCCCCATCACTCTAGAAATTTCATGACAAGTCACAATCTAAACATTGGTGTATGTGTTCCTTTTCTGCATGCCAGTGCCCCTCTTTTCTTTCAAGCTTAGCCCATGAGAGAAATTATAAATATATATAAATATATATATAAATATAAATATATATCTATATATATTTATGCTATATATATATTTATGCCATATATATACATATATATAAACATATATATAAACATATATATATATGCAACATATATATATAAACATATGTATATATATATGCAACTTTTAAGTGATTACTAGTAAACATCTATTTTTTTCACTTTTTGTTAAAAGATGAAGACTTCGGCCTATCCAGGGCATTATATTCTCTTCTCTGAATTTCTGCATTTTGACAATTCCTGGAACGACCCCTATTTCATACTGCCTAAACACACATATGTTAAACTTCTTTTCAATTTATTTGCTGGTGCACCCTTAGCTGACCACCCAGTGACATCTCTGTTTTCACTGCTGCCTCCTTGAACTCTCCTGCCAAAGAATTTGATGCACATAGAACAAAAAATGGACACATAAAATACGAACAAAACCATATCTCGAGGATTACTCATGGGAAGAAGATGGAAGGCACATCAGGTAACCCGGGAATTTGATTTTTTTAAAAAAATTTTGCAATATGTACAATATATTATTAGCATAGGAGGTCACAAATATGTAATTTATACATGGGTGTGCATGCTGCAACAATTTGAAAAATGGAATGCATATTCAAAAAGAAGTTAGTTACCATCAACCATCTCTATTCCTTTCTTGTCATCTAAGAATATTCTTGGTTTATTTAAATTAATAATCTAAGAGCTGTACCCAGGGCATATGATATGCTCTATGCTTAGCTATGATTGCATCTATTATTGTGTTATTGAGATGCTGAGAAAGTTCCTCCTCTGACTCTACTCTGTCTATATAAAGTAGCCATAATTCATTCTGCATTGCTTTTTCATTAGCTAATGATTTCTGTGTCTAATTCATGTTCAATGCAAATATTGAAAGTGTAAATGTCTAATGCCCAGTCAGCTTGCATGAGTTGGACCTAACTTTCTGTTATTTCAGTTTTCTGTTTTAGGTTGTAGAGTGAAATCTCAAGAATGAAGACCTTATAATAAGGTTTCCTAACCTGAGTTTGGTTTCATTAGAAATGTCACTGAAAATTAGACTGTGTAGGAGTATAGAAAAATATATCACAGAATAAAAATAGCAATGGTGAAGGAACATAAAAATAAAACCACAGAACATCATCAAAGTTTTTCAACATCATGCTAGATATAGTCTGGGCTTAGAATGAGATTTTGGTCCAACTTCAATATTTTGATATTAAAGTGAATTTCAATTGGTTTCTTATTCTGATATCTCAAGAGGGGATTTTCATTCAATAAATGTCAATAATAATTCTGTGTGGTAGTGAGAGTTTTCTACCATAAAAAAATAAATTTCGAGGTGCCTGGGTGGCTCAGTTGGTTAAGTGTCGGACTTTGGCTCAGGTCATGATCTCATGGTTTGTGGGTTTGAGCACCGTGTCGGGCTCTGTGCTGACAGCTTGCTTCAGATTCTGTGTCGCCCTCTCTCTCTGACCCTCCCCTGATTGCACTCTGTTTCTCTCTCTCAAAAATAAATAAACATAAAAAAATAAATAAATAAATTTGAATTCTAAATCCGGCAGGAAGAAGCAAGTTGGGATAGACTTTTCCTTTTCCAATGAATGTGTGAAGACGTAAATATGGCAGATATAGACTTTATAGAGTTGCAAAGGAATTTAAAAATATGCCTTTCAAATATTTTGCAGTTGATGATGGAAAGGTAAATAAATATCTTTTTGTATATCTTAATCTATTTCAGATAATATGTGGAATAGACCGATTATAATAAATGGGAATTTTAATATTGTATAAAGATTTACTATTTTAAATACGGAATTTCTGAAAAAGAAAGTGAAAGTATGAGATGTTCATTTTTCTATACAAGGTAACCAAATCTTCTAAAATATAAGTTAGAATTTCATAAAATTTACTTTTCTTGCTTCATATATCAAACAGTATTACATAGGTCATGTGTGCATGTTAATTCTTGTCAACAATGTTACTTGAGGGCCTATCACGTATATGGACAATTGTGTGTGTGTCTCTGTGTGTGTTTTATTGTGGTAAAAACTATTCATATACAAAATATAAAGTTTATCATTTTAACCACTTTTAAGTGGGTCAGTGGAATGGAGTACATTCACATTGTTGTGCAACCATCACCACCATCTATCTCAAGAAGTTCTTCATCTTTCCAAAGTGAAACTTTCTACTTGTGATTTTGTGTCTTGCAACTTTGCTGAATTTGCTTTCTCTAACAGTTTCTTTGTGGACTCTCTAAGGTTTTCTACATATATAAGATCATGTCATCTGCAGACAGAAAAAATTTTACTTCCTCCTTTCCAATTTATATGCCCCCCCCCTTTTTTTCTTCTTGCTTCATTGCTCTGGCTAGGACTTCATGCACCTATATTGAATAGAATATCATTTCTTTTTTTTTTTATAAAGGCCTAAGCAAGTGTGGCCAAAGGAATCAGGGGGCTGCAGGATAATTTTTAAAATACCTGCTAAGTGTTATACAAGAAAAATATTATGCACAAGAACAGACTTTCAATGCTGACGAGACTGGCTTCTTTTACAAAGACGCTGGCAAGCCAACTCATATGACACAAATTGTGTTTCAGATGATAAAAACGTTGGGGTGCCTGGGTGGCTCAGTCGGTTGGACGTCCGACTTCGGCTCAGGTCATGATCTCGCGGTCTGTGAGTTCGAGCCCCGCGTCGAACTCTGACTGTCTGTGCTGACAGCTCAGAGCCTGGAGCCTGTTTCAGATTCTGTGTCTCCCTCTCTCTCTGACCTTCCCCCGTTCATGCTCTGTCTCTCTCTGTCTCAAAAATGAATAAATGTTAAAAAAATTTTTTTTGAAAAAATGTTGTGACCAGAGGCTCTCAGAAACTTAACGCTGTATCCACACAACACCCCACAAAGCCACAGTTAAGTATTCACCAATACAGTGCTCACAGCAAGTTAAAAGAAAATAACTATTATGAATAATGAAATTGATGTACTCTACACTATTATTGCCATATGGGCTCCAGTTCCAATGAACTATTTGTGGATGGCTGTAAACATTTTTTCTGGTATTCTTGCCTTCTCCTCTTCATGTAGACATGTAGATTCATCCGTTAAACCTCAGCCACTGTGTGAAATAATAGAAATATATATATATATATTGGTCTCTGCCCCTGGTTCCTGGCACAGAGCTACTGAAACCTTTGTAATTTCCTAAGTGATAAGAGCACTAGGAGCCTCTGTTATAATATTCAGGGCTTTGACTCTGGTTCCTCACACAGAGCTCCTAAATTCCTTGAAATTTCCTGGGGGAAAAGGAGCATCTTTGGTTCTAATGAGACAAAGCTTGGTGGGCTCCTGGATGAGGGCTGGTCACTAGAAAGATCAAGCCATGATTAGAAGCTTGGAACTTTTAGCCCAACCCCCATCCCCTGGGCAGAGGAGAGGAGCTGGAAATAAAGCTAACCATTAATCATAGCTATGTGAAAAAGCCTCCATAAAAATCCCAAAGGTATGGGATTCAGTGAGCTTCTGGGTTGGTGTACAAAATCACATGTTGGGAGAGTGCTGTACCCCAACTCCCTAGGGACAGAAGCTTCTGTGCTCAGGACACTTCCAGATCTTTTCTTATGTACCTCTTCATCTGGCTGTTCATATACATCCTTAATCATATACTGTGTTGTATAATAAACCTGTAATTGTAAGCAAGTGTTTCCTTGAGTGTGGTGAGCTTTTCTAGGAAATAACTGAATCGGGGAGGTGGAGGGGAAATCATGGGCGCTTCTGATTTGTGGTGAGTAACTTGGGGACCTACTACTTGCAACAGGCAAGCTGAGGTTGGGCGCAGTCTTGTGAGACTGTGCCCTTAACTTGTGGGGTCTGCACTAATTCTAACTAGTGTCAGAATTGAATTAAATTGTTGGATACCCAACAGATATGGCAGAGAATTGCCTGGTTTGGGAAAAAACACCCACACATCTGATGTAAGAAGTGTTATAAGTGTGGTAGTAAAGTACTGAAAGTAGAAAGAAGCACATAAAAGGAGCGTAGGTTTATCCTCTACACTATATAATTCCCAGGAAGTCTCTCGCTGGACCCCCATCCCTAGGTTACTTGTGATATTCCTCTTCTTGTTAATATGCTGTGTGTACGCTTCTATCTCAGCACTTATCACAGCAATATATTGATTTGTTTGTTTTCCCCATCTGTTTTTAAGCTGCTTAAAGGCAAGGTCCATTATATGTACATAATAAACAGATAAAATAGTTTTAAACTATTAACGGCTTATTTCCTTAAATATTTTAACAGTTCCTCTATCCCCCTTCCTTTTCATTTTGAGCTATCTATAATAAAATTTTGCTGAGCAAAAATAAATTTCAGCTTAGTTCAAATGGAATAATTAGAAATTTGGAACATGTAATCTGAATTAATCAATTTTTTACTGTGCTCAGTATAATTTTGGAATATTAGAGCCAGAGGAAAGCCTAACTTATTTACACATGTGCTAATTAGGCTCTTCCAGGTTAGCTAAGAAGATAGGAAGGGAAAAGATTAGAAACAGTTCTCACCAGACCATCTGGGACCTGAAAGGAAGGTTATGTGAGGACATCTTGTTTCTGACAGCAGCTCTGTGATTAAACAACTCCTAGCTGTCTTCTGATGAGTGGGCATGCACTGCTCCTGGAGCTGGCGCGGCTGGTATACAGCCACTACTTGTTCCTGGCTTGTTCCGAGTCATTATTTCTATCACTAGTCTCTCCGCCTGCTTTATGCTCCTAGCTAGACGAGCGAGTGCTGATGTTCTCTACAGGTCTCAAATTCAAACCAAACCCAGAGTCAAAGAATCAGGTTCTTCACAGAGTCACTCTCCTTCCTGCTGGGGGGGGGGGGGGATCTTGTTCATGACCACCTACTAAAATACTGGTAACCCTATAAATTAGCTGCTCTTGGGCAAGTGCTTCCTCTTTGGACTAGAATAGTGAGAAGGCATGATCCAGCCTCTTAGAGGCCTGAGAGTGTGGAATGAGCCAAAGTTACACCACTGGGAACTCCTCCTTCATTCAACAGGGGCAGAAACTGAAGCCTAAAAGCTAGATGGATCATTCCAAGAAGGGTTCCATTCAAAACCTACCCTGATCTAAGTCTCTGAAGCACATCCTTTCCCCCATATTAAGAAACTTTGTCTCTTTGTCTCATTCCTTTTGACCTATTCCAACGTTTGGGTTAAGTCTGCAAACGCTGAATTAACAGACATGTTAATGGAACATCGTTTATGGAATGTGTAAACATACTGCCAATGGATGTTTTATTAGTGTTATTTAGGCTTAAAAATTAATGATGGTTATGGTTTCCAGTTTGGTATGTAAAGACCTTGGAAGTTGCTACTCTGTCCTAACAACAAATAAAAAGCTGGCCAAACTGAAAAATCAACAACTATTCTTAGATTTTAAGAGGATTAAGGTCATAGGACAAACTGCTGCCACCAAGATTGGGAGTCAGACAGGTGGATACAGAGAATTACAAGACACTAGAACAGAAACCTCCCCAGGAACCAGTAATAGGGTAGGGAAATCTGAACTGTTATTGACCAATTGCTTGAGGCTAGGTATGCAGAAATCTGAGATTTAAAAGCTGTAGAGGAACCCAGTCATAGGGAGCTGCCGCACTTCTGTGACTTTACCATCAGGAGCTTGACTAGGTACTCACAGCAAACATCAGGGAAAACTCCCATCATTCTTCTGGCAGGGGGAGGAGAAAGGAGCCGTTTGGAAATATGCCAGAGCACTCTATTCTTCTTAACATTGTTAGGTTAACTGGTTAAACTAATTAACCACAGTCTAAACTGCTGGAGTTTTCTCAGAGCCTATCTGACCTGGAAGAGGGAAAATACTTCATCCCACTTCATCCCACTCTAGCCATTCTGGAGTCAAAAGATCTGAGAAATACTTGTGAAGTTTATAGTCCAGAGGCACAGGCTCACTAAAAGACTGAGATCTAATCATAGGGCTATGGAATGTTTCCCCTCTCACTAGACCTTACCACTATATTACCAAAGGCCTATTTACTGCTTTTTATTTTCTCCAGCACATCATATCCAGTAATCAAGAGAAAACCACAATGCATATTAAAAGGCAATAAATACAGTTTGAAAAGAAAGAGCAAGCACCAGAACTGGACATGGCAGGAATGTTGGAATCATTAGACAGGGAATTTAAAACTATCAAGATTGGACATCATGGGAAGGTGGTGGGGTAGGAGGTTCCTAAGCTCATTCTTCATCCCATGGATACAACTAGATAACACCCACATTAGTGTAAATAACCCAGAAAACAACCTAAACAGTGGGAGAATAGACTCTCCACAGCTAAATGCAGAGAAGAGACCACATCCAAAGGGGTAGGAAGGGCACAGACACGGTCATGAGCCAAATGGACCTGTGGGACTGTGCTGGAGGGAGGGAAGATGTGAGCTCAGAGAAGAGAGAGGAGCAGACCGCCCCCACCAGGCAGCCCAGTCATGGGGGACCCGGACTGGGAAGGCAAATCACCACAATATTTGGCTTTGAAAATCAGAGGGGCCTAACAATCAGTGGGGCTTACCACTTGGAACTTTAAAAATCAGCAGCTCAGTTCTAGGAGAGCCTGAGGGTGAAAGGAAACTGAGTCCCCACCCTTAAAGAGATAGTATAACAAACACCTTGTCTGAGATACAGCATAGAAGTAACAGTTTTAAAAATGCCTGGGGTACACAGGAAGATTTATTTATTAATCTCAGAGCATGTGCTGGAGGGGCAAGAATCTTTGGGAGACTTCTCCAAAAACAAAACAGTTAGTGGGCACCATTTTGCTTCCCTGCCCCCCCCAGCCTAGATAGAGGGACATCTACAGGAACCAGCACAACACCAAGGCTCTCGCCCTAGCTTGCAAACAGTATGCTCTGCTCCCCACACTCTGCTCCCCACACACTTTTCACACACTTCCCACACACACACTCCCCACCCTCCATCCTAGCCTGACTCCTCAGGAGTTTTCCCAGGTGGCTGCAAGTCTCCTCCAGCAGCAGACCAGCTCCAATCTTGCTGACACCATGTCCCCCGTCCCTGCATTGTGCAGAGCTGCCCCCTCCAATACACCCTTTGTCGGAGCCATCCAAAGCAACGTTGCAAGCATAGGTAGTAATGTGCAAGCAGCACCACAGGAGCCAGCACCACTGCAAAGTGACTCCTGCTCTGGGAAGAGAAGATAACCACACACATCAGTTCCAATGTGGTCCCAGCAGTGGACTATGGGTGGACATCTGGATTGATGTCCAGGCCCCATCCACCAATGAAAGCTCGTCAGGGGAAAACACGGAGAAAGCACCCTGCAGTTTGGTGCTTCTACATCTCTGGCAAATGCCTCACCTGGCTCAACTCAACTTCAAGGTGGCTCCACACTAATACACCTAAAACACAGGGACCAAACACTGCCACAACAGGCAAACAGGATACCATTAGAGACAACTGGACTGAACGCAAACATGGCCCAGCCACAACAGTAGGGAGCAGGCAACACACACAGGAGACACCCCCGAAGCACCAGGTTCTGGTGAACAGGGAACATGGCAAGGCAGGGCACTACAGGACCTCTTCTTCATAAGGCTACTTTCAAGAGCAGGAGACATATCTGACTTTCCTAATACCCACAAAACCCACACAGAGAATTAGACAAAATGAAGAGACAGGAAAATGTGCCCCAAACGAAAGAACAGGACAAAACCACAGCAAGAGAGCTAAATGAAGTGGACATAAGTGATATGTCTGATAGAGAATTGAAAGTAATATTCATAAAAAAAGAGTGGAGGACCTCAATGAGATCTTCAACAAAGAGATAAAAAACATAAAAAAGCACTAATCAGAGATGAACAACTCAATAACTGAAGTTAAAAATACCCTAGAGGGAATAAATAGTAGACTAGAGGGAGCAGAAGAACACATTGTGACATGGAGGACAGAGTAATAGAAAGCAATCAAGCTGAACAGGAGAGAGTTCAAGGACAAATAAATGAAAATAGACTAAGGGAATTCAGTGACACCATCAAATGTAATAACATTAGCATTATAGAGGTTCCAGAAGGAGAAGAGCGAGAAAAGGGGGCAGAAAATTTATTTGAAGAAATAATAGCTGAAAACTTCCTGATAATGGGGGCAGAAACAGATGTCCAGATCAAGGAGGCATAGAGAGCCACCAATAAAATCAACCCAAGGAGGTCCACACCAAAGCACAAAGTAATTAAAATGGCAAAAAGTGAAAAAGAGAATTTTTAAAGCAATAAGAGGAAACAGTTACATACATGCTAAACCCCATAAAGCTGTTGGCTGATTTTTCAGCAGAAACTTGCAGGTCAGAAGGGAATGGCAGGATATACTCAAAGTGCTGAAAGAAAAAACCTGCAGCCCAAAATACTCTATTCAGGGGCACCTGTTTGCCTCAGTTGGTTGATCATTTGACTCTTGATTTCGTCACTCTGGTCATGATCCCAGGCTTGTGGGATCAAGCCCTGCATTTGGTTACATGCTGAGCATGGAGCTTGCTTAAGATTCTCTCTTTCTATCCGCACCCCAACCCCCCGCCACCCCTCTTCCCTCCTTGCATGTGCTCTCTCTCTCCAAAATAAAAAGTTAAAAAATATTTAAAAACCTCTATCCAGCAAGTCTATCATTCAGAATAAAAGGAGAGATAAAGAGGCAAACACAGCTAAAGGAAATCATCACCACTAAACCAACCCTATAAGAAATGTTAAAGGAGACCTTGATTGGAAAGGAAAGACCAAACGTAAGAGTAAGAAAAGTAGGAAGCACAAAAACAGTAAAATTTAGTAAATCTGCAAAGTTCAGTTAAGGGATTCAGTAATTAAAAGGATGTAAAATATGATGCCATGTGTGTGTGGATGGGGGGAAGAAGTAAAGAATGGGTTCATCCTTAAGTGAAAATCAACCTGATATAGACTGCTGTATGTATAAGATGTTATGAATAAACCTAATGGTAACCAAGAATCAAAAACCATTAATAGATATGCAAAAAATAAAGAGACAGGAAGCCAAATATATCACTAAAGAAAGTCAGCAAACTGAGAGAAGAGAGCAAAAGAATAGAACAGAGAAGAACTACAAAAACAACCATAAAACAAGTAACAAAGGGTAGTAAGTACATGACTATCAATAATTACTTTGAATGTAAATAAACTAAATGCTCCAAATAGGGTAATAGAATGGATAACAAAGCAAAAACCATCTACATGCTGCCTAAAAAATGTCTCATTTCAGACCTAAAGACTCAAGCAAGTTGACAGTGAAGAGAAAGCATAGCCTTTATCATGTAAATTGAAATGAAATAAAAGCCGGTGTAGCAAAGCTTATACAAACAAAATAGACTTTAAAACAAAGACTGTAGAAAGGAGAAGTTAAGATAGCAGAGGAGTAGGGGGACCCTAAGCTTATCTCATCCTTCAAACACAGCTAGATAAACATCAAACACCAAAGAAATCAACCTGAGGACTGAGAGAACTACACATCTACTGGTAGAAAAACAGCCACCTTGTGGAAGGCAGGAGCTGTGGTGAGTTGATTTGGGGGAGAAAAAGAGCTGTGGGCCCTGAGGAGGGGTTGGAGCCCTGATCATGGAGAGAGGAGCAAGACAGAAAGACAGAGAAAGAGCAAAAGCGTGCGCAGGGGACTGAACAAGAAATACTCTTCCCCAAACCATTGACTGGGATAAGGGAAGGAGCCAATTACTGCAAGTTTTTATAAGTAGCAGGGCTCAATGTCTGAAGTTTTATAAGTCCATGGCATCATCAGGGTCATGACTGGTGGGCTTAGCAGTGCTCTGGGGGTCAAGGAGGGCAGAGACCCAAGAGTGGGAAGCTTGATCTGAGGATCCCCTGGGTCACACAGGGAGAAACAGTTCTCCTTTATGGAGTGCATATGGCCACTCTTGGTACAAAAGAATTGGTGGCAGCCAACGTGCTGCCCTGTTCACTAGCAAAGGAATAGAAACACTGGCTGAGAGCAGCAAACACTGGTGCTGGCTTTTTGCTGCACTATACCATAAACTCCAAACTGCTGCGCAGTCATACAACCACTTTTCTGGGACAAATTGGCACTGGCCACAGCGTGGGGGTCCCTAAAACTTGGAGTTCTGAAATTGAGCCACATTCCTCAGATAAAACACAGGAGTACTGTGCCCCCTGGCAGGCTTGGACAGCTTAGACACAGAGAGGGTGAAGGGAGGGATCTGACACAACCCAGGGACACAGAGGGATGATTATTTGCTCTTCTGTGAGGGCTTCCTGAATACTGGCGCATGGGAACTCCCCACTAGAGGGATGAGAGAGCCAGGCAATGCCATTCACCAACCCCCTCGCCCCCTACTCATCAGCACTGACCAAATAGAGTGAGCAACACAGCGCCACCCAGTGGAGGCCAGGGTGGCTTACACCAAGCCCCGCCCTTCTGTGCCCTACAGGTGCATCTCCACTAGGGCAAGTCCATCTGAGAATCAGCCCTGCAGACTCCTCCCCCAGAAGACCGGCACAAACCCCTCACATGTATAAAGTCTACTGACCACAGAGTGTTGCAAAGCTTCAGCTCTAGGGGAAATAGGATCTACCTTCTTTTTTTTCCCTTTCCTTTTTTGTTTTTTTGGATCTAGCTTCTTTTAACAAGCAGACCAAAACACACCTAGTTAACACTTACCACACTGTGGACAAATCCAAACACCCCCTCCCCACCTTCAGGCAAGGAGAAACTCTGTAGAGGACTGACCTGATGGAAGGGACAACCAAAACACAATAGCAGAGGGTACACTCTAAAACACCTCCTGAAGCACCAGGCTCAAGGCAGTACAGGACCTCCTATTAATATAGCCATTACTCTCAAGAGCAGGAATATAATAGGCTTTCTTAACAATCACGTAAAAACAGCGACCTAGACAAAATGACAAGATGTACGAATTCACCCCAAAAGAAAGAACAGGAAGACGTAATGGCCAGGGATTTAATCAATACAGATGTAAGTAAGATGCCTGCCCCAGAATTTAAAACAACCATTAAAAACTGGGCTTGAGAAAAGCTTAGAAGACACTAGAGAATCCCTTACAGCAGAGATGAAAGAACTAAAAACTAGTCAGGCCGAAATAAAAAAATGCTATAACCGAGATGAAAAACCAAATGGATACAATGACAACAAAGCAGAGGAATGAATCAGTGATATAGAAGATAAAATTATGGAAAATAATAAAGCTGAAAACAAGAGGGAAAGAAAAGTATTGGATCATAAATGTAGACTTAGGGAACGCAACAACTCCTTAAAACATAATAACATTTGTATCAGAGGGGTCCCAGAAGAAGAAGAGAGAAAAAAAGGGACAGAAGGTTTATTTGAGCAAATTAGAGCTGAAAACTTTGCTGATCTCGGGGAAAGAAAAAGGCATCAAGAAGCACAGAGAATTCCCATTAAAATCAACAAAAGCCTGTCATCACCAAGACATATCATAGTCAAATTCACAAAATACACAGAAAAGGAAAGAATCCTGAAATCAGTAAGGGAAACAAAGTCCTTAAACTACAAGGGAATACAGATCAGGTTCACAGCAGATCTGTCCACAGAAACTTGGCAGGTCAGAAGGAAGTGGCATGATATAATCAATGTGCAGACCGGGAAAATATGCAGCCACTGAATACTTTATCTAGCCAGTCTGTCATTCAGAAAAGAAGGAGAGATAAAGAGTTTCCCAGACAAAAACTAAAAGTGTTTGTGACCATGAAACCAGCACTGAAAGAAATATTAAAGGGGACTCTTTGAGTGGGGAAATAAAAGATCACCAAAGACAGAGAACATCACAAGAAACACCATCTATACAGGTAACACAATGGCACTAAATTCATATCTATCAATAATCACTGTTAATGCAAATAGATTAAATGCTCCAATCAAAAGACACAAGGTTTCAGAGTAGATTAAAAAAACAAGATTCATCTATATGCTGCCTACAAGAGACTAATTTTAGACCAAAAGACACCTATAGATTGAATAGAGAGAAATTTCCTCAATCTGATAAAGAATATATATATAAAAAAACCCACAGCTAACATTATATTTAATGATGAGAAACTAGAAACTTTCCCACTAAGATCAGGAATAAGGCAAAGAAATCCATACTCACCATTACTTTTCAGCACTATCCTGGAAGTATTAGCTAATGCAGTATGATGAGAAAAGGAAATAAAAAGAATACAGACTGGGAAGAACGAAATAAAAATGTCTTTGTTTTACATTATTGTCTATGTAGAAAATCCAAATTAATCCACAAAAAAGTTGCTGGAACTAATAAATGATTATGGTAAGGTTGGAAGATAAAAGGTTCATATACATAATTCAATAGCTTTCCTATATACCAGCAAATAACAAGTGAAATTTGAAACTAAAAATACAATACCATGTACCTTTGAACCCTCAAAAATGAAATAAGTCATAAGATTTAAAAAGTAAAAAACAAACAAAAAAAGAAACAAAAAAGAACAAAAAACAAAAAAATTCTGATGAAAGGACTCAAAGACAAAATAAATTAACAGAGAGATATTCCATGTTCATGGATAAGAAGACTTAACATTGTCACAATGTCAGTTCTTCCCAAATTGATCTACAGATTCAATGCAATCACAATTAAAGTTCCAAGTTATTTTGTGGATATTAACACACTAATTCTAAAGTTTATGTGGAGAGGCAAAACATCCAGAAGAACCAACATAATAGTGAAGGAGAAAAACAAAGTCAAAAGACTGAAACTACCTGACTTCAACTTACCATATAGCTACAGTAATCAAGACCATGTGGTACTGGTGAAAGAATAGAGAAGTAGATCAAGAGAACAGAAGAGAGAATGGATCACGTAAATATAATCAAATGGTCTCTGGCAAAGAAGCAAAGGCAATATAGTGAAGCAAAGATAGTGTCTTCAACAAATGGTGCTGGAACAGCTGAACATCCACGTGCAAAAAATATATATAATCTGGACACAGATACTACACCCCTCACAAATTAACTCAAGATGGACCATAGACCTAATGTAAAACTCAAAACTATAAAACACCTAGAAGATAACATAGGAGAAAATGTACACAACTTTGATTTTTTTTAAATTTTTAAAAATTTTTTTTCAACGTTTATTTATTTTTGGGACAGAGAGAGACAGAGCATGAACGGGGGAGGGGCAGAGAGAGAGGGAGACACAGAATCAGAAACAGGCTCCAGGCTCTGAGCCATCAGCCCAGAGCCTGACGCGGGGCTCGAACTCACGGACCGCGAGATCGTGACCTGGCTGAAGTTGGACGTTTAACCGACTGCGCCACCCAGGCGCCCCAACTTTGATTTTTTTTAAAGGTTATTTTTGAGAGAGAGAGAGAGAGAGAGAGAGAGAGAGAGAGAGAGAATGAATGGGCAGGGAGGGGCAGAGAGAGAGAGGGGGAGACACAGAATCTGAAGCAGGCTCCAGGCTCTGAGCTGTCAGCACAGAGTCTGATGCAGGGCCCAACCCACAGACCACGAGATCATGACCTGAGCTGAAGTTGGACGCTTAACTGACTGAGCCACCCAGGTGCCCCTAGACAACTTTGGATTTGGTGATGACTTTTTAAACATAACACCAAAGCACAATCCATGAAAGGAAGAATTAATAAATTGGACTTCATTAAAATTAAAAATTGCTGCTCTATAAAAAATGCTTTTGAGAGAATGAAAAGAGAAACTACAGATTTAGAGTAAATATTTATAAAAGATAAACCTGATCAAGAACTATTATCCAAAATCTATAAAGAACTCTTAAAACTCAATGGGACAACAACAACAACAACAGGTTAAAAATAGACCAATGACCTTAACAGACATCTCTCCAAAGAAAATATATAAATTGCAAATAAGCATATGAAAAAATGCTCCACATTATATGTCATCAAGAAATGCAAATTGCAACAATAAGATACCACTATACACCTACTAGAATGGCCAAAATCTGGAACACTGACAAAAACAAGGGCTGAAAAGGCTGTGGAACAATAGGAACTCTCATTTATTCCGGTGGGAATACAAAATGTGGATCTACTTTGACCAATTGTTTGGTGGTTTTTAACAAACAACATAGTCTTAATCACACAGCGTAGTAATTGTACTACTTGGTATTTACCCAAAGGAGTTGAAAACTTACATCCACACAAAACCTGGTACCTAGATGTTTATAGTAACATTATTCATAATTACCAAAACTTAGAAGCAACTAAGATGTTCTTCAGTAGGTGAATAGGTAAATAAACTATGATACATCCAAACAATGAAATACGAACATTTTTGTTCAGCACTAAAAAGAAATGAGTTATCAAGCTATGAAAAGTCACAGAGGAAAGTTAAATGCATATTACTAAGTGAAAGGTCAATATGAAAAGACTATATTGCATGATTGTAAGAATATTCTGGAAAGGGCAAAATTATGGAGATAGTAAAAAAGACCAGTGGTTGCTGCAGGTTGGGGGAGGGATGAATAGGTGGATTACTGAGGATTTTAGGGCAGTGAAACTACTCTGTATGATACTACAGTGGTAACTACTCTGCATGATACCACAGTGGTAAATACACATCATTATACATCTGTCCACAGATTATACATCAAGAGTGAATCCTAATGTAAACTATGGACTTTGGATGGTAATGATGTAGGTTCCTCAGTTGTAACAAATGTACTACTTTGGGTGGAGGGATGTTGATAATGTAGGAAGGACAAGGGGTATACCTTTCTCTCATATTTGCTTTAAACCTAAAACTGCTCTAAAAATAGTCTTTAAAATAATTAAGACTGATATCATTAGAACATTGAATACATTGGTCCACAACACGTTTTATTTTTCATTTTTCATTTAATTTATTTTTATTTATTTTAATCTAATTAAATAAGTTGGTGCCTAAAAATAAATATGTCACACTGAAAGTAAACTGGTATGAAGCTTACCAGAGCTGCTGTTAATGTAGAAGCTCTTAGTATTGCTTTGTTTTAGCAAGGTGATATGGAAAATAGAAATTCATTTAATTGATATTTATTGAGAACCAACTATGTGCCAGGCACTCTACTAAGCCTTGGAAATACAGCTGTGAATAAGGAAGGAAGACATAGTTCCTGTTCTCATGGATCATAAATAGTATATATTCAACACATCTGTTTTCCCATTTTTTTAGAATAAGAGTTGGACAAATGATGGAATGAGGATTTAACACTAAGTCGTACAGTCCTGCACCGCAGTTTTCTAATTAAAGTATAAATGAACAACCTTAAGGAACTAAATTAGCAGTGTGAACATAAAACAATGACAATTTGAGGGGCACCTGGGTGGGTTAGTCGATTAAGTGTCTGAGTTTGGCTCAAGTCACGATCTTGTGGTTTGTGGGTTCAAGCCCAGCGTCAGGCTCTGTGCTGACAACTCAGAGCCTGGAGCCTGCTTCAGATTCTGTGTCTCCCTCTCTATGCCCCTTCCCTTATCATGCTCTGTCTCTCCTCCCCTCCTCAAGAATAAATAAACATTAAAAAATTTTAATGACAATTTGACTCAAATTTTAAGTAAACTATGAGACAGAATAATGCCATATGATATTTCTAATAATTAATGCCCTTGATGCTCATTAGGGTTTCTTCATTTTCCTTTTCCCCCTACTGTTACCTCCCCTGATTAAAAAAGAAAAGTAAAACAAAAAGAAAACTTTTCCAACAAATAACTAGTAGTCAACATCTTAATTATTGGCTTTTATAAACTCAGTGATGTGGGATTATAAACCTTAGGCCTTATAGCCCTCAGCAGTTACTAGTTTACATCACTAAAGACTCACTATTGCATCAGCCATTGTCCTCCAAGTTATTCAGAGCCAGGCCAATGCGAAAGAACCTGCCCTACTTTCAGTTCTGATTTACTTTTTCTGCAGCAGAATCATTATAGCTCACAAAACATTTTCCTGCAACCCATTAAAACCCCAAAAATATAGGTTCATGCATGGGATGCTCCTACCTGCTGTTACTCTCAGCACAGGAAAGGACATGATGCCAGTAGTGGAATCTCAAGCAGTAGATTTCTGGAGAGCAGGTCTAATATAATTCCATATTTACCACTCTTCCCTCAGAATTGAAAATGCCTGGGTTCCTGGGGGAAGACGCTGTTACTCAGAGCTTCTAAACCCAGATCTTCAAAACCCAGATCAGGGTCAACAGATGTAGACTACAGCATTCCCTAAACAAAAAGAATACTAAGCCCTAAATTCAAACATTGTACTGTGCTCATATTTATTATCACTTCATTTAAAGTGGAACACAACTTTACACCTTTGAGCTATCTCCCAACTCTGCTTCTGTATTCTTACATAGTTTGTATTATCTACTTCTTCAACCAGAGTCTCTCCTCATGCCTGGCCCCCTAACCATTATCTATGTAATTAGTAGATATGCCTTTGCCTTCCACTCCCACAAGTGCTCCCAATTTAGATGGTATTGCAATCCCAAGAGCAAATGTTAGCACCCTGAGATACTGGGCCACAGAGAAGTTTCACTGGGAAAAAAAAATGCTTCTGATTGTCTGTACTCCTGGAAAATGACCCAGCAGTTAGATTCACCTAGCACATGTGCTCAACTGCTTGATGGGCAGATCAACCTTGCACACTGATTGGCTCATGGGAATACTTAAATGTCTGGGCAGTTTTATGTCTGCTTTGGTAGAATGGTTGTTGGATTCAGTCTCAGGATAACACATTTATTATGAAATGAAAGAATTTGTCACACTAGTAAGTTTGTAAAACTAGGATAGATTTGCCTAAACTCTTATTCATTTTTATTATAGTAATTTACACTCATAGTTAAAAAAATAATATCAATTATTATTAAAGTCTGATAAGTGATTCTATAACTTGTTCACACAGAAAAGTAAACCCTCATGAAACTTAAAGCCTAATCCAATAGTCATTCAAGTCAACCAGGTGAGTTGAGGTTGACAGGTTTCTATGACTTTTGAAATGAATATATCAAGAAATTTACATATCATTCTCTGGGTTTCATTATTGTAATTTTGGACATAGAAATCAAACAATTTCGTTATCAAAATAAAGGCCATCTAGAAAATCCAGAATATGCCGATCTCAATTTTTTGTTTTTAGATTTTTACCTAAAATAAAACATTAAAAACCCTTCCGAGATATCTGGGCTCATGGTGAATATATGTATAGACCTTGGAAGCTTTGAAAACCTTGTCATAGTTTGTTTCTGCACAAACAATCAAGAGCTCCATCTGTCCCTCCCAGGATTTAGAGATTCCCAATCTTGGTTGGATGGTTATGCTTACAAATCTGTTGCAATTACCAGCTATAAACTTTACTGAAAGGGCTTTCTTCTTACAAAATATTTTGACATTTAGAAGATTACATAAAATACTGTCCCTTTCTGATATTTAGCAATCCTACTCTCACTATCTATGTTACATCATAATTATAATAAAAATCAGAATAAAAATAAAATAAAATCCAGTTAAAAATTAGCACCACATAAATCAAAATCCCAGCAAGGTTTTAAAAATGGAAATTAACAATGTGATCATAAAATTTGTATGAGGTGCAAGGGATCAAAACATTCTTGAAGAAGAAGAACAAAATAAGAAAAACTACTATACAGATACCAAAACTTAATTCAAAGCTGTAAGAATTAAGGAAGTAACAGTAAAATAAGAACAGAAAAAGAATAGAAAATAGGAATAGAAAATAAGAATAGACCAATAGAAAAGATGAGCCCCAAAACAGACCCACACATAAAAAGATGTCATCTATGGCAAAAGCAGGTCTGAAAATTAGCGATAAAAATTAGTGATGATGCTAGATCATTTACACAGCCATATATAAAAGGCAAATCTTGAAATCAATCTTATAACATCTACAAAAATCAATTCCTGCAATAATTAGCTTTAAATATGAATGATAAAAAATAAATCTTTCATAAGATAAATTATTTTTATGACCTTGAGGTAGGAAATGATTTCTTAAACAGATTACAAAAAACAATAGCTACAAATCAAGGATTTGTTTATCAAAGACACCACTGTGAGGACGAAATGGCAAGTAACAATGGGAATAAATATATGCAACAAGTGTACCTGACAAAGGGCTCACATTTAGAATATGTAAAAACCTCCTGCAATTTAATCAGAAAAGTCAAATGATCTGACAGAAAAATGAATGGAAGTTCTGAACAGGTAATTTACAAAAGAAGATATCCAAATAGTATTTACTTTCATTAATAAATATATAACTGCAGGGCACCTAGATGGCTCAGTCGATTAAGTGTCCAACATCGGCTCAGGTCATGGTCTCACAGTTTGTGAGTTGGAGTCCCACATCAGGCTCTCTGCTGCCTGCACAGAGCCCGCTTTGGATCTTCTGTCTCCTTATCTCTCTGGCTCTCTCTCTCTCTCTCTCTCTCTCTCTCTCTCTCAAAAGTAAAGTTTAAAAAATGAATAAATATATCAATGCAAATGAAAATCAAAATGAGGTACCACTATATATCCACCAGACTAGCTAAAACTGAAAAGACTGACAACACAGTGTTCACTCTAAGCTCACCTCCACCCACAGATACCACTAGATAACATCACATTGGTGTAAATAACCCAGAAAATGACCCAAAGACTGGCAGAACAAACTCCACTAAACTGAATGTGGAGAAGAGGCCACATGGAAGAGAGTAGGAAGGGCAGTGACATGGTTCCTAAACAGTCCCTTGGGACTGTCCGCAGCAGGAAGGGATGTCATGCAAGGAGAGGGGAAACACTGGGGGAGTCTGCAAGGGTAAGACGGATCACCATAACATTTGGCTTTGAAAACCAGAGAGGCCAAATTTCATTAGTACTTATAACCACTGGGACTTAAAGCCTGTAATTTCAAAAATCAGTGAGTTTGGCTCTGGGAGACCCAGGAGGACCATAGGAAACTGAGTCCCTGCCCCTCCCCCTTAAAGAGATAGAACAACAAACAGCTCCATGAGCTACAACATTGAAACAACAGTTTGAAAAATGTGTGGGACATAAGGAAGGGAGAGCTGTTTACCCATCTCAGAGCATGTCCTAAAGGGACAAGATCATTGGTGGAATCCTCTAAAAAGAAAGGAGATGGCAGGTGCCACTTCATTCCCCCCATGCCCCAGCATAAACACACAGCCACCTCACAACCTAACTTACTAACAGTGTGCCCTGCCTCCTCCAGCCAGGTCTGCCTCTGCCCCAGGACTGCAGATCCCCTCCCCTAGAAGACATGTGTGAAAACGTTGCAAATAGCAGGCATCTTGTCCCCTGTGCACATTGTAGATCCATCATCTATGCTCTTGGCCAGAACCCAACCAAAGTGGTACCACAAACCTGGCAATGTGTAAGCAGCCGTGACAAGGGCCAGCACTACTCCAAAGTGACTCCTGCCCAGAGGAAAGGGAAAGATAACTGCATACAACAGTAAGACTGCCCACCCCAGGAGTGGGCTGGTGGTAGACAGCTGGTCTGAATGCAGCATCCACCCACCAATGAAAGCTTCTCAGGGGAAAAGACCCTGCATTTTGGTGCTACCACATCTCTGGCAAATAACTGGGCTGACTCAACTCCAGCCCAAGGTAACCCTGACTAACCCACTAAGACCACAGGGACCAAACCCTGCCCACAACAGGCAGGAGAACCATTACAGACTAGACTAAAAGAAAAAGTGACTCATGCACAATATCAGGGTGCATGCAACACACATAACAGACATTCTTAAAATGCCAGGTTCGATTAAGCAGGTAACATTGCACTTCAGGGCACCATAGGACCTCTTCTTCATAAGGCCACTACTTTCAAGGAGACATGGATGACTTTCTTAACACAGAAACAGACACAGAGAGTTAGACAAAATGAAAAGATGGAAAAATATGTATCAAATGAAAAGAACAAATGAAAATGAAAATCACAGCGAGAAAGGTAAATGAAATGGAGATAAGTAATATGGCTGATACAGAATTTAAAGTAATGGTCATAAAGATACTCACTGGACTTGAGAAAAGAATGCAGGCCATCAGTGAGACCCTCAACAAAGAGATAAAAGGAACCAATCAGAGATGAAGAGCACAATAAATGGAGTTCAAAATACACTAGATGGGATAAATACAAGACTAGAAGAAGCAGAGGAATGAATTAGTGACCTGAGGACAGAGTGATGGAAAGTAATCAAGCTGAGTGGGTGAAGAAAAAAAATTATGCAAAATGAGAATAGACTTAAGGAACTTAACGACACTATCAAGCATAATACCATTTGCATTATAAGGATCCCAAAAGGAGGAGAGGAAAAGGGGCAGTAAATTTATTTGAAGAAATAATAGCTGAAAACTTCCTGAATCTGGGGAAGGAAATTGAAATCCAAGTCAAGAAGATCCCCCAACAAAATCAACCCAAGGAGGTCCACACCAAGATATACAATAATTAAAATGGCAAAAAAGGTAGTAGTAAAGAGAGAATTTTAAAACCAGCAAAGAAAAGAAAACATTTCCATACAAGGGAAACCTCATAAGGCTGTCAACCTGATTTTTCAGCAGAAAATTTGCAGGCCGAAAATGAGTGGCATGATATAATCAAAGAGCTGAAAGAAAAAAACTGCAACTAAAAATACTGTATTCAGCAAAGCTATCATTTAGAATAGAAGGAGAGAGAAAGAATTTCCCAAACAAAAACTAAATGAGTTAACGACACCAAACCATCTCTACAAGAAATGTTAAAGGTGACCCGTCCAGTGGAAAGGAAAGATCATAAGTAAGAGTAGGAAAAGCAGGAAACACAAAAGCAGTAAAAGTAAGTATATTTGTAAAAATCAGTCAAAGAACTCACAAAATAAAAGAATGTAAAGTATGATACCATATACCCAAAATGTGATGGGGAGATGAGGAACAAAGGGGTTCAAACTTAACCAACCATCAACTTAATATAGACTGCTATATGCAGATGTTGTGTACAAACCTAATGGAAACCACTGATCAGAAACCAGTAATAGATAAACAAAAAGTAAGGAGAAAATAACCCAAGTAAATCACCAAAGACAGCCAAGTTATTGTGAAAAAAGAGAGCAAGGGAAGAAAAGAACAAAGAACTGTAAAAACAATTATAAAACAAGTAATAAAATGGCCATAAGTACATACCTATCAATAATTACTTTGGGGGCACCTGGGTGGTTCAGTCAGTTAAGTGTCTGGCTCTTAATTTTGGCTCAGGTTTTGATCTTACGGTTCATGAATTCGAACCCCACATTCAGCTCCACACTGGCAGTGTAGAGCCTGCTTGGGATTCTCTCTCTCTCCTTCTCTCTCTGCCCCTCACCCACTCTCTCATTCTTTCAAAATAAATAAGTAAACTTAAAAAAATAATTACTTTGAATGTAAATAACTAAATGCTCCAATCAAAAGACATAGGTGTGATGGAATGGATAACAAACCAAAAACCATCTATATTCTGCCTACAAGAGACTCATTTCATACCTAAAGGTACACACAGATTGAGAGTGAAGGGATGGACAAATATTTATCACACAAATAAATGTGAAAAGAAAACCAGGGTAGAAAGTCATACTGGACAAAATAGACATGGGGTGCCTGGGTGGCTTAGTTGGTTAAGTGTCCGACTATTCATTTCAGTCAGCTCAGGTCATGATCTCGCAGTTTGGAGACTGAGCCCTGAATCAGACTCTGAGCTCCTTTCTTCTTGGAGGATTCCACCAATGATCTTGTCTCTTTAGGACATACTCTGAGATGAGTAAACTACTCTCCCTGCCTTATGGCCCCCACATTTTTCAAGCTGTTGATACAATGCTGTATCTCATGGAGCTGTTTGCTGTATTGTCTCTTTAAGGCAGGGTGTGGGGTGGGGGGGGGGGACTCAGTTTCCTATGGTCCTCCTGGCTCTCCCAGAGCCACGTTCACTGATTTTTAAAATTCCAGGCTTTAAGTCCCACTGGTTATAAATACTAATGAATTTGGTCCCTCTGGTTTTCAAAGCCAAATTTACGGTGATTCATCCTACCCTCACAGGCTTCCCCAGTGTGAGAATCTGTTTCTCTCCCCTCTCCTTGCTATGGCATCCCTTCCTACTCACTTGTGTACTCGCTCCCTCTCTCAAAATAAATAAATAAGCATTTAAAAAATAGGCATGAAAGCAAAGACTGTAACAAGAGATAAATTAGGACACTATATAATAATAAAGAGGAAAATCCAACAAGAAGATATAGTGAATGTATATATTTATGCACTGAACACAGGAACACTCAAAAACATAAAACAGTTAATAACAAACATAAAAGTAGTAATCGATAGTAAAAGAATAACAGCAGGGGACTTTAACACTCCACTTACATCAATGAACAGGTCATCCAAACAGAAAATCAATAAGGAAACAGTGGCTTTGAATCACACATTGGACTAGATCAGTTTAACAGATACATTCAGAATATTCCATCCTAAAGCAGCAGAATACACATTCTTTTCAAGTGCACATGCAACATTCTCCAGAATAGTCACATATTAGGCCACAAAACAAGTTGCAACAAATTCATAAAGATCATGCATATTTTCTGACCATAATGCTATGAAACTAGAAACCAACCACAAGAAAAAAATCTGGAAAGAACACAAATACATTTAGGTTAAATAACATGCTACTAAACAGTAAATGGGTCAACCAAGAATCAAAGAGGAAGTAAAAGTACATGGAGACAAGTGAAAACAACAGCACAATGGTCCACATTCTTTGGGATGCAGCAAAAGCCGTTCTGAGAGGGAAGTCCATACAAATACAGGCATACCTCAAGAAGTGAGAAAAATCTCAAATAAACAACCAAATCTTATACCTTAAGGATCTAGAAAAAGAAGAACAAACAAAACCAAAAGCCAGTAGAAGAAAGGAAATTGTAAAGATTAGAGCAGAAGCAAATAAAATAGAAACTGAAACAAACAATAGAACAGATCAATGAAACCAGGACCTGATTCTTTGAAAAGATCAACATAATTGATAAACCTTTAGCTAGACTCATAAAAAAGCAAGAGAGACAGACAGAGACAGAGACAGAGTTAGAAAGAGAGAGATATCTCAAATAAAGAAAATCAGAAATGAAAGAGGAAAAATGCAACCGACACCATAGAAACACAAAAGATTATGAGAATATTATGAAAAATTACATACCAACACATTGGAAACCTAGTAGAAATGGATAAATTCTTAGAAACATACAACCTCCCAAACTGGATCAGGAAGAAATAGAAAATTGGAACAGACTGATTTCCAGCAATGAAACAGTAATCAAAAAAACAACCAACAAACAAAAGTCCAGGACCAGAGGGATTCACAGGTGAACTCTACCAAACATTTCAATACTCACAAATCAAACAACGTGATACAGCCCATCAAGTGAAAGGACATAAACCATATGATCAATTTAATAGATACAGAAAAATCATTTGAAAAAGTACAACATTCATTCATTATAAAAACCCTCAACAAGATAGGTTTAGAGGGAAAACACCTCAATAAAGGCCATATATGAAAAAAACACAGCTAACATCATACTCAGCAGTGAAAACCAGAAAGCTTTTCCTCTAAGGTCAGGAATAAGACAAGGATGTCCACTCTCACCATTTTTCTTCAACATAGTACTGAAAGTCCTAGCCATAACAATCATACAATAAAAAGAAATGAGGCATCCAAATTGGTAAGGAAGAAGTAAAACTTCCACCATCTGCATATGACATGATACTATACCTATCAAACCCTAAAGATTTCACTAAATAACTATTAGAACTGATAAATGAATTCAGTACGTTTCAGGATACAAATTCAATATACAGAAATACATTGCATTTCTATATGCTAGTACCGAAGCAGAAGAAAGAGAAATTAAGAAAATGATCTTATTTACAACTGCATCAAAAATAATAAAATACCAAGGAATAAACTTAAGCAAGGAGTTCAAAGACCTGCACTCTGAGAACTATAAAACACTGAGGAAAGAAATTGAAGAGAACACAAACAAATGGAAAGTCATTCCATGCTCACATATTGGAAGAACAAATATTATTAAAATTTCCATACTATCCAAAGCAATCTACTTGTTTAATAAAATTCCTATCAAAATACCACAGCATTTTTCACAGAACTAGAACAAACAACCCTAAAATTTGTTTGGACCCACTATAGACCACAAATTGCCAAAGCAATCATGAGAAAGTAAAACAAAGCTGGAGTTACCACAATTCCAGATTGCAAGCTATATTACAAAGCTGTAGTCATCAAAACAGTGTGGTGCTGGCACAAAAACAAACATATAGATCAACAGAACAGAATGGAAAGCCCAGAAATAAACCCATGATCATATGCTAAATTAATCTATGATAAAGGAGGCAATAATATGCAATGGGAAAAAGTCTTTTCAACAAATAATGTTGGGAGAACTGGACAGCTACATGCAAAAGAATGAAACTGGACCACACTCTTCCACGATACACACAAAGAACCTCAAAGTGGAGTACAGAGATAAATATGAGGCCTGAAAGCATAAAAATGCTACAAGAGAGTACAGGCAATAATTTCTCTGACATTGGCCATGGCAACTTTTTATCTAGGTATGTCTCCTGATGCAAGGAAAGCAAAAGCAAAAATAAACCACTGGGACTTCATCAAAATAAAAAGCTTCTGCTCAGCAAAGGAAACAATCAATAAAACTAAAAGACAACCTACTGAATGGGAAAAGATATTTGCAAATGACATACCTGATAAAGGCTTAGTATTCAAAATATATAAAGAACTATACAACTAAACACTGAAAACAAATAAATAATCCAGTTAAAAGTGGGCAGAGGATAGGAACAAAGAAGATATCCAGATGGTCAACAGACACATGAAAAGATGCTCAACATCACTCATCATCAGGAAAATGCAAATCAAAATCACAGTAAGATATCACCTCACATCTTTCAGAATGCCTAACATCAAAAACATAAGAAACAACACGTATTGGCAAGGATGTGGAGAGAAAAGTACCCTCATGTATTGTTGGTAGGAATGTGAACTGGTGTAACCACTGTGGAAGACACTATGAAGGTTCCTTAAAAAATTAAAAATAGAACTACCATTTGATCCAGTAATTTCACTACCAGATATTTATCCAAAGAATATGAAAACCCTGATTTGAAAGGATATATGCACTCCTATGTTTATTGGAGCATTATTTACAATAGCAAAATTATGGAAGCAACACAACTGTTCATCAATAGATGAATGGATATATATACAATGGAATATCATTCAGCCATAAAAAAGAATAAAATCTTGCCATTTGCAACAACATGGATGGAACTAGAGAGTATAATGCTAAGTGAAATAAGTCAGTGAGAGAAAGACAAATACCATATGATTTCACTGATATGTGGAATTTAAGAAATAAAAGAATAAAGGGGAAAAATGAAACAAAAAAAATAGACTCTTCAGAACAAATAGATGGATACCACAGGGAAGGTGGCTGGGAGGATGAATGAAATAGGTGATGGAGATTAAGAGTACACTTACCTTGAAAAGCACTGAGTAATATATGGAATTGTCGAATCACTATATTACACAACTGAAACTAATATAACACTATATGTCAACTACAATGGAATTAAGACTTTTAAAGAATTAAATCTTAGTTCTCAGTTATTCTATTCTTTTGGTAATGGAAACCCATGCATATGTACACCAAAAGACATGTACAAGAATGTGTGTGGTCTTCTTCTATGTCTTAGAGAAAAAAATATCTTGAAAACTAAATGAGACTTCTGTTTTCCAACTTGGAAGTCATCACTTCCATTCTCCCAAGAAGAATACAGCTGAACCCATTAAAATCCAATAACTTTTCTTAGATTTGCCAAAATGTTGAGTCACAAGGCAGACCAATGCCTCCCAAGTTGGAGGCACAGGGGAACACAGAGTATCATAACTTACCAGGAGCAGAAGCCCCAGAGAAACTGACTGGTGGAGTCAGTACCATAGTAGGAAAAGTTAAACTAGAATCAACAAATTCCTGGAGCATCAATATGCACAAAGCTTGACAGTTAAAAAATAGGGGTGGGCAGTCTTAGGGGGGCTCACACTTTCATGAGTTATCTTTAAGACCTCCATCAAGACCTCTGAATGAAGATTAGAGAAAAACTGACTCCTGTTTCCTTCAGGGAGGAGAAAGTAACCATTTTGAAATATGTTCAGAGCATTCTTAACAAAAGCCTGCCCTCAAGAGAAATCATTTCATCAGAGCCTAACCACTTTGGGTTTTATCAGAGCCTAACAGCCCTGGGAGAAGATAATCACTCAGCTCCAACTTCCTCCAGCCTTCCGGTCTCACCTAAGCAGAGATGGGACATAGCTGAGAAGCACTTTTGAAGATCAAAGCCCAGGGGCACGGACTCACTAAAAGATTGAGACCTAATCATGACACTATAAAACATTTTTCCTTACCCCACTCCTTACCACCACATCAATACAACTTCTACACAGGAGACTACAAAGGGAAGAACCGTAAGCCTCAGTCTTAATTTAAGAAATTTCAAGGAAAACACAAAGACAGAGAGGGATAAAAAATATGACAACAGATGAAATTTGGCCTTTAACACTTGCAGCTGCAGCAAATAGCAAACACAGCTCATTCCTACCCAGATAAACATAAAACCTCCTGCTAATGGCTTTCAACAAAAATTTACAAGGCATACTAAACAAACAAACCAACCACCCCCCCCCCAAACACACACACACACACACACACACACACACACACACACAGCCTCAAGAGACAGAGCCATCAGAACTAGATTCAGATATAGCAGAGATTTTGGAATTAACAAACTGGGAATTTAAAATAGCTATAATTAAGATAATAAGGGCTTAATGGGAAAGGGGGACAACATGCAGATACAAATGAGTAATGTCAGCAGAAAATCAGGCACTCCAAAAAAGAATACAAAGGAAATAGCAGAAATCAAAAAACACTGTGATAAAAATGCAGTATAACTTTGATGGGCTCATCATTACACTAGACATAGCCAAGGAAAGAACCAGTGAACTCAAAGATATATCAATAGAAATTTCCCAAACTGAAAAGCAAAGAGAAAAAATAATGAAAGAAACAGAACAGAATATTCATGAATTGTGGGACAATTAAAAAAAGTATAATGTATGCATAATGAGAACACCAAAAAGAGAGGAAAGAGAGAAAGAAGAATACTTGAAGAAATACTTAAAGAAATACTTGAAGAAATACTTGAAGCAATGGTTGAGAACTTCCCCAAACTAATGGCAGACACTGATCCACAGATCCAGGAAGCTTGGAGAAATTAAGTAGGCAAGTACTAAAAAAATCTACATCTAGGCATATTATATTCAAACTTCAGAAAATCAAAGGCAAAATCTTGAAAGAAGCTGGGGGTGAGGAGGAATACCTACATACAAAGGAACAAGGATAAGAATTGCATCAGACTTCTCTTCAGAAACCATGCAAGCAAGCATGAAACAAAACCAGCAAAATTATCCTTCAAAAGTAAAAAAGAAATAAAAGCTTTCTCAAATAAAACTTGAGGGAATTTGTTGCCAGTATTTCTGCCTGGAAAGAAATGTTGAAAAAAGTTCTTCAGAGAGGTGGAAAATGATATAGTTCAGAAACTTCCTTCTACATCAAGGAGAGTATTAGACAAGGAATAAATGAAAAGCTTCTTGTTTCCTCCCTAAGGTAATGGCACCATGACCAGCACCTGGACCCTCTTAATACATGCTGAATAATTTGGACATGGAGCACCAGGGATCATTGACTAAAAGAAGAAAAAAATAGAAGACTTACTCCTTTCACCCATGCTGAAGATATTGTAATGGACATGGTAAGTTCTCTGATTCATGGAAGGGAAGAATGTACTCTAAAGAAACTAGGCAAAACTGTAAATAAAATATGAAAATATGATGAAAGTTTTTTTACCCTCAGCTTTATAGATACAAATAATTTATTTTGTCTTATGCAGCAGAACATTTTGTTATTATATTATAATGCTAGTTAAATGGTGACATTATTTTGAGATCAATCATTGAGAATTTAAAGAAAAGGTAATTGAATATTTGCACTGTAGACATTATAAACTCTTTAAGAGCCAAAAATTATTACAGATTTTTAAACTGGAAATGAAAAAGCCATAGATGGAGTGCCTGGGTGGCTCAGTCAGTTGAGCATCTGACTCTTGATTTTGGCTCAGGTCTCAATCTCACATGAGATGGACAGCACAGAGCTTGTTTGGGCTTCTCTTTCCCTCTCTCTCTGCCCCTCCCCTGCTCACACACTCTCTCTCTCTCTCAAAATAAATAAATAAACATTTCTTTAAAAAGGCCACAGAAACAACATCTTACAAGTTCTAATTTCGAATAAGGTAAATATTGATCACTATAACCCACATAAACAAAAAGCCCTTTGGGTCCTCTCCCTGCCCCCTCTCCACCCCACCTCCTTTTAAAAGTAAAAGGTTATTGAGGAGGGCACCTGTTGGGATGAGCACTGGGTGTTGTATGGAAACCAATTTGACAAAAAGTTTCATAATAAAAAAAAGGTTATTGAAACCAAAAAAGTGAGAAAACCAGAGACTTATTATCAACTGTAATAGGTCCTTTTCTTGCTATTGTCATGGAATTCTAAGCAACTACCTAAATCCCTGACTAGACCTAGATTTTTGGTGTTTCTAGCTTTGAAAGATGGTTTTGGTGACCTGAGAGACTTGGACCATAGTTAGCTTTTTTTTTTTTCTATTTTCTTTAAAAAAATTTTTTTTTCAACGTTTTTTATTTATTTTTGGGACAGAGAGAGACAGAGCATGAATGGGGGAGGGGCAGAGAGAGTGGGAGACACAGAATCGGAAACAGGCTCCAGGCTCCGAGCCATCAGCCCAGAGCCCTATGTGGGGCTCGAACTCACGGACCTCGAGATCATGACCTGGCTGAAGTCGGACGCTAAACCGGCTGCGCCACCCAGGCGCCTCTTTTTTTCTATTTTCTTATTTTCTCTACTTTCTCTGCCCCACGTCCTTCATTTCTTTCTTTCTTATTATTCAGTTTTTTCTCCTTTTCTTAATTTTTTTCTTATTTTTATTTCATTTCTCCTTTTTTTCTATTTATCTTTCTTTCTTCTCTTTCTCATTTTTATTTTATCTCTACCTTTATATTTTTTTCTATATTTTTTCCTTTTTCTTATTTTTTCTTATTTTTAATTTTTTCTTTATTTTGATGTTTCTCTATTTTCCTTTTTCTCATTTTTTCTTTCCTTTATGCTGTAATTTTTATTTTTCCCACTTTTTAATCTTTTTTCTCATTTTTCTTCTTAAATTTAGTTTGTTACTATTGTTAGTAATACATGCTAAAAGGCCTCTTGCCAATCTCTGCTTAAGAGAAGACCCATGTTTGGCAACTACTGTCTCCTCAAGACCACTGCCAAGATTACCCTTACCAAAGTGAAATTGGCTGGACACATTGTGGCTGGCTAAGTGGTGGCCGCCAAGATCACCAACAAAAGTCATCAGAACTCCTCCAGGCTCCAAGACTATCCCTTGAAGTTCAGATCAGCAAGTGCTGGACCCCAACAGCTGTGGATGAGAGCTGTGCAACTAGTACATGCTGCTTTGTGTGTATGGCTTGACTGGTCAGTCTATAGGCTACATGCAGTAGAGAATGCAAATTGCTGCATTCCCTCTAAGCTCAAATTAAGAAGGTATCCAGCACTCCAAGGCATTCAAAAGTATTGTATCCAAAAGAACTGCTAACCTTAAGTTTAAGGAATTACCAGGAGCCACTTGGGAGACAAAAGGCAGCCAGCCATAGCTGCAAGTTCGTCCTTTACCACCATCTGGGTGAAACTTCAGAGACTGGACTATTTTTCCTAGGGTACTCTTCCTCTTTCCTGCTTTTCCCTTTTCTTCCATGTTCGTGGGGGAGATGGCTGTATAGAAATAAATGCAATAAAAATATTTAATAGGGAAGCATTTACTATCTTATTTTATGAGTTGCTTTTAAGTGATGGATTATAGGAGATAATTATTGATTTCATTGGTTTTCATTTGTATTTGTCTTAGAGAACATAGGCTATCACTTTTTTGAACTGGTTTTATAGCAATAGTATTAATATCAACAAACAACAATACAAGTTATGACTGGCCAAAGATTTCTATACCATTCCAATTATTTTTAGCCACAAATAGCCATTTACCAGACTGGAAATGAATGATGAGTGAAGTTGAGCAGCTTATTGAAAATCAGAGCTGGTGAGTGACTGAGCTTATATTGTGTGATTATGATCTCAACCTGTGCTATGTGGCCTCCTTTGACTCAGGTCTGGAGGCCTCTAGAGTCCTGTTTTGGTAGCCTTTTAAGGTTAGTTATATTGTGTCTCTCAAATGAATACTTGAAAGTCATATGAGAGATCAGACAGCTAATTGCCTTGTGCAGTAATTTTCAGTGCTCTCTGTGAACTAATTTGCCTGTAGTCCCCTAAGTTGTTCTCTGGACAAGCAGGACATAGTCCAAATTCTACTTTGAAAATGTGGAAGAAAACACAGCTGTCCAGAGTGCTGGAAATACTTACAGTGTATGCAACCCCACACCGTTTAGTCTTAAAGGCCCTTTGGCACACAACTGGGCCTCCCTGGTATTATGGCTTTAGCAGAAGCCTAATCCAGATCTAAATCAGAGGATGGTGTCTATAAAAGTGGTCTCCTAGCTCTTCACCTACCTCATATCAAAATTTCTTTTGAGTTAGTTAGCAAATGTAGAATAATGTAGGATTACAAACATCTCTTATATATTCTCAAATTCATTTATTAAACTAGAAGATCTCCCTTTTCCTATCCCAATCTTTTTCTATTAATATACAAATTAATTTATCCAGGAAATTAATATTTTGACTCTTGTGCAGATATGAAGAGCTGGATATGTATATAATACGTACAAAAAAGTACTTCTGAAACAAATACGTTTATTGGCTAGTGGCTATTTTCTTGTATGGTGCTAGAACTAGAAATATGAGTAAACTATAATACTTGTCCTCAAGAAGCTAACATATTAGTTGGGGATTTATTCCTAAGTATTTTTTGCATTGCTTCAAGTACCTAGCACCAAGCAAGTAATAAAAAAGTATCTATTTGCATTTATTTTTTGAATGGTGGAAACAACTGTGAAGGAAAGGCACATAATGCAGCCTGGGAGGGACAGGGGTTTAGGTTGCTTGGCAAGTTAGCTATAAAGGAAAGAGGGTAGCAGGGTAGACCTTCAGAGATATGGCACTCAGAAAGACAGCAGAGTATACATTTTAGGGGTACATTTCAGCAGTGAACACAGGGCTGTGTATATGATGGAAACAGCACCCCTTTCACCCAGACAGGTAGAGCAGAAGAAACAAATGCTCGGCTGTTGGAGGCTAATGAAATCAGAAAGCACACTTCACCTCTTTACAGAGTTGACTAAAACATAGACACTTAATTAAGAAGCTTTCAAATGCACAAATTCAACTCTTTTCAGAAGATGTTCTACAGAATACAAGATGCTTTGTATATTGATAAATACCATTTAATAAATAGGTCCAAGGTCAAACTGGTTCAGAAAATGTAAATATCCATTGTGAATCTTAAGAAGGGATAAATCTGCAGTTTTCCAGAAGGTTTGGGTAGCTTTTCACCTGAGCATCTTGAGAAACCGGTTCTCAGAGTGCTTGCTGGGAAATGCCATGTCAGCACATGGATACTACCTGGCTAGTCTAATAGATCCCATTCTCCCTGAAGACATGCTGACTCTCCTGAGATCACACAAGGCAAAAACAGGCCAGAGGGAGGCAACTGCAGACCTGTTAATGATGGGAAGACCCAACAATGCAGACTGAAAGTGTTCTAGATATTTGATTTTCAACTTAAAGCTGCTGTGTGCTATGTGGTAAGCCCTTCAGCTCTCCAAATGCTAGTTTTCTGCTATGGCCAAGAAACATTTCCTCCTGTCTTCTCTCACTTCTTTGCTGACCTCAGTACAGTGAGTGACTCATGTGGATATTAAAGTTAACAGCTGTTTGTATAGCTAACCTATTAGTCAGGAGAAAGTAGGAATTCTTGATAGGGATAGGAGAAGTTGATTGGGAAATAATTTCATCTGTTTCAGTCCCCAGACACTTGGGAAAATTGTGTCTTCCAAAAACTCTAGATTTCAGACTCCCAAAAAAGGTAGTTAAAAATTTTATTTGAAAGCTACGTAAGAGTCACCCTCTCATCTCTATTGGAGACATCAGGTTATTTGGCAAGGGCTCATCACTCAGAGAGGATCTGACCTACTTTTGGACATCAAAGGGAAAAAAGACAATAAATTTCTCCTGATTCCACAGAGCCTTGAGTCTTGGATCACCTGCATAAAGTGATCATTGCCCCATTTACCCTCCTGATGTCAGTATGTATCTCCCAAGTGTTAATTTCAATAGGCAATACATATTTTTTGTGATCCTCATACACTTGTAAAATCCTATATTTAAAAAGGTCTTTACAGATCACATAGGATAGAGCAGTCAGCTTGACTGTGTTCTTCCACTATTTGTAGAAGTAGCCTTTATAATGTATCTACAAGGATGGAGAAGATCCATATGCAAGAGGAGGAAATGGTAGGCAGAGATTGACGCCCATGGGAGATGTTGAGGGGGAATAGCTCTTATGTTTGCCTTTCTCTCATGATTGACCATGGCTTCTGTGCCTTGTGTGGGGTTAGGTTAGAATAGTACAGTAGTGATAGGGTGAGAGCATTCACACTGGAAAATATACAGAGAACAATTGTGTATTAAGCTTTGTTATATATATACCTCACTCCCATTCTGTTGGGTGTCTGCTATGTCTAGTTCATACCCTTAGCATCATTTCATCCATATAAAAATCTAACATATAAATGCTTAACTTTTGAAAGTTACATTGTTTCTAAAATAAAATCTGTTTGAATGTTGAAACCTTCAGCTACCATCCTTCCTTCCCTTTCCCCCTAAAGTCCCTCATATATACTGACTTATCCTTAAGAAGTAGCATTTTCTTGAAATCATTAGTAAAGATTAATTAGATACTTCCTCAGTTGCTTAGACATGTGTATTAAGACACAAAAAATAGAGCTACTCAGCATTTATGGTGCAAAGAAATGTGCATTATTTTTAAGTAACTTGGTGTTGAAGCATTGCAGTTTTTGTGTCTCCCATATGTGAGGTAAAAAATCTGAGACATTCATTAGTTTTATAAGTGTCATTTAAAGGGGAAGAAAATAGAGACTTCTGCGCATTTAAGGGAGTGATAATTCACACATGTATTTCTGGCTTGTAATTTGAGGGAATGAGAATAATGTTTTTATTTGGGGCATGTACTTCTAAGAATAAGCACAATATGTTAACAAGGCAAGAGAGACTCAGAATACTACGTTATCCTTCTTTTCTCCAGAATAGGCTAATGACTTACCATTCAGGGCTTTCTCCTTTGCATTTTCCCGTCTTTGCAGAAGATGTCACAAAGTTTCACAAGCCCCTCTTTGATAATCCACAGCTGTTTAGCTTTCACTTGAGTGCACCCGCTCACATTCCCTGCTCAGGGTTTAGCCACCACAATAGATCACCTGAGCTGCAGTGTGCTCCCCTCTGTCCTCTCAAATAGCCCCTGGGCATAGGGGACAGAGATCTCATGTAGCAGAGGACTCGTGAGTTTTTTCAAGAGACAGCCTGCTTGGTGAGGTCACTGAACAGTCCTGAAAGGGTCCTTGATTGAAAACTTTGTGGTATGGTTTCTTTTCGCATGTTCTTTAGACCAAGGAACAACCCTTTTGACATGGACTTTCCTCTCAAATATGTCTAGCACAGTGCCTGAAATGTAAAAGGGCTTGATAAATAGTATCTTTCCTCTTTTTCCTGCAAGAGAGTTATTATTTAAAAAAAAAAAAAAGAACTACAGGGAAGTTTAGAAAAGCACGAGTCCATGTATAGCTGAGAAATGTACAGAAATGTTTTGGGGGGGGGGCGCCTGGGTGGCTTAGTCGGCTGAGCATCCAACTCTTGGTTTTGGCTCAGGTCATGATCTCATCGTTTGTGAGACCGAGCTCCACTTCGGGCTCTGTGCTGACAGCATGGAGGCTGCTTGAGATTCTCTCTCTTTCCCCCCAACTCTCTCCCTCTCTCTCAAAATAAATAAATAAACTTAAAAAGAAGAAATGTTTTGTGGATGAGGCTGAGTTGAGTCAAGCACTGAAGAACAGGTTCACTCATTCATTTGACAGATGCAGGAGCCTAGCCACTACATTTCAGGTACTGCTACACATGAGAATACAATGGTGACCAAAAATAAACACAAGAATTTATGATTTGGGGAGGCAAACATTCATCAAATGACATATAAATAGATATAAATTTACATGGCAAGCAACCTAAATGCCCAAAAGGAAATGGTGGAAATAAATTATATGTCCTCTTGATTTGATCTTATGTAGACATTGAAATTGTTTCAAATAATGTAAAATGATTACAATAACACGGGATATTTAAAAAGTGGGGCATAAAAATATAAAGGATAATCCCTATTTTATAGAAACAAATGCATGCTTGCCTATGCACAGGGAAGTTGATTATATACCACATTGAATAGCTGTTATCCCTGATGAGAAGATTTTGAAGTACAGACCGTGTTCTCACTAAAGAGTAATGTTTTGCCAGGAGGCATTGTTATCTATTGTTTGAGTTTACAATTAGAGCCTCTGCATGCTTCAGTGAGGAACTAAAGTTTTAACATGCCTTCGTTCCCTTTCACCTGTTTCTTTTTGGTTTTGATGTGTGGGGAGTAAGGTAAAGATCCCTGAGAGAATAAACTTTATTTTTTTTCCTGAGAGCGTAAACTTTAAAATTGTAAATAAAACATGCTTTCAGTGGTCTTATCTATGTAATAATGTATTAATAAATTATTACCTGGAATTTTGTCTGAAAGAACCAAAGAATGTTTGGTTTTACCTTAGGAAGAAACCTAGCTTCAAAGAAATTCAGTTTTGGTGAATTTCTCCTATGAGACTTGAAGGGCTATGAGAGATACTACTAACGTTCACTGATACCTTGTTCTATTCTCCTTCAGGGGCACACACAGGGGGACTGTTCTTTCCTGACTGCTTATAGTTAGGTGTGTCCCTGTGAAGAGTTTTGGCCAATGGTGAAGATCCTTTCTGATTCAGATTTTACAAAATGCCAGTAAGAGACCCACCAGTTTGGCTCTTCCTTGTGAAGCAAAGGTAGAAACACATGCTGACAGGAAGACTCCTTCAACTTGGGTCCCTGAGTGACTACTGAGCAGAGACCTACTAACTTCTCCCTACTGCTCCCACCTACCACCACCCCAGGCCCACGTTGGACATGTAATATAAGTGAAAGATAAACCCTTGTTGCTTAAGCCACCGAGATTTAGAGCATTTGGGGTTACCATAGCTAGCCTAACCCAAATGACACAGAAAGCAACTTCAGCTCTTTTTTCCTGGCATTGGCTTCCCCAAAGATCAAAAAAGCCTCCTAAATATCTAAGTTTTCTATTATAACAGATTTCCATGATGCTGCCACTTTCAGTGGACAGTGGAACTTTCTTTTAGAACAGAAGACAACATTGTGGGGAAGATTACATGAAATGCCTGGAGAATGATTTCCTTCTGTGATTTCTAAAGACTGTGTGTATTTAGTGCCAAGTACCCACATGACAAATGAAGAATTCAATCAAATGTCTATGTGATCTCAAGCATCTCTGGATGGTTGGTATCAGACAAAACATCTGGTTGACTGCTGGAACTGGAAAGTTCTGCAGTGGATATTTAGCATTGTCCATAAATAGGCCTAAAGTCAATAATGCAGCCTGAGTTTGGGCATAGAAATCTGTTTGGTGAAGTGGACTAGAAATAGATTTATGCAGAAAACAGACTAGATGTTTTGTTAAATGCCTTACAGCTCTAAAAGTTGGAGATTTGTTCTCCTGCTAAAAGATATCCCTTAATAGTCCACTGTTAGTAATAGACCAGTTTCTTTTTTTTTAAATACAAATTTCCTCTCTTAAAATGCAACTATGACTGAGATGATCATCAAATTTTGTCCTATACACATGAACATCTTACAAGGAAAGATTGGGTGTTTACATAAGCTAAGGCAAGCTGTAAACTAAAAAATGGATAATTAGAGAAAAATACAAAGAGGGAAGAGGCAATCTCAGGGAGTGGGCAAGAGCTCTTCAAATTAAGTGATACAGACATCTCCCAAAGTTCTGTTCTTCTTATGGAGATGAAAACTTATTCTTTTTCCTCCTAAAATGGGATTTTCATACAAAATGTGCAGATGGATTCTGGAATTCCTGACACAGACAGACAGATACACACACACACACACACACACAGATAGAGACAGAGACATAGAAAGGAAGAGTTTTTTCATAATCAAAGACTCAGCATGTATGCCACGAATAAGAAAGTTGAAAAAAAAAGCAAGTTGATCAACATTATGTTTGAAGAAAAAAGCATTGATTTTCATATGATTATTTGGGCTACTTTTCCACATTAAACAATATTTTAGTGCTAGCCAATGATTTCCACTTTTGAATGTACTGTTCTCCAGAAATTGATGCAGTTTAGAGAGGCAGTGGCTGTAATCACGGCTCCATCTCCCCAAAGCAGAGAGTCCCGGTCTGCTTCATACTTGTCTGCCAGTCTCGTGTCTGCCTGGTGTCAGCTACATTTGTTCTGGGAAATTTGCTGCTCTATTGCTGTTGGCCTCACAAAAGGATCACAAATACTTCAAGGTCATGTACAGTGTCCTCTGGAACCAAGTTGAGGAAACCCCATTTCCTGCTAGAATCAGTTGAGCTTCTGGTACAAAAGGTCACTATTGGCTACAACCTCTTGTGTGGCTCTGGAACTCACTGAGGGAACTGGTCCAAGCAGACATGGGTGTGGAGCAGGAATTGGCCTGCCATTAATTTACTTGGCCTCATGCTGATGAATAATAATGACTTCGATGTCACAGATTTTTATCTAATGGGAGCATAAAGGATTTTAAATCCCCAAACTCCCATCAACTTCTATGCAACTAATTGAAACTTAAAGCACTGGCATTTTTCTTCCTATTGTTGCTTAGGACAGCTATTTAATAGAAAATATGTAGAAATGTCTGGATGTAGATAACATTTCAACTGATTTGATTATAATCAGATTCCTGCATCCCTTCCTTCAAATTACTGAGGGTGATTGTTCAGAATGATAGTTTTACATTGTATGTCTCAATGTAGCTAATCCAATCTCATCATTGTTTTAAAGTATTAAAACTCCCAGAGACCGATTCCTCTTCCTCCTCCTCTTCCTGCTTTGTTTTTCCTTGTAAGCAATGCACTGCAGCTTATAGAGCTAAGCTGGTAATAAACATGTGATTATAGTCAGTAATCATTCCCCCTCCTTTTTTTTTTATAGCCAATGTCAGTACCAATTCTCCACCTTAGGTCATGAGTGTCCTGTTACTTCTGATCGCCAAACGTCAGTGCGTTGTCACTTGCATCAATCATTTTACCCTCTGCCTACTTTGGGAGATAGTCTTATTTGAGTTTCTTGAGTTTCTACGTCTTGCTGGATGTGCCAACACCCAGGCACATCCCTATGTGGCTCTATCACCCAGGCCTTTTCTCATGTTTGTTTATGCAGCTGGTAACTCGTGAGATGAAGTAATATTTGGGCATAGGGCAGGCCAGCTCACTTCTTGCTAGAAAAGCAGTGGATTCCCCAAGCTCCCCTGATGTTTGCTGTGCTATGGATAATGAAGTCCTTTGCATCTGACCCAAGATCTTGGGTCTTCTGCTAAGCACCCAGACAACTGTTATAGGCTAACTTTACAGCTTATAAGTGAGATAAAATCAAATCCAGAACCAATAGTCTATAACAACTGGATTGCTTTTGTATATGTGCTTTTGCCCCCAAATAGTAAGCCCCTTGAGATCAATAGTCTGAGTCATGTTTGTACTGCCTTTGGTAAACTTAAATAAGCATTCAGTAAGTGTTCACTGGCAATGATGATATCAACTTATACCATGAAGGTGAAATTTTGATATCAAGACAGCAAGGATATCATTGTGGCAACCTGTAATGCCATAGGATGTCAATTCTTGTTTACTCCTTACTTATCCTAACTCGTGAAGTAGGTGATACTATGTTGTGGAAAGATTTTTCTGTAGGAAACAGATGTGAAGAATTAGACTACAATAAAGAGATATTGAGAATATTACAGACATGGTTACTCCACACTTCTGTTCCCACCCTAGTGACAAACAGCTTCAGGAAGAGCAGTCATCTGCCATGAAGAAGAAAACTCACTTCAGGGGGAAAAAAGGAGGGACAGAGCTACTAGTCCTCTATATTAATACAGTAGCAAATCTTTGTCTACCTCTTTCCTATTTACTGAGGAGAAAGTGGCAGCTTTCTTTGAACTGAAAACCATCAAATGGCTGTCAAAGGAGCCCAGTAGGCGCAAAGATTCTCTGAGTTAATAAGTTACTTTATCTTTTTGAGGTAGAAATCACTCATTTCTCTAACAAGTAAATATATGAACTAATTTCCTTCTCATTTCAACAGACACTCTTGTAATGCTAAATGATGCACCAATATGGTATATTGCTATGCTAATTCTATGCTTGGAAGGTGTTCCCAGGAAAGCAAACTTATTGGTGTGGTGAACATGAGAATTCCTGTCTCTTATCTCCCATGGCAGAGAGTATCATTGACCTAAAGCCCCAGCAACCTTGCTATGAAATCCATTGCCATGTTTGCACAAAGTTCATTCTTCTCAGGTGCTGCTCTCACTCAGTGACTGTGGCAGGAATACGATAGCAGGTCCATTCCTGAAATGTGCGGGACTCTTCAGGGGTGACTTTGGTTCAGGATGCCCCAACAGCCTTGTGGAACTCCCCTTAAAAGTGAATTTCCACCAACCTTACTTCCTTGTTTCTATTCCTCTCTGGGGATCAGATTTGCACCACAGTCTAATGGCTCTCCTGCCCTTCCCCAGCTCTCTCCCCATTTTCTCCCACAAGCATTAGCCCTAATAAATTTCCAGCATGTTCAATCCTGTCTTGGTATTGGCCTCTTGAAAGACATGGACTAACTAAATTGCCTCAGAAATTGCCAATGCTATTTGTTGAAAGTGTGGAGATTCTTAGAGCAGTTTGAGAAGTGCATATTATAATCTGAAATTATGAATACTGGATTTATTCATAATAATAAAACTCTGAGAGTTCCAGGAATTTGAGAGGCAATTATAATGAAATACAATTTATACTGTGAACTTCATATTTCAGCAGTTTTATTTTAAGTTTTTATTCTAACTCCAGTTACATTTATCAGGATAGTGGTCTCCCAAATACATCCTTGGCTTTCTCAGACTATCCATTTGTTTACAGAGATTATGTGCCTGAAATGTGCTTGCTTTCTCTTCCTACCACCTTCATCCCTTATTGTCTTATTTATCCTTCAAGATCAGTTCCAACTGGTTCTGTGAAGTCTTCCCAGCCTCTTCCTAAGCAGAGTATTTCTGTGTTTTTCTTGCTTACAAAGAACTATTATTTAGTATCTGACTCATCACAGTCACTTGCTACCATATTTGTTACATTACCATAAGATATTTGTGTTATCTCTTCTGTGGTGGGAGTTTCTTATGGGGGGTTGTGTTTTATGAGTATATGAGTCCTTCTCCTTTCAAAGAGACAGACCAGTGCCCAGCTCACAGTATATGCTCTGAGCACACTTAGAGAGTTGAATGCAACTACTTTCTTGGTCACTGGCTATTTAATAGGGAAGCACCTGACAGGTTAGCAAGTTAGAGCCCACCAGTGGGGATAGTTCTTGCTTTTTTTTTTTGCCTGTCTCTTGACTGCTGAGAAATAGTGCTAATCATAAAGTTATATAATGTTCCGTACCAATACTTTTTAAAAAGACAAACATTAATGATTTAAGACCAGTAAATTGAATCTTTGAATTTGAAATTATAACTACCTTCTACAAGCAGAGACAGATCTGACTTCTGACTTTCCCCTCAAATTCTTTCCAAAGGGAATGCCAAACTCCATATTCTATTCCCCTCCTCAGTATGTTGCAGTATTTTCTACATTATCTCAACACATTCCCCCTCATACTGGACTTGTTAGGAACTATCAGAATGATTTGTGTTTCTGTGGAGAAAAACCACCTTTTCCTCCCCTGGGATTCACATCTGTTTCTCCTGTCTTCATGAGCCTCTGCCAAAGGCCTGAGACTGTTAGAGATTTAATATCTGGATCCTTTTGAAGTCAGAGCAGAGATCAGGTCCTGTCCTTTCATCTGGACACATAAAGCTGTGATGTGAGGAGAGAGACTTCTGACTGCTGCCAAATTTTTGTTAGCCTCTAGTCTTTGACTCTTGCCCGTGTCTCTGTGTTAAATTGCACTAGAGATGCAGAAACAGATCGGAGAATTTATATGTAAACAACAATGTCTCAAATGACCATTTTATTTTATGGCTTTGTAAAAGCATGATATGAACATATCGGTGTTCTTTTAAAATATCATGATATAACCCCCTGTGAATGTATTCAACTGTGTTTGATTGCGGGCTTCTGTAGAATAATTCAAATTGGGCTAAGCCTCCAAATTAGGGAATGGTGAAATTTGGGTAAGAAACTTCTGGCAACAAGGTAAGGCAAGGTGAATATAAACTTCTCCTTTGTCTTCTCTATTCCTGCAAAATGTAATAGCTCTCTGTTGGGTGTATACAATTTTACTAGACATAATTGGATATGTTTTGGGCTTGATTTTAAATTCATTCATTGTAATAGAAACTCTGCAATTTTAGGGTGATTTGCAAGGTTTCATGTAAGAAGTTTGGCAGTAACTCAGGCCCTGTAGGAGGTAGGCTTAGCAAATATTTCTAAGGTTCCTCTCTGGTCCATATGTCTATATATATGGTACCCTATTATAGCCATCTACTTTACTATTTTTCATTATAAGAATGCATGAAACTTTCAGTGGGTTTTACAGAGACCATGAGTAGCCAGGGAGGAAGCATAATACTCATCTCTCTGATTTCAGATCTCCAAAATATAGAATTCTATCTCTCTTTTGCTAAGAATTAGCTTGGCAGTGAGCACAGATTTCCTTTCCTAAGACTCTCCCTGATCTAAAATCTCCTCTCTAATTTCCTTCCTCTATTGAGCTAGAAGCATTTTATTGGGTATGGGGAAATGGTGTGTTGTAGATGACAGGGAATGTAAGCTTTATCTAATTGAAACTTCGGATTTTTTTTCTTCTTTTATATCTGAATCTAGCCTTCTGCACTAAAAAGCCAGAATTATTGCTAACTTTCTTCTCTGTTTCCTTTATTACTCTTCACAGTTTAGAGCATTCATTGACATGTCATTGAACAGAGACGAATTTGTGTGTCTTTGTCAAGTTCCTGTAATAATCCACATGTCATGTGACCTATGTCAAGATATAATCTTCAAAAATAAACAAGTAACTCACAACACATGCAACAATTAATTCAACATGGATCAACAACATAAATATAAGAGCTTTCTTATATCTAAGAGTTTCTTAGAAGAAAACACAGTGGTAAATCTTCATGACCTTATATTTTGGCAATGGATTTTTAGATCTGACACCAAAAGCATGAACAGTAAGAGAAAAAGAATAGATAAATTTGACGTCATAGAAATTTAAAAAATTGTGCATCAAAGGACATTATCAAAAAAGTGAAAAGATAACCTACAGAAGGGGGAAAATATTTTCAAACCATTTATCTGGTAAGGATTTAATATCCAGAATATATCAAGAACTCCCAAAACTCGACAAGAGAATAGACAAACAACCAATTAAAAAATGGGCAAAGACTTGAACAGACATTTCTCCAAAGAAAATATACAAATGGGCAATAAACACATGAACAGATGTTCAACATTACTAATCATTAGGGAAATGCAAATCAAAACCATAATGAGTTACCACTTCATACCTACTAGGATGGCTATAACTTCAAGAAAATGGAAAAATAACAAATGTTAGGGAAACTGAAACCTTCATCAATTGCTGGTGAGATTGTAAAAAGGTGAAGCTTCTGTGTAAAACAGTTTGATGGTTTCTCAAAAAGCTAGATATAGAATTATCATAAGACTCAGGAATTACACTCAAATCATTGAAATCAGGGGTTTAAATAGATACTTGTATGCCAATGTTCTTTGGAACACTGGAACATTATTCACAATAACAGAGAGGTAGAAACTACCCAGTGTCTATCAACAAATGAAATGGATAAAATATAGTACATACATAGGATGGAATATTGTTAAGCCAAAGAAAGGAATGAAGTTCTGATACATGCTACAACATGGATAAACCTTAAAAATATTATGCTTGGTGACAGAGGCAGATGAAAAAGGACAAATATTGTATGACACCACTTATATGAAATATCTAGAATAGGCAAATTCATAGATAGAAAAGTAGGTTAGAGTTTACCAAGAGTTGGGAGAACAGGAGAATAGGAATTACAAAATCTCTATTTGGGATGATGAAAGATAGGGGTGATGGTTGCACAACATTGTGAATGTAATGTGTAATGTAATGATGTATAATTCATCACTGAATTATAACCTTAAAAATGATTGCAATGGCAGTCAATAAATAAATATGTGGGGTCACAAGGGTGGCTCAGTCGGTTAAGCATCCGACTTTGGCTCAGGTCATAATCTCATTGTTCTTGAGTTCGAGCTCTGCATTGGGCTCTCTGCTGTCAGTGTGGAGCCGAGCCCACTTCGGATCCCTTACTCACATGCTTTCTAGCTTTCTTTCTCTCAAAAATAAATAAACATTTTTAAAATTAAAAAATAATAAAAATAAGTGGTTTTGTTCCCTTATATCATATAGACAAGCCAAATTTGAAAGATGAGTTTAAGCATTAGTTTAAGGCTAGTAGGAACTGATATTTATTCCCAGGAAGATAATTTAGAGTAGAAACAGCAGTGTTTCATAAGACGTGTGAGAATACATAAATATTTCACCCTTTGCTAGGTTTCCTGTGCCTAGAAGAGAATTCTCTGAAAAAAGCACAGAAGATTCACTTGAACCTTGTTGTCATTGATAGCTGATGAAGACAATCCACATCAGAGGGTATTTGTGTTGGTGAAAGTTTTCCATTAGCTTCATGTGAGTTTTTCTATAGGAATTAAAAATGTACCCTAAAAATTTTTATATCTTTGTCTTAGTTACTAAATCTAACAGTCTTTGTCAATATCAACAAAACATAATAGATTTCACAAGCGCAAAAGTCTTTACTCAACCTTCCTTCCTTCCTGTCTTCCTTCTCTTCTCTTCTCTTCTCTTCTCTTCTCTTCTCTTCTCTTCTTTTCCATTCCCTTCTCTTCCCTTTCCTTCCCTTCCCAACTTCAGAGTTGGTAACAGGATCTACTAATACTCTTAAAATAAATAACTTTATTTCTGCTTGGATGACCACCTGGATTAGGACTAAACCTTCTTAACTGTATAACACCTTTCTTCAGGGAAATCTGAAATCTTTGGATTTATTCCTGTTCTAATTTCTTTTGTAATCTTAACCATTTTGGAAGATAAGGGAGATGACAGAGTGAAGAGAAAGAATAAGAAGTAGCCAATAACTAATTTTTTATCCACTTGCACGGTAGCTGACCAGCACATTAAAAAATATCCAGAATTGTGCTTCTTGATGCTAACATACCCTTATTTGGGATTTGCAAAAAAAAATTTATGGAAATAAAAAATTATTTGTAATCATATAAAAGCTATGTAATCATATAAAAGCTTCATAATATAAAATGGTATATTAGAGATAAAAATATACGCACAAAAACAAACATAGGCACATCACAATCTCAGATTTTTTCTCAAGCTTGTGGTCCTGATATATAGTCTTTGAAGGGGATGTGATAAGGGCCCTGAAGGAAAAAGAGGAAGGGGGAGATATATATATATATATATATATATATATATATATATATATGGAAAAAGAGAAAGGGGGAGATATGTATATACATATATTAAAGATAAAAGATACATATGTAACTTAAGGATAAAATATTTGTTATGTCAGAAATTGAATGAGGATAAACAAAGACAGTGACTTTGATTGCTACTAGAAAGAAAACAGCTACAGTGAGCATAAAAGAAGAATGGGTAAAGAAAGATGAGTACAAAAAATGGGGACTTGTGGAACAATGACATAAAATAAGTGGGAGTAGGGACACTGGTGTCTTTCTCACATGCTTTCAAGAGGCTAGAGTGTTGTAGTGCTAGATTACCTGGGTCTTTTGCCTTTCAAAGCTATTTCTTCACTCTGTCACGCCTGTAGGTTCAGGAGCCTCCTCATCCTCCAGAATACATAGGCACTCATGTTCATGTTGCTCTAGTTTCTGCTGCAAAATTGTTGAAAACCAGAATGAGGTCTCCATCATATTCTAAGAAGTCAAAACACCTCAAATACCTGGGGGATACATAACCTCTATAGCAAATTAAACATTTCACAAGATATTTTAACTATTGCAGTCAAAATAACTTCTCTATCAGAAGCAACTGACCAATTTGACCATTGCTTTACATGATCTTCTAAGAAGGCTGTTATAGGTACAGTGTTTTGTCATTGACTCATCTGTTCATTGATTCAAGTACATGCTTTGTAATATGCTACCACCTACCTTTATGAGTACTTAGTGACTTTTTGATGTAACATGTCTTGAAAAGTTATACTACCTTTCAGACAATTGCTTTTTCCCCCCAGAATAGCAAGATTTTCACATTAAAACACACTGAATAAACATGGCGGTGCTTGGGGACACCTGGATGGCTCAGTGGGTTGAGTGTCTGACTTCGGCTCAGGTCACAATCTCACAGTTTGTGAGTTCAAGCCATGCATTGGGCTCTCTGCTGTCAGCCCAGAGTCCATTTTGGATCCTCTGTCTCCCTCTTTCTCTGCCCCTCCCCCACTTGTGCTCTCACTCAAAAATAAATAAACATTAAAAAAAAAACCATGGTGGTATTTCAACATTATGATTTCAGGCAAAGATATGCTTACCAATTCACTCAAAACAAGATTTTAGTGCAAGAACAGCATGTGGAACACATTTAAATTGCATACTGTGAAGGATGTACCCAAAATGTTTTCCTCTGTGTACATAAGACAAGGGAAAGAGATGAAACAAAGCATCTTCAGCTAGTTATTCACATGGGCTGTTCTGAAGTGTTCTGAAGTGTTCTTATGGTTATTTAGTCTTTATTTTGCCCTAAAGGTGTGTTTCTGTGCTGTAAGTTGAAGTGTAGCTTTGAGTGCCAGACAACTATGAGTCTGAAAATGGTTGAAAATTTGGCAAAGAGAATGATGAAGAATAAACCCTCCAAAGAATGTTTCTCACCCCCTTTTTCTATAGCCCACCATCCACTATAAGTCTTTTATGGAATTTTAAGTATGAACTATACTTACTGTAAACTATTAATTACAAGAAGTTACTTTCATCATTTAATGCACGTATTTTTCTAAGACTTTATGTATCTAGGGCTTTGGTATTGATAAAGCATCATAAATTTCCCCATCAGATAAAGCATCATAAATTTCCCCATCAAATTTAATGGATTTATATTAAATAAGTTGTTTCGCTTCTCTGAGCTTTCCTTTTCTTATCATCTGAGCTTTCCTTTCCGCATCATAAAGTGGCCCTGGGGGTGCTGTGAGGTTTTAAAATAAATAAGTGAATAATAGAAATAAATAAATAAATAAATAAATAAATAAATAAATATCACGAGTAAATAGTTTTAAACACTTTAGCAGCATTTATTTATATGCTGGTAAATGTTGTGTGAATCATAAATCATTTTTTATGCATTAAATTGCCTATGAGGTATTAAAACTTCATTCTTTGAAAATAAAAAAAAAATAAATTTAATGGAGATCTTCATTTAATGGCTCTTCACTTGGTGGCAGCATTTCACAAATGAACTAAAGTCATTAAGCAAGGGAATACACTGATGGAATAAGAGATGAGTAAGTTATAGCCCCATCCTTGAAGGAACTTGCAATTTTTTAGAGAAGATGAATAGATTTGTACATAAGAATATACAGTATGTAAAAAGTCATGTAAACTATACAGAAATAGGACTATATTTTTTACAAATAAATAAGCATGAGCTTATACACCAAAACTACTCTTATCTCCTTTAAAAAGTTCTCCTGGAAAGTAAACACTGTCATTTCTCAAAAACTTATTTGATTAAAAAATGAGTTGTGATTATAAAGTAATAGGAATGGTGTCACAGAGAAGCACTGGGATGTAAAATGCCCAGAACACAGATAATTGATTTTTCCAAAGGGATGAATATCCTTAAGGATCTTTCCATGACCTACTTAAAGAAGAATATTTTCCTTTCAACATTTTCTATATAAGACAATAACAAGGTTGAGAACAGCTGATACGAAGAATTCAATTGCTAAAGTCCCACGCAAGAAGTTAGTTTAAGTTCAGATCCCACAATGTTGACATTTTTGAAATGAAAAATAACCAAACACAAAAGGAAGTGACTTCGAATAAGCTGAATAGACTCATTCGAGGAGATATTCTTTTCCTTGCTTAAAACCATTGTGGGAGTCAGAAGTAGTCTAATACCTTTTTATTCCACAGAAACAAGCATTTTCAGAGTATATTTGTGGACATTGAAGAATATTCAAAAGGAGTTTATATGGCAAGAGAAGTGAGGATAATGAATTTGTGTGTCTGAAAGGGGTCCGCAATCAGCCATAAGCATTGGGACAAGTAAATGGTCACCTCATATGAACCAGGTCAAGATTCAAATTAAGTGAAAGGGAAGATAATACTGAGTCAGGACACAAAGAAGTTCTCTAACGGCATTCTAGAGGCCTCTGACCAGGCTCTTCAGCATGCCCTATGATAATGCTAGTTAGCCTCAGTGCCATCAGACCCACTCATATGACTTGCATATTTTTGTATGTTTATTCCATAATGTGAGTTCATTTCTGTTCAACCAATTCTTTTTTGCCCAAAGTTTAATAAAAATGTAAACATAAAGGTTCTGTCAAGGGGACGTTCTTGAACTGAATGGATATTGTATTTCTGATCTGAATGGTCATTGTATATACTCTTAACATTCAGATCTGCTGACAAGCAGATATAATATCGGTCCCATTATAGAGTGAACAGGTCCATTAAGTAAACATTCTTACATTAACCAAATATTATTACACCAAGGATTGTACATGGTTAGTGCTTAAATTTTCTCTCTCAAAATAGACATATAGAGGTTTCTTTAGCACTATACTAATAAATACCTCTGTTTCAACAGTATCATCATCCTAAAAGGGTCACAGCAAGGGACTTCAGACTTTGTAAAGTCCCTGCTGATGCCAGTTACTCTGTGTGTGCCTTTCCTGATAAGAGTCTTTGCTCTTTTCCATCCTGCTCCAGCCCTAAGAAACTGACCTGGAAGGACTGCATTGTCCAGGCTGATCTGCCCTCTGGATTTTGGTTGGGTTTGACAAATGCAATGCAGGAGACTGGAGAGTGAGAGGAGGAAGAGGTCAAGGTATTTATTCCTGCTGCTCTCTGCCTGGCTTGGCAGTGTCTGCATTCCTTTACAGATGGCCTCAGCTCTTGTCAGGTGGCTGCTCTCCCAGGGTTACAGCTGTTACCATGCTCCAGTACAGCTCTCCTTCGGGACCGCCTGCTGTCACCGTAACATCCTCTGTTGGTTCCTTATCCTTGGCAATCAACCCTCTTCGATTTCCCCATTTGAATGCTTTCCTGTCCGAAACAGGTATCTTCCATGTATTATTTTCTCATAATTTTTTTCTCATTAACACAAACATTTATTGATACCATTTATATAGCAAATTAGGTTGAAAGTGAAGTTTGGATGGCTCGAATTCACCATTTGTTTGTGCACAAAAGTATTCTCTTATTTATAAATAAACCGTTTTTCTTTGGCATCCATTAGTTTTTTTCCAAATATTGGCCTGTGTCAAATGTTAAAAAATCAATTTAGTTTCTATCACACAAGACTAAAAGTGATTCCACAGACAGTTGACTGTATGATGACCTAAAACATCTGATGTTAAATGTCACTAAAAACTGCTGTTTGATCACCTTTGTCAGTTTGTGTTATTTAAGACAGAGAAGGCTGGGATTTTATAAATTCCAAGTCTTATTTGAACAGTCCGCATATAAAAGTTGTCTTTTCATTTGGTGAAGTGGTATCCATGAAGCCGTGGACCTCTGCATTTTTGTCTTTGCTGGTCAGTAAGAGCCATCCTTCCAACTGTCATCATTCAGAAGACCAGAGGTTTTAGGAGCTGGCAAGGATCTGTGAGCAGGCTGTACAAGTTTACTGTGAGGCATCGGTAAACCCTAGCAGAAGAGGGGAGAATCCAGGCATTCTCAGCAAGCCACTTCTCACTGCGGTTGTTTCTGCAGATTTAGTAGAAGTAGTGCTGTGGATCTTGTTGGATGTGCTGGGACTGTGCTCTGAACCATGGGAGGCCCAGGTGGGGAGGTGGTTTGTCCGAGCCGTGTCATTTCTTTGCTACTGTAAGAACCAGAGCTGTGATTACTAAATGCTTTTATTGGTTGCTGAAAAGCCAAAGGAGATAGTACTGCAGGGAAGTGGAATTAGCTTGGAGAAGATATGGCTGAAGCCTGGGGTTGCATGTGAAGTGTTCCTCCATTTGGCACTTGAAAATTTAAATCATTTCTGTTGCTTTTCACTGAGTCAACCGGCAAATTAGATGTTTGGGACTCTCATGCATTATTTATTTATTTAATTCCCACAATGCCACTGTGAGAGTTATCACTCTAAAAGTCACAAAACAGGGGCGCCTGGGTGGCTCAGTCAGTTAAGTGTCCGACTTTGGCTCAGGTCATGGTCTTGTGGTTTGGGAGTTTGAGCCCTACGTCGCGCTCTGTGCTGACAGCTTAGAGCCTAGAGCCTGCTTCGGATTTGTGTCTCCCTCTCTCTCTGCCCCTATCTTGCTTGCACTCTCTCTCTCTCTCTCTCTCTCTCTCGGAATTAAATAAACATTAAACATTTTTTAAAGGTCACAAAACAGAATCATACCTACTAAAAAGTTGGAACTTAGATTTGAATCTAGATTTGCCTGACTCTCGGCCCTTGTTCCTTCCACTGTACATAGTTTCTTTCTAGAAGGCTTGTGAGTACTTAGCACAATCATCCATAAATTACTATTATTATTTCCATTTTACAAATGAGAAACTAAGAATCAAAACCATCTAACCCCCACCCCCCAACAAACATATTTTACCATCCACATTATGATGATTTTACTCTGCCACTGTCTTCATCACAATGTCTTAACTTATTGCAGGAAATTTTTGTCCAGAGAGATAAAAGTTAAAAATGATTTCAATGTTTCTTTCAGGAACTTCCTGAAAAATTCACTTTTAATGAACATAATACTGTTTCGCTTTTCAATATATAGCTTCAAACAATTCTTTGCTTTCTATGATTCTTCCCTACCCTCACCTCATACCCCTCATTTTGCTGTACCCACCAATCCTATAGCGTTGTATTGTGACCTTTATCCTAATTAAGCCTCATCCTTTGCCCTGAAAGGCTTGCCTTAAACCAAACCCAAAACCTCATAAATATGACAACTTTTCTCTCTTCCCTCCAAGATGCTACAAATTCATGGTCATAGCAGCGTTCTCCCTTACTGAGGTAAGCAATAAACTTAGATTTAGCTTGTAAACAGGTTATTTTGGTGGCATTTTTGAGGATCCAGCATTTGGCAACATTAACACTTATAGACTTAAATAATCACCCCACTTTATCAATATAGGAAGAGATGGAGTTGAGATTCAAATCCGGGCATTCTGACCCTGGTGCCGTCTCATAAACAGCACACTGTTTTGCCTCTGATAGGCTATAATATCAGAAGAAAATGTGACAAATTATCCAACAGAAATGTTACTATTTGGTCACAAGAGTGTTTAACACAGTCCTTGATGACTTAGTAATAGAGCATTATTATCTTTTAGGTGTTCAGAAATAAAATTATTAATAATTAGTCTTGTTTTATATCTTCCAAAGCTTAACTTTTCAAGGCTTTTGTCACTTAGATTTACAAACATGTCATAGAGGTAATTAGCAAAAGTAATAGCATTTCTTTATATGTCAACTTGTCATACGAAAATGTTAAATTGTGTTTTATCATTACATAAAAGTAAAAAAATGACTTGCCTTTACATGGTATTATGAAATGAAGTACTGATTTCTGGGTTGTCTTCATTGTGTAGCACAGATTATTTTGTCATCTAAATTAAATAGAGCAGAATTGGGGCACCTGGGTGGCTCAGTTGGTTGAGTGTCCAACTCTTGATTTCAGCTCACGTCATGATCCAAGGGTTATGGGACTGAGTTCCGTGTAGGGCTTGTGCTGAGCATGGAGCCTGCTTAAGAGTCTCTCTCTCCCTCTGTCTCTCTCTCTCTCTTCTGTTCTCTCTCTCTAAAAAAAAAAGAAGTTGAGCAGAATTTTGCTTTTTCTAAAACAAATACGGTTGTTACAATAAAAGTGGACATTTCAATAAAACAGCATATGATTTTACCCTTGAGATACCAAAATTGTATCTCAGATAGACTGAAGTGAGAATTAAACATTTTAAATTACATATTTTAAGGTAATCACAAAAGTAGGAACTGATGAATAAACCAAAGGAACCAAGAATGTTTCTAGAAAATTCTGGAAATAGATACTCTTTCTCTTGTTTATTTTGTTTTCATGGTGACCCGTGTCCTTTGGGGACTCCTAAATAAATCTGATACAAACAGATGTCAATGGTTAATGTCTTTTTAGCCTGATGATATGGAGGGCAATTCACTAAGCAGGTTTCCACTGAGCTCTCGAGATTAACTGACTCTCTACCCTCTCTCTGAGAACCATGTTGGTTGGCTCCCATAGTGAACTGACCCCCACCACTGCCACCCTACTCCCCATTCTGCCTCTGCATCTGTGCTCCCACCAACTGAGTTGTATGCTTCCCTGGACTCAACTGTGTTTGATCCCAAACCTTGTCATTGTAATACTATAACAACTCCATGTTATACAACTTGACAGCTACATATTATTCAACTTGGCAAGTGTTAAAAGAAAAAAATGTTGCTGCTGTGAAAACTAAATTAAATATTTCAGAAAGCAAATTGCTTTTTAAAATGAGATCAAATCAAATAATTATAAAGAATTAGGAAAAAAACTTTAAAGGTCTAGAAAAATTTTGCTTTTAGATTTAAGATCTTTTTCTCACTTGAAACAAACTAGAAAATGTAGATGAACTATGAGCATAGTTTTGTGAAAAAGACCATCTACAACTTCAATCATCAGATTCATACAAAAAAAAAAAGCTTTGGGTCTACTATAAAAGATAGGCAAACAGATGTGCATTTATGTGTTTGATGTAAAATTAAAAGCTTCAGGTCAATAGGTATCTCTTTTATGATTGTCTAAGATGACTATTTTTGGTTAACCAACTGTGATGGTTAATTATATATGTCAATTTGATTAGGCAATGAGGTACTCAGATATTTGGTCAAATATTCTGAGTTTAACATTTGATTAGGTAGACTGAGTAAACCAGGTTGCCCTCCCTAATGTGGGTAGGCCTTACCCAATTACTTGAAGGCCTAAATAGAACAAAAAGGCTGACTCTCCCATGATTAAGAGGAAATTCCTCCTTCTTGACTACTTGAGCTGGGAAATTAGTCTTTTACTGCCTTCACACTCAAACTGAAGCATCATCTTTTGTTATGTCTCAAGACTGCCAGCTTTCAGACTATAACTTACACCATCAGGTCTCCTGGACTCACCCTGAAGCTGTACCATAGACTCTACCAAGCCTCCATCATGTTGACTGCAGATCTGGTGCCTTCTACTTGAACATTTAAAGCTGATGGCAAAAAGAGGAAGAGAAAACAAGGAAGACTGAGGACCACATGAGGAAGTAAAAGAAAGACCAGGAGAATGTGGTATCATCTAACCTCTAAAGAAGAGAATTTCAAGGAGTGCCCAGTTGTACTAAATGCCAAAATATCAAAGAGTATGAGGCCAAGGCAATTCCCAATGTATACAGCAATACAGTATAGTTGGTTGTGACCTTTATAGGAGTAATTTCACTAGAATGATAGGAATGAAGCCAGATTATAAGGACTGAAGAGAAAAATTGTATTTCTAGTTAATGAGTTATATTAGACACAAGTGGTTACTTCTGCCTGGTTCATAACACACTGAAAAGATAGCAGAAGTTTTTCCTAAAAAGTGATAAACCCAGAAGACCACAAAAACTAAATGAGATTTCAACAAGCTTTTGAAATATGAAAAATGGATAGACCAGGGTAATTGACTTAGCAGTCTAGAAAAAGGTAAAGAGAATGCAGTAATGTGAGGGGCAGGCAGACAAAGAACAAGATGATTCATTTCTCAGAGCCCTGGAAGAACTTGGGAGCTCGAAGTATTAGGGACCTTTGAAAGATCAGTTGGCAATTTGTTTATGAAACAGTTTTTCACATCTTCACCTCCAGTCTTTAGCCAATGGGTATCTCGTCTTCATACCACAGAAGAGTGGAACTTTTCTCTCTAGGAAGGTTGAATCTTTCCCCGAACAATATGAGAATTCTCCCAGCTTTATTTATACACACCAGGCAAGAGAATAGAGAATCACCTTTAGGGAAAACTTGCCTGTGGTTAACACACACACACACACACACACACACACACACACACACACACAGATCCTGACATTTGTGTGCCCTTCAATGAAAAAGCAAGCTTACTGTTAAGGGATATCCACCACTGACAAGTTCTGCTCATGCAAACAGAGCTCCAAACATGAAGCACAGCAAGAAAAACAAAAAACAAAACAGCAAACAAACAATTTAGAAAAAAATAGAAAATGTGAGGATCAAGAAACTTCAGAAAACATTTTAACAGGATCTTCACAGAGTTACAAGATGATACTGCATCCACAAAACAAAAACAGAATGTGATAAAAAGTGAATTATTAAGCTGAAGAATGGGCTTTTGGATATTAAAAATATATGAGAACCAAAAGAATCAATAGGAGGGGTGAAAGGTTAAGTCAAGAAAATCTTTCTGAAAATGGATAAAAATGAAATGGATAATAGAAGAAAGTTTTTTTTTAATTTTTTTAATGTTTATTTTTATTTTTGAGACAGAGAGAGACAGAGCATGAACGGGGGACGGGCAGAGAGAGAGGGAGACACAGAATCGGAAGCAGGCTCCAGGCTCTGAGCCATCAGCCCAGAGCCCGACGCGGGGCTTGAACTCACGGACCGTGAGATCGTGACCTGAGCTGAAGTCGGATGCTTAACCGACTGAGCCACCCAGGCGCCCCATTATAATAGAAGAAAGTTAAAACAAATTTAAAGGATCTGTGTAGGAGGACCAATATCTGAATAATAAGAGTTCCAGAAAGAAAATAGAAAAGTACGAAAATTCCTTAAACTGAATAAATTCCTAGAACAGAGGGACATGGGTTCCCAGAATAAAATGATCCACTGGATGTCCAACCATACAAATAAAAAGAGGTAAATAAGGACCAAAAAAAAAAAAAAATCCTAAAGACTCCAGAGAGGAAAAAAATCAGGTCATATACAAAAGCTAGATTCTGAATGCCATTCATACGAATTCTGAATTCTGAACAGCATTAGGAAGCTTTGTGATCTAGGGAAGAACACATCCAATATAGGGGAAAGTTGAAGAGCATTTCCAGATGACAATGGAAATCCCTTCACAGTGGCTGTGTAGCAAGGAAAGAAAGGGTATGGAATGTGTCAGGGGTCTTGATTGCTGTAAAACCTGAGGTAAACAGGATTAAAAGGCATGAAGAACTCACTACCAGAAGCAAGATAGGGAGTCAACCTGGCCCTGATTTAGCCCCTGGTTCAGGGCCTTGACCAGCTACTGTTTGTTCCTGCATCTCTACTGAGGCACACAGAAGGGAACTCTAAGCTGATGAAAGTGTATGTTTAAACTACCCTGTGGAAGTTATCCCTACCACGAAATCTTCTCTCAGGTTTTTTTATTTTTGAAAGCTTTCTTATATGTGCTCTCTAGTTCCACTGAGAATTTCCTAAGGTGGAAACATTGCCCTCATAGGGACAACTTATTCTACAACTGACTTTCGTCTCAATAATTACAGGTTACATTGAATATTACATGTTACATGGCATGTGCTTTTCAAGCAATTGGTAGTTTCCCTTTGTGACAAAGCCACTCTTTTGAAGTACTTGTGTAAATTAGGTCCTGGATTTATTTTCTTAACAATTGGCACCAGAATGCCTTTTGAGGAGGAAACTACCTTTGAGGAAATGACTTGATTAGCCACTGGGTAGAAGGTGGAGCCCTATGGGGTGTGGTGTTCAGCAAAATCAAAGCCAGAAAAAAGTCTGGGTAAATTGCTCTTATGAGAATTAGAGAGGAATTTCTTTTGTTTCCGAGAGGGAGAGGTGGGGAAGATAGGGAAGCAAAGAAGGGAGGGAGGAGCAGAGTAGAAAGAGGAAATTATGGTAATGTGCTGGAAGTAAAGCAACCAGTGGAAAAATTAGGGTGGCTGAAGGATTTTCTATGAAGAGGTATACTGAAGAGTCAACATAAACTACCTGCATTTCTACAACCAAAGACCCTCACTTGCCCATGCCATACCAAGTCTAAAGCATACCATATTCACAAATGGATATGTAAATTGGTCTGAGGACAGAGATGATTTTTATGCTTCAGTCAACTTAAAGTTAGACAGCAGGCCCAGAAACAGAATTGATCTCCAAAAATGGGAAGACTTTGGATTTCCACACTATGCAAAATTAAAGTTCAATAGGTTGGATCTCAGGAGTACAAGTCTCCAGCTGGTATGTAGATTGTATACCTAGTAATGCCTCACAAACATGACAAAGTTTTAAGTGCGACTTTCTTTCCTTTAATGGCTGATTTCCTCTCTATTACTTTAACCTAAAGCATTGTTCAGTACAAACCAGAGCTCGGTTTTCATTTAGTTACTTTCAGAAAATCCTGTGTGAAATTAATTACATCTAATGAATGGTGTGTTTTTTTGCGAGTTTCCCATGTTTCAAAAATGAGGCCAGTTCCTTATTAAACAAGGTTTTTGAAAAATCTAATTTCATTATGCACAGTTGTCCATTGTTACCCTTATTTTGTGGTGATTATTAGTATTACTTAAAAAACCCCGTTACTCTGTTGCACATATGTGCTACGTTTGTGCCTCTGTCCACCCTCCTTCCCCCTGGCTCCAATGATAGATATATATTTTTTTCCTGTTACCTCTCCATTATCCAGTTTCTCTTCTTCGTAACTAGAAATTTCACTTCTTGGCAGTTAGCCCTCGTAACACAGAAGCAAAAGTGGAGCTTAACTGATCTTCCATTTCCTTTTCCTACTTGTCCTTCACTGTCATTTTTCTACTAGATTAATTTTCTTTTCTGCTGACCCTCACAGATTAATTTAAAAGGCTCCTCTGTGTTAGTTCAAAGATTTTCTATAGTTGACATTGCTTCCCTGTGCTTCTGATTAAATTGGGCTCCATGATGAAACTCATCTCTGTTATAATTAACTAATTTTTTAAAATACCAGAAGGCATCATTTTACTTTTCTTTATCTCCAATATCAGGGCATGTTCTTTTAACAAGTCAATACTTCTAACTGCACTTACCAGAACAATGCCTGTGATAATAGACACCTTCTCTTCTGACTAACCTACCATTTATTTGGAAGATCCCTGTCTGGGCTTCTTGACTTGAAAATTGAACACAGTGAATCTGTGCTTAGAGCTGAATGAGTGATGTCAAGCATAATTTCTAATCTCCTATTTCCTTCCAGGTTTAGTTCATTTGCAAAACAGGACACAAAATTCCCACTAGACTATCTGCAAGTAATGTTGTTAAATAGCATAGTTAATTATTAGAATCTGTACATTGATTGGGGTAATCAATATAAAGGATAAAGAAAAAATAAGACTGCCACTACTTCTCCAGGCACCCAAGTGGCTCAGTCGGTTAAGCATCCTACTTCAGCTCAGGTCATGATCTCACGGTAGTGAGTTTGAACCCCTGTTGGGCTCTGGATTGACAGCACAGAGCCTGCTTCAGATCCTCTGTCTCCTTCTGTCTCTGTCCCTCCCCAGCTCATGCTTGTGCAGACTCTCTCTCTCTCTCAAAAATAAATAAACATTAAAAAAAATACTGCTACTTGTCTAGTTCTTGCACTAGATAACAGATACAGTTGCTCTCTGTTTTCCTTAAAAAAAAAAATTGAAGCCACCAGAAGAAACACCCTCATTTCCCTATGTGTGACCATTAGAATTGCCAGCCTCGGCACTCATCCTCTCCTCCTTGTTCCCAGGTCCGTTCCTTTCTTCAAGAGCCAGACCTCCTTGTCAACTTGGTATCCCACCCTCTCTCACTTGCTGAAAAACTTTACCCTATTGATTATTTCTTCCTCCTATATTTTCGGTTTTGACCTATCCCATTAGCATTTAAATATGTCCTAATGTTTCCCATCTTCACAAAAATTTCAACCCTGCACCCCCTCCCACAACCATTTTAGGGTTTTCCTGCTTTTTATAGCCAAACTTATGAAAAACTTCTCTATGGTCACTGCCTCTGTTTTATCACATCCTGTTTGTCCCGCCACACTGTCCATCTGGCTTCCATCCCATGATTCCACCAAAATGACTGTCTCTAAAATCACCAGAGATATTTTCTATTAAGATAAATGCACAATCTGCTGCCTTCATTCCAGCCGGTTTCTCCTTATTCGACCCAGTTTACCATATTTCCTTCTGTAAAGCATGACTCCTGAGGCTTCCATCACCACCCACTCCTCTGACTTTATACTTCTTTCTCTGGCTCCTTCTCAGCCTCCTTTTCCAGATCTTTCTTTATTTTTCTTAAAGTTTATTTATTATTTATTTTGAGAGAGAGAGAGAGAGAGAGCACGCAAGTGGGAGAGGGCCAGAGAAAAAGGGAGAGAGAGAGAGAGAGAGAGAGAGAGAGAATCCCAAGCAGGCTCCACACTGAGCACAGAGCCCACTGTGGGGCTCGAACCCACGAACTGTAAGATCATGACTTGAGCTGAAATCAAGAGTCAGATACTTAACCAACTGAGCCACCCAGGTACCCTCTTCTACTTTTTGATTTAAACTATTTGTGGCAGCTGCTCAGGGCTTGGTCCCGCTTCTTCCACTCCTAATCCTACTCTTCCTCATGCACTCATATATCTTCAGAGGTTTTACTTCCCATCTTTTCTCAAAAGATTAATTTAAATGGCAGTGAATATAAGGAAGGTTCTGGTGATTCCTATTTCTGGACAGACTTTTTTCTCTCTAGTCAGGGAAACATTTGCAGTAATGGGTATTTGCAGCAGCTGACTTTTTTTTTTTAAGTTTATTTATTTTGAGACAGAGAGAGAGACAGAAAGAGAGAGAGAGGCAGAGAGAGAAGGAGAGAGAGAATCCCAAACAGGTTCCCAGTGCAAAGCACAACACAGGGCTTGAACTCACCAATTGTGAGATCATGAGCTGAGCCAAAACCAAAAGTCTGGTGCTTAACTGGCTGAGCCACGCAGGTGTCCCTTTGGTTTGTTTTTAATGTTCTTATTTTAGCTTCAAAAAATCTATTTCTTACATTGGATCATTGTTTATTTCCTCCCAAGGAGAGCACATATTTCTAGGCTTTTGATAATATGACTTATTTTTATAACCAAGATACTTGATTATCCCCTAATGTTTCACATCTTAACAAAAATTTCAACCCTGCACCCCTCCCCCCAAGTCCTAGTTTTATGACATGCTAACTATATTTGATCCTTGATGGGAGATTTCTTTAAGGAATATTGACTTCTTCAATTAACCAGTTTAAAATCTCTCATTATAATGAATAACTATGTAGAATGGTAGAAAGGTATGTACTTTGAAACTAGGCCAGCCTAAGTTCAAATGCTGACTCAGCCACTTGTTACCTGTGATATTTACTAGATGATGTAACTTTCCTGATCCTCACTTTATCACCTGTAAATTCGTTTCTTTTTAAGACTTTATTTTTTTAGAGCACTCTTAGGTTCACAACAAAACTGAGGGTAAGGTATAGAGATTTCCCATAAACCTAACCTCCCCCATTATCAACCTCATTCATCAGAATGAGTACATTCTATCAAGGATGAACCTACATTGACACATCATAATCATCCAAAGCCCATAGTTTACTTTAAGATTCTTTCTTGGTGTTATACACTCTATGGGTTTGGTCAAATGTATGATGACATATATCCATCATTACAGCATTATACAGAGTATTTTCACCGCCTTAAAAACCCTTTGTGCTATTCGTCTCCTGTTTCTCCTCCCCCTCTACCCCTGGCAGCCATTGATCTTCTTATCATCTCTATAGTTTTGCCTTTTCCAGAAAGTCATGTAGTTGAAATAAAACAGTATATATGAAGCCTTTTCAGATTGGCTTCTTTTACTTGGTGATATGAATTTAAAGTTCCTTCATGTTTTTCATTGCTTGATAACTATTTCTTCTTAGTGCTGAATAATATCCCATTGTCTGGATGTACCACTGTTTGTTTAGCCATTCACCTACTAAAGGGCACCTGGGTTGCTTCCCAGTTTTGCCAGTTATGAACAAAGCTGCTATAATCAGCCACTGCACATTTTTGCATGTGTTTTCACTTCCTTTGAGTAAATACTGAGGAGTGTGATTACTGGATCAAATGGTAAGAGTACCTTTAGATTTGTACTGCTTTCCAAACTGCTTTCCAACGTGGACTGTGCCATTCTGCACTCCCAACAGCAATGTCTGGGAGTTCCTGTTGCACCACACGTGTTCTGGATTTTGGCCATTTTGATGGGTATAGAGCAGTATCTTGTTGTTTTAATTTGCACTTCCCTAATGACCTATGATGTGGAGCATCTTTTCATGTACTTATTTGCCACCTATATATCATCTTTGGTAAAGTATCTTTTATGGTCTTTGGCCCATTTTTTAATTAGGTAGTTTGATTTTTTTGCTGTTGAGTTCTAAAAGTTCTTTTCATACTTTATATAACAAACCTTTATCAGATGTGTCTTTTGCAAAAATATCCTTGTAGTAGGTGACTTGTCTCCTAATTCTCTTGAAATTGCCTTTCACAGAGCAGAAGCTTCTGATTTTAATGAAGTCCAGCTTATTATTTCTTTCATGGATCATGTTTTTGGTGCTATATTTAAAAAGGCACCACAACACTTAAGGTCATCTATGTTTTCTCCTATGTTGTCTTCTAGAAACTTCGTAGTTTTGCATTTTACATGTAGGTCTATGACCCATTTTGAGGTAATTTTTGTGAAGGGTATAAACTTTTGTGTCTAGGCAAACTTCTTTGCATGTGGATGTTCAGTTGTTCTGCCTTCATTTGTTGAAGAAACGATCTTTCTCCATTGTATTGCCTTTGCTCCTTTGTCAAAAATCATCTGACTTTACTTATGTCAGTGTATTTCTGGGCTCTCTATTCTCTTCCATTGATCTATTTGCCAGTTGCTTCACTAATACCACATTGCTTTGATTACTGTAGGTTTATTTTTTTATTATTTTTATTATTTTAAATACAACTTATTGTCAAATTGGCTTCCATTCAACACCCAGTGCTCATCCCAACAAGGGCCCTCTTCAATGCCCGTCACCCACTTTCCCCTCTCCCCCACCCCCATCAACCCTCAGTTTGTTATCTGTAGCATTAGAGTAACCATTGACATTGGGTAGCATTTGTCTTCCAAATTTGCTTTTATTTTCCCCTTCAATATTTGTGGTGGCTATTTTGGATCTTTTGCCTCTCCATATAAATTTTAGAATCATTTTGTTGATATTCCATAAAATAACTTGCTGGGATTTTAAATGAGATTGTATTGAATCTATAGATCAAATTGGGAAGAACAAACATCTTGACAATGTTGAGTGTTCCCATTCATGAACATGGATTATCTCACCATTTATTTAGCTCTTCTTTAATATCATTTATCAGAGTTTTGTCATTTGTCTCATATAAACATTGTACATATTTTGTAGATTTATACTGAAGTATTTCATTTTCTTGAGTGCCAATATGAGTGGTGTTGTTTTTAATTTCAATTCTATTTATTCATTTTTGGTATATAGGAAATCAATTGACCTTTGTATATTAACCTTGTATCCTACAACATTGGTATAATTGCTTATTAGTTCCAGGACACTTTCATCAGTTCTTTTGGATTTTCAACAGAAAATCTATGAGCAACAATAGATTTATGTCTTCCTTCCCAATCTATGTCTTATTTCCTTTTCTTGCCTTATTACATTAGCAAGGATTTACAGTATGATATTGAAAGGGAGTAAAAAGAAGGGATATCCCTGCTTCATACCTGATCTTAATGGGAAAGTTTTTAATTTCTCACCATTAAGTATAATATTAGTTAGCTATAGGGTTTTTGTAGATAGTCTTTATCAAGTTGATAAAGTGCCTCTCTATTCTTAATTTACTGAGAGGTGTTTTGAATTAAATTTTTTTTTTAATTTTTTTTTTCAACGTTTATTTATTTTTGGGACAGAGAGAGACAGAGCATGAACGGGGGAGGGGCAGAGAGAGAGGGAGACACAGAATCGGAAACAGGCTCCAGGCTCTGAGCCATCAGCCCAGAGCCTGACGCGGGGCTTGAACTCGCAGACCGCGAGATCGTGACCTGGCTGAAGTCGGACGCTCAACCGACTGCGCCACCCAGGCGCCCCATGAATTAAATTTTTTAATGTTTACTTATTTATTTTGAAAGAAAGGGTGGAGGGAGGGGCAGAGAGAGAGGGAGACAAAATCCCAAGCAGGCTCCATTCTGTAAGAGCAGAGCCCAACACAGGACTCAAACTCATGAACTATGAGATAATGACCTGAGCTAAAATCAAGAGTTGGACACTGAACTGACTGAGCCACCCAGGCGCCCCTTTTAAATTTCTTAAATCATGAATGGGTACTGGATTTTGTCAAACGCTTTTTCTGCATCTATTGATATGATGATGTGATGTATTACATTAATTGATTTTCAAACGTTCAACCAGCCTTGCATATCTGGGATAAATTCCACTTTGTCATGGTGTATAATTGTTTTCACACTTTTTTAGATTTGATTTGCTAATTGTTTTTTTTAAGTATTTGCTTTATGTTCATGAGAGATATTAGGTCTATAGTTTTCTTATATTGCATGATTTGGTATTAAGGTAAGAGGCTGAGTTAGGATGTATTCCCTCTGCTTCTATATTCTGAAAGAGATTGTAGAGAATTGGTGTAGTTTCTTCCTTAACTGTTTAGTACAATAAATTGGTGAACCATCTGGCCCTGATGATTTGTTTTGAATAAATTGGTTTTAATTATGCTTGTGTTGTATGGTTACTGTGATCATTAGGTGAAATAATGGATAGAAAATATCTGGTAGTAATAATAATTATAGTAATAATAATTAAATCCCTGGCCAGGATCAAAAGCTTCCTCTAGTTATCTATGTGCTTCTGAAATGGACATATTTCCAGTTAGATATAATAATAATTAAAATGTGAAGAAGATTTTGCAACTCTTTGTGCATCTATTATATAGTTTTATTCCTTATAATAGTCACCTGTTTGACAGGACTTATCCCTATTTTGGATGAGGAGGTGAGGAGGCAGAGTATGGGAATTGCTAGGTATTTTCTTTAATCTTGCCTACTTAGGTTAGTGCCAGAGTCAGGTGGTAAAATCAGAGTCATTCCCTTACAGTGTATTGACAGGGCTAAACCTATGTAGATTGAAGGGAATCTTAGATAAAGTATAATAATATTCAGCACGATGTGGTACAAATAATAAATTTTTCATGATTGTCAAATAAACAAGTCCATCTAGAGATATTACTAAGTGTGGCAGAAACCTAATGCTTCTTTTACTTTTTTATTTATGATAGTCAAAGCAATTAAATATTAAACCTATTTGCAATACAAACTGAAGGAAAGCTCAAAGACACTTATAATGTTTTAAATCATTTTTATTACAGTTGGAAACAACTTCTTTTAAGATAACCAAAGGAGTTTTATATTATGTCTCATATGATAAGTGTTTCAATCTAACTTAATGTTTCTGATACTTCAGGTGGAGTGTTACAGAATTTTGATCATTGCAATATGTCAATTTCACATCCGGCTCTTATGTTACTGTTTTTAATATCTAGTGTGTAATCAATTTCTTATTTTTTACCCCCAACACACGTACACACACACACACACACACACACACACAGACTTTAATATTTAGCTAACTACTTAGTGAAGCTTTAACCTTTTGTTCAGGGCACAATGTGAGAACATAACTGAAATTAAATTTTTTTTAATGTTTATTTATTTTTGAGAGACAGAGACTCAGAGCAGGAGCAAGGGAGGGGCAGAGAGAGAGGGAGACACAGAATCTAAAGCAGGCATTAGGTTCCAAGCTGTCAGCACAGAGCTGGGAGAACATAACTGAAATTAAAAGCTTTTTGACCAATTGGATGGTTAATTAACTATCCTATCCTATTAATTAACTACTATTGCAGTCTGAAGAAAATAACACAAGTAGGAAAACAAAAGGATTTGATTGAGTTACTGTTATCTGGAGTTATTTAAAAATCATTGTGTTGTGGGGCACTTGGTCGGTTAAGTGTCTGCCTCTTGGTTTTGGCTCAGGTCAGGATCTCACGGTTGGTGGGATCAAGCCACGCATCCGGCTCTGCACTGACAGTTCTGAGACTGCTTGGGATTCTCTTATTCCCTCTCTCTCTGCCCCTCCTCTGCTCTCTGTCTCTCTCTCTAAAAATAAATAAATAAACTTAAAAAAATCATTATGTTGCGTTAGAGAATAGTTTCTTAAAAGGCAAAATCATGATTTTCATACAAATATAAAATGAATTTATGTCAAAGATCTTATCTCATTAATTAAATTAGGATACAAAAAAAGATGTTACAGCTGGTTCAAAGATGTAAAAAAGCAGAGACATTTACAGATCAAGAATAATGAATAAATATGCAAATGGATGCAACACAGGCTTCCTCCCCCCTCCTCCTCCTCTTTTCTCTGGGAATGGGATTTGGGGGAGGGGTTTCCCTCCACTGAACAGAATTTCTTTGTATATCTATATAGGCATTACTGATTGCACTGCTATCAGTGTTCTACAACTTAAGTTGTAAAATAGCCTAAAGAAAATAAAGTCCAAAGAACCCCCATGGAATCAGTCATTTCACTTTAACCACTAGGCTCTGAAGCCTTAAACAATGCATAGTTTCCCACTGAAGCACACATTTTCCCCTACACTTGGAAAGTGGTGATAGGATCTTCTATGTAATAAAACATTGTTAATAGTCACTGTTTTAGATTCAATGTAGCTTACTTTGGGACAGAAATACTTGTTTACTCATTAGAGCAAACCTGAATGTCAAAAGAATTCATGAGGTTCCATATTGGCATGAGAGAATGGGCGCTAAGCTTGGATGTTTTAGTAAAGTCATGGAAAAGTTAAATAAGTGATTTGAACCTTCAGACAATCTTTACAGTCTCTTCCAAATCTGTGCTTCTAAGATTTCTTGCAGAGAAATAATTTCTTTGTTCCCTAACCCTGCCCCAATATATTGAATCACTCTTTGCAAGCCGAGTGAGAGGTTTCTAGACCTGGGCACTTTTCCAGCCCTTGAAGAGGAAGTGAGATCCTGAAGAACGTGTTCTAATTTATACATTGCTCCCTGCTGTTCACAAATTTGATACAGAATCTCATCTTGAAGCTAAACAAGATAACATGCTTCTGATTTTAACAAGCATCAGTGACCGGGCCCGGTAATGCAGTGACCAGAGGTGTCCCAACAGCACCTACTGCTGTAAAGATCCTCCTTAGCAGCCTTTGTTTGCAACTGCAAGCAAACATAAAAGGGAAAGAAAAAAGAAAATGGAGATTTGCTACTTTTTGGAGCCTCTGTTATTTGAGGAATGTTGGTATCTTCACTTCTGAGAGCTTTCAAAGTTGTTCTGTTTCTCACTATGATCAATGTGCTTGAATAGCTTAGATTATTGCATTTGATGGAGCTTGTATTTTTCTCTTGATGAGAATGCAGTTCTCGTTAGCATTAACGACAATTCCACATTGCTTTTGTCCCAATTTGCCAACTGTCTTTTTCCTTTTGGAAAACGGATATTTTCTCTCTCCTAAAACTTCTCCAGTCTTAAACATTTACGTGGATTTAAAATGTGTTTTAAAACCCATCCTTCTGTAACTTCCAAATATTTCTAAGTTTTATCGTTGAGCAACTTACTTGGTGCACATATGAGAGTAAATAAGTGACGAAAGTATATATGAAATTAAGAATTTAATTTATTTAGAGGAATGGTTAATGCTCTTAAGAAAAAAAATACACACTGGCAATAAACTCCTTTAGCATGTGTGTGTGTGTGTATGTGTGTGTGTGTGTGTGCATTTTCTCCTACATCTGTTATAGACTAAGATTATTTTTGTATAAACTGTAATTGTCCTCTTTTGGAAATCAATACAGAATAACAAGACATATTTCCTCCAGATAATAGTAACTCTTTAAATGGAAAATAACTTTGGCCATTGTTTCATTTTTTGGAGGTTCAAATTATTTTAGTATGATTAATGAGAGGAGCAGTTCCTGGATATTCTTAATAACTGTATCCTGTTGGCTTAAGACCTCACTTTGCCCAGTTTATGATTAAAATGCTCCACTTATAGTTAGATGTAACATAAATAGTTCTTGTGCTTGACTATGATAGAATTTGGAAACTAGTTTTGATCAAACCAGTATCCTCAAGGAGATTAGAGAGCATAAATGAAATATTACTGTAACCTCCTTGATATCTTGCTTTTGCTTCAGCTTCATTGACTAATCTGGGGGTGGTTTTACAGCTTATTTGAAACTCTAAGTAGATTACCATATGAATCAGTAATTAATAGAATCTCAAAATGCTCCAATGATAATACTGATCGCTTTAAAATCAACACCTCCCCGGCTCTTACTTCCCTCCATCCTTGGTATTCTGAACATGGTTGACCCTTCTGAGGAGGAAGAAAACGAGCCTGTTCAGGTCATGGCCAGGACCTTCTGCTTTTGCTTGTCTCTGTGATTCTTAATTCTTGGAACCTTAGTTTAGTGATGCATTTAGAGTCCCCTCTCTAGCCTCCTGGATTCAGCTTTGTACATTGCTCTGACTCTAGTTTCCTCAATGACCCTCCATCTTTCCCCCTGAATTACTGTGGAGGTCCAAATTAATCTTCAGTCTTGTAGTTCTCCACTATTTTCAATACATCCAGAATAATCTTTCTTAAAACCCAAATTCCAACATGTCATTCTTTGCCTTAGAGTCTTCAGTGATCTCTCTTTCCCTTCAGCTCCTTTCGGAAGAGAGAGAAGCCCAACTTATGGCTTCAGCCAGAGCTCATGCCATGACTCACGACACATATTATGTTGTAGTCCAGGCATTTTAGTGTAGGGTGCTCCCACTAGTGGCATCAGCACTACCCGGGAACTTGTCACATATGCAGGTTCCTCAGGGTTCCACCCCCCACCTACTGAATCAGAAACTCTGGGATGGAGCCCAACAATCTGTGTTTCAACAAGCCCCCTGGGGGAATCTGAAGCAGTCTTAAGTTTGAGAGCCTCTGCTGTCATCTTGAACACTTAGAATTCTAAAGCACGCTTTCTCTTTCTCACTTACAGAATTAATTACCTGCCCTCCCTCCCCCAACTTGGTTTCTAGTGCTCTACTCACATCCTCTTCATTGGGCTAACTCCTGTTTGTCCTTCAGTACAAGATGAAACTTCACCTGAGTGTTCTGTAAATGCCCATACTAGGTCCCACATCCTTTTTTTTGTGTCCCCATGCAAAATCTGTGCTATCTTTATGCCAGCCCCTGCCAGCTAACAGCCTGATATTTTGCTATCATGCTTCCTTCTCCTCTCAAGATTACAATTACTACAAGAGTAGGGCAGTAACCTGATGGTTCATGAAGTTCCCTTTTTCTCAGTTGAGCATAATGCCTGAAGCAAAATAGATCACTAAGTGTGAAACAAATGTTTATTGGATGAATATGTTACCTATTTACTTTACATCAGCTTCTAATTGTCATTTGGAATGACTGATCTCATTTCATACATATATATGAAATGTGTATGTTGCCTTAGTTTGATTTTAAGATTGAAAAAGATTCTCAAGAGTACAGGTCACTTTTTTGGTATATCCTCCTTTTTCTTCTTTCAATAATACTAAAGCAACATTTTCTGCACGTGGAATTTCATTTCAAAGCATTACCTGAAATGGCATACCAGTAAATGCTTAGCATCACTGATTATTATCAGGAGGAGGATGGGGTGTGGACAGAATGATGTTTGTACCTAGACTAATTTTGAATAAGCCTTCACTATTTATTTTTGCTCATGCATGTTAACATGTGCTGATTAATAGTATACAAAGTCTTCTGGAATTTTCTTGGAAGACTGGACTTATTTATTTATCTGGGTTTTGAAAGTACGTTCGCCCATTGCCAAGGCTGTAGTCTTTTTGCGTAAGTAATAGCATTTATTCCAGAAAAATACTGACAATCAAAAGCTAGTGAGTTCCCTGAATCACTGAATGGTTTCTACCAAAGAAATTCTACCTCAACTAGCACCCCCATGGGTAAGTAGAAGAGTAAACAGAGAAGTTTTTAAGGTATATCTTAATAGCTTCCAGGTTCATGCTTACTGAAATCAGTGGAAAAGTTGAATTTGGGTCCGATCTTACAGACTAACTTCTGAAACTCTAGTTCAGGGATGGTTAGTGAAGATAACCTAAAAAATATTTCAAATATGGAATCACTGGTAATGCCAATACTGTCAAATATAGTTAATCACTTCACTTCCATCTTAAAGCAAGTAAGAAGTACTTATTGAAACATATTCCTTTAAGTGATCCAGGTTCAGTCCCTAGAATATCACGTTCGATGTAGGAGAGAATAAACTTATAATAACATGGGGATTTTAAAAGGATTAGAAGGTCTTACTCTCTTCTTTCTGAATAGAATTGTCTCCTTGCTAACATTTATAAGCTACTTTTGAAGTTTATATGCTGTAAGATAAAGCCAACCTATTGAAATACTTCCTGGAGAGACACATGCCCTGGCTTTTTCTAATTGGAAATATAGGCTTTGCTGTGTGGGTCAGCTATTCACCTTCAAGGATGGACTGCTTTTGAGCTTTATATAGATGCAGAAGGTTGCAAAGACTAGATACGACAGCTCAGGATTGTGAAATTGAATCACTATCCTTCATACCGAAAATGAGAGTGTGGGACATCATGATCTCTAAGGATCCTCGATACTTTTCTAAATAGGAAGGTTGCCTAGTTAAAAAAAAAAAGGCAGGGAGGGCTTTATGGTCAGGTAGCCTGAGAGCTACCACCTACTGGTTGTGATCCTAGAAAGTTATTCAGTCTCCGTGAGTCCCACTTTGTACACCTGCAAACTGAGAACACCACACCTACATCACAGAAGTACAATTTCATTCATGGTCAGTGAGCCTAAAGTACACAGGACTGCACCTAGCACAGTGAGGATGCTCCTTCATGAGCTGCATGAAGAAGGCATCCTTCCACCTCTGCCAACAAGGAAGTGTGTAACTTTAGGAAAGCCACTTAAGCCCAAATTGCTATTGGGGTGCCTGGTTGGCTCAGTTGGTGGAGTGTACAACTCTTGATCTCAGAGTTGTGAGTTCAAGCCCCATGTTGGGTGTAGAAATTATGTAAAAAATAAAATCTGAAAAAAAAAGCCCACAAAAGATTCCTAAACTGCTACCATCAATCAAACCTTGACTCTAAGGTCTCATAGGAACCACAATTGTGAGGCATTCAACATGTAGAAAGTGCCCTTGGGTGAGAATATCAACCATTTTCAGGCTGACCTATTCTTATTGGGAAAAATATCCCATGGTAATTATTTTGGGGGCGTGATTTACTATTTAAAAATAGATTGCCTTGGGGTGGTGGGAGAAGTGCTGAAAGGATGCATTTTCACAAAATTTGAAAAACAGTTCCATAGCTCTGCACACACCCCCTAAAGCAGTTGCTAAAAACAGTGCTTGGTGTTGTATCCCTTGGCTGAGAGCCTCTCATTTGCCATGGACACACTGAAAATAATACAGGAAATACTTTATTCAAGAGAAGTTAATTTATCCTTTCTTCAGGCAGCCTTTTCTGTGCCAAATCTGAACCACTCTTGAAGGTCTATATATCAAGCTGCATTGGTTGTGTTTTAAGTGAAAAGGATATAATCCTTTGTGTTGGGCTGCAAGACACAAGTGTATGCAGTTGAATCAACTGCAAAACTAAAGTCCAGTCATGTCATCCCACTACTCAAAACTACCCAACAGCATTCCACCCCTCTCAAATCCTCACTCTAATCTATAAACCCTGTACAACTGGCCCTCTTTTCCCTGTGACCTCATCTACTGCCATTCTCCCCAACCATCAGCGTCAGTCACAAAAGCCTCCCCAGAAAAACTCCTGCTTCAGAGTTTGACACTCACTTCACCTGTGCTAAGAAGGCTCTTTGCCCAGACATCTATCTATCGTCATGCTTCTTCCCCTTACTTTCGTAAGGCTTTTACATTGTCATTTTTCACTGTGGACTTCTCTGGCTACCCTTTCTGTTACCACAACCCTCCTATGCCTTCCCCCTTCCATCATTTATTTATTTCTCCTTAGTAATTATTATTAAATAATATTTTATATATTTTATTTATGTATCTTGTTAAATGCCTGCTCCACTACTTGGTGAGTTATGAGAGAGAAGGTGTATTTTTCTTACTTGCTTTCTTCACTACTTATAAAGTGTTTAAAATAGGACCTAGCCCAGAACAGGTCCTCAATACATTCTTATCAAATGAATGGATAAATGAATGCTGACAGTCTCACTGAGGAGAGGTGATTCATCAACATAAACCATCAGAGATCTATCTTACAGCATAAGCTTCCGAAAGAAAACACTAAGTTTTGCTAATTCTCTGCCTCCTCAAAGCTTTCCAAAGCTTTGTATTATAGGGGGCACACAATAAATATTGAATTTATGAAATCAGTTAATTTATTTATTAATGACTTAAGCCTCCTAATTATCATCACAGTGTATCTGAAAACATCATGCTATGAGCAACTGGTTTCATATTATAATTTGGCCACCAATTTTGTTTTAGAGCCTTAAATAGATTCCTTATTTCTGAGCTTCAGTGTTGACATCTTTAAATGGGAACAATATCATTTTTTAGCCGATGTATCTGAGAATTAGAATAGCTAGGCTTTATACAGTGCCTTGTAGATAGCGAAGTCTTAATAAACATTAGATGCTACTTTTTCTTTTATTAAAATAACTCCAGCTCAACAGTGGCTACTATGGTACAATTTACAATTACATTGTTCTCTTTGAGGAAGAATTTAAAATCTCAGCTGCAACACAGCCATCTGTAATAATAAAAAAATTGTAGATTCATGCTCTCTTTAAGTTCCTCCTAAATCTCAAGCTACACCTGTGCAGGAAGCATTATATCACATAAACAAAGTCTTATTCATTGACTACCATCAAAAAGGAGAAAAAGGGGGAAAAAATCTACAACTTCCACAGGAAATCCCAAGCACAAATTCTCACAGCTGCCTCTATTCACTTGTTATTACTGCCTTGACCATTGTTTTAATTACAGCTCAAAAAAAGACATTATTTTCATGGTACTTTTACCTCCTTAAAGCAAAGTAGTATTGCTGCTCTCCAATCTTGATGATTGCAGTTCTTGCACTAGTCAGCCAGGCTGAATTAAGCTAGGCAACCTAGGAAGTCAAAGATTAAATTCTGGAAGTTAAAATTAGAGTGTAAAAAATTACTTCATGTGCCATAAAGTGTATATACAGTTTCTTCAATTATAGCCTGAGAAATCTGTCTCTGTGGGAAGGCACACTTCATTAACTTTCAGCTATGTAGGCCTGGGGCAGATAGGGTCATCATCTTATAAAATTATATAGTATTATGACCATAATGTTCTTCTTCTCATCAGGAGTAGAAGATTTATAAAAGTAATTGTTTTAAGGAAATCTTGATAAGGGAACTAATATTATACTTCAGAGAGGTTTCTAAATTTATCCCAATTGTGAACTTGCCCTATTTATCTAAATTCCTGGAATTTATTTTTGTTTTGTGCTGACCAGTCTTTGACTCATTCATCTCATTAGTACTCCTTTGTTAAACTTTAATTGAGTTCTAAGAGAGGCTCTGGTTAGAAAACAGCACTGATTGTATGCGGTATAATTTATTATCTGAGTCGCTAAAATTGTCAGTTTTGACAATTTTTAGTCATTTTCTGACTCTTCAGAGTAGTTAAAACTTTAAACAAATATTTTTTTAAAGTAAATCAGGCAAGTTTCCAATTAAAATAAGCATGGAAATGTTTTCAGATATTATACATACGTTTGGGGTAATTTCCTTGGAATAATAATATAATCTACAAAGACTGGCTCTGAAAGATCCTTAAATTCAAATCAAATGGCTTCTCAGTTCCACCCAAATTAATTTTGAGCTTCATGTGGCTACATTTTGTTGAATGTCTGCTTTGGTCAAGACAACACATTGATTCTCTAGACTGACTCTTCATCTCCTGTGGGGAAAAATAACAACACTTTTCATTTGCTAGATTCTCTGGGTTGATTATTTTCTCTTCCTAGTCCTTTGCCTTACATATTTGCCACCTAATACTCTTAGAAGGAGGCAGATGTGGTATTTAGAGACCTATCTAAACATTGCATAATATGTTTAACATTAAAAAAAATTTTAATGTTTATTTATTCTTGAGAGAGAGAGAGAGAGAGAGAGAGAGAGAACATGAGATGGGGAGGGGCAGTGGGAGAGGGAGACACAGAATCTGAAGCAGGCTCCAGGCTCTGAGCTGTCAGCACAGAGCCCATCACAGGGCTTGAACCCATGAACTGCGAGATTACGACCTGGGCCAAAGTCAGACACTTAACTGACTGAGCCACCCAGGTGCCCCTCATTTTCATTTATTTATAATACAAATATTTATTGAGCACTGTTTTACTATCTATTGCTAAATAACAAAGCACTTCAAAACTTAGTAGCTCAAAATAACAACCTGATTATTTTTGCATGATTCTGTGTGTTGACTAGGGCTCAGCTGAGTGGTTATTCTGCTGGTCTTGCTTAGGGTCTACATCTGATTGCAGTCAGATGGCAAATGGGGCTGGATCACCCAAAATGGCTTCTTCACTCACATGTTGGGAACCTTGGGGCTCCTACATGTGGCTTCTGTCTTCAGTGGATTGGCTAGATTTCTTTCATAGTGGCTTACAGTTCTAAGAGGCAGCTGGTGGAAGCTATCACTCTTCTGTAAGTCTGGTCTCAAAGTCTGAGGATGTCACATCCACTGTATTTTACTGGTGAAAGCTAATCACAAGATAAGGCGATTTTCAAATCATTTTTATAGGAGAGAAATGAGTGTTTCAACTCAGATTAGAGAGCTGGATAAAACATCTCTCCAACCTCTACAATAAGACAAGACAGGACAAATCATGTACTCCTGACATTTTGTAAACCCTTACAAAAACTTAGGTCACTGAACAATCACCTACTTAAAATCTATATAGAGAGAGGTACCCACAGGGAGAAATAAAATGTAAGCATTTGCTTATCTTGGACAGATACCACCAAACAACATACAAGCTGGTAAGAATATTCAGGTAGCAACTTTTAATGAGTTGCTAAAGACTAAATATGGGCTTGAAGGAGAATATGAAGCCCCAGGAGGCTATAGACATGGGAAGGATTGCATGCCCTTGCAGCTTTTCCAGTTAAGAACTCTACCAGGTGCTCACAGAGAAGACCAACAAGAATTCCCAGAACACTTCCCCAAGGTGCTGGTTTAGGCAGGGAACAGCAGGCACAGCCACAGCTTTACCTGGATTTATCTCCCTTATGGAACAAAAGTCTTAATCCATAGGGGGAAAGGACAACTAAAACCAGAGCTTGAGTACTGGTGGGAACCTACTGTAGCTGGGGAAGGGAAACAAGGGGAAAAAACCTCTACCCCTGGTGGAGGGAATGAATATGTGCTAGACCAAATTTAACATCTGAAGAAGATGCAGGAACATCCGTAAAGGGCATACTCACAATGTTCATAGTGCCTGCCTGAGGTTTAATTAGAGCATCAGAAAACGAGCCTCTCTCCCCACCACCACATTAACAACTGTTGAGTATAAATAACAGTGGAATGTACGGTGGGAAACCAGTACAAAGGAAAGATATGGGGCCAAACAGGGAGCAAGTGTTGAGAAAATCCATGGGTAAATTAACTCATACTGTAAAAACAAGACATCACTAGAAGAATCTGATGCAGTAGTGCACTGAGGGTAATCACAGTAGTAAAAAACTTCAAACTCTGCCAACTTCTGACTAGATGAATATAAAACTCCATTCTACAAACCTTACAGAAAAGAGGCAGGCTTATCTCTAAACTTGAAAAAATTATTTACTTCATTATCTAGCGTTTTGTACAACATGGCCAGATTCTAACAACAACAACAACAACAACAACAAAAACTTTATGAGATACACAAAAGGGCAAGGAAAACAAAGTCTGAAAAGATAAAGTGGTTATCAGAACCAGACTTAGATATGACAAAAACGCTGGAACTATCAGACAGAAAACTTAAAATAACTACGATTAATTTGTTAGAGGCTCTAATGGAAAAGAAAAATGCAAGATAAGAAAGGCATTTTCAGCAGAGTTAGAAACTGTAAGATAAAGTCAAATGGAAGTGCCAGAAGTCAAAAATACAGTAACAGAGATAAAGAGTGATTTTAATGGGCTCATCAGTAGCCTTGACATAGCCTAGAAAAGAATTAGTGAACTTGAAGATAGGTCAATAGAAATTATTCAAATTGAAAAACAAAGAGGAAGAAAAGGTGAAAAATCAAACAGACCATATGATATCAAATGGTATAATATCAAATAGTATAACATATGCATAATTGGACTCCCAGAGGAAAAGGAAGAGAGAATTGGGCAAAAAAAAAATATTTGAAGAAATGATGACTGGAATATTTTCAAAATTAGTGTCAGACATCAAACCACAGATCTCAGAACCTCAAAGAACACCAAGAAGAGTTCATTAAAAAAACCCAAAACAACCCACCAAGCCTAGGCATATCTTATTCAAACTGTTGGAAACTGAAAACAAAAAGAAAATCTTAAGCTCAATCTCTGAATACTTACCTACAGAGGAATAGTAATAAGATAAACAACAGACTTCTAGTCAGAAACAATATAAGAAAGATGACAGTAGAGGGGCATCTTTAAAGTGCTGCAGGAAAATCCCACATCCAGTGAAAGCCACTTTCAAAAGTGAAAGAAAAATAAAGTCTTTCTCAAACAAAGGTAGAGGAAAGAAGCTCCAGTCTTCTTTTTTTTTCACTTTTTTTTTGTTTTTGTTTTTGTTTTTGTTTTGGAAACAGACACAGGGCATATCACAGGGGGAAGCAGTGTGATGCCTCCTAGGAAGGCTCAGGACAATAGTAGCCAAAGTCAGAGATACCACTGTGGCCAGGCCTAAGACCAACATCACAGAGGTATGAGGAGAGGTTGACCCCTCCACACCAAAAATCACCAAAATAAGCAATCACCAAAAATATGGAATGCTTCACAAATTTGTGAGTCATCCTTGCGCAGGGGCCATGTTAATCTTCTCCGTATCATTTCAATTTCAATATATTTGCCGCTAAAGTGAGCGTGCTCCACTCTTGATTTAAAAAGTGTCCTGTGCATACAGGGAGAGAAGAAATTGGTTGGAAGACACCTTTAGAGATTAGCTACTAGCATCCACTGGATGTAAGGTAAAAGTTATAGTACTGGGGAAAGTCCATGTTACCTCATTGAAATTAATTTTTCCTATTTATAAGTTGCTGGTATTAGTTTATATGATTTCAATGATTTCTTAAAATTGAACTACTTTTTTTAATGGCAGTCGTACATTGTCGTTCATTACTTTATCAATCTGGAGATAGGTATTTTTGTGTGTGATATATAAAAACAGTCTATTTTAAAATTAGATTAATATATTTCTGAAATGTTAGAATGGTTGGCTCCACATAGTAGCTGTGGCTGATTATAATCAATCTATGAAAACTTAACCATCTACACATGAGGTGATGTCTGTATTTTTCTTAAATTAATTTATTTATTTTGAGAGAGAGAGACAGTGAGTGAGGGAGGGGCAGAGAGAGAAGGAGAGAGAGAGATCCCAAGAGGCTCCCTGCTGTCAGCACAGAGCCCAATGCAGGGCTCCATCTCACGAACTGTGAGATCACAACTGGAGCCAAAGTCAAAAGATGGATGCTTAACCAACTAAGCCACCCAGGTGTCCCTCTATATGTTAATAATAAATGTCAGTCAAGAGTCAAACTGGTTGACAAGGGTTAACAAATGCAATTTCAATTTCAGAATTACCGTTTATTTTTAAAAATGTTTATTTATTTATTTTTTGAAATTTATTTTGATGGGGTGGAGGGCCAGAGAGAGCTGGGAAGAGAGAATCCCAAGCAGGGATTCTCAGCTGTCACACTGTCAGCTCAGAGCCTGATGTGGGGTTGAACTCACAAACTGTGAGATCATGACCTCAGCCAAAGTCAGATGCTTAACCAACTGAGTCACCAGTTGCCCCTAAATGTTTATGTATTTATTTTTGAGAGAATGAGAGGAAAAGAGTTAGAGGGAGAGAGAATCCCAAGCAGGCTCTGCACTGACTGCCTACAGCCTGATGCGGGGTTTGATTTCACAAACCATGAAATCATGACCTGAGGCAAAATCAAGAATCAGCCATTTGACTGACTGAGCCACCCGGGCACCCCCAGAATTATTGTTTATTAAAATTATCTTTTAACTTTCTTTTTAATCTTATATTTACAAAGAAATAACTTGGTTATTCCAATTTGATTTTGACAAATATGTATAGTGCCAATCTCTTCACTTTGTAAAATGCTAGTAAAAATTATTGGAGTCAATTATAGATTTGGTACTCTTAAAATTATTTTACTGAAATTTACAAGGATATTTGTGATATAATGTAAAGAATGACTCAGCTGCACAACTTCCAGATAGTGAGTTTGAGTCATGCTTAATACATTTGTGTATGTTTTTTTTAACAAATATTTAATGATACTTGGTAAAGATGGTGAGGCAGACTGTGATAGGTGTAGGGACTGCTGTAATGGGATTGCACAGTGTGGGAGAGAGATGGGGCTCAACTCCAAATATAGCATGGGCATGTGGGAATTTATAGATTAAGAGCAGGGTGTGGGTCAGTGGATGGAAAATTAGTAAGTGGAAACACCAGAAGTAAAGGGGATTCTGAGTAAACAGGATTCTTGCTCAAGATAGGCCAGGGTGATCAAATATCATCTGAGGGATGGAGAAAGATGAGGAACTTGATCATATATTGAAGGTGATGAGATATTGAGAGAGGAAAATGTTGGTTAAACTACTTGGTGGAGTTCTTACTAAAACTGGATTTTACAGGAGCGCAAACAGATGGGCCTAGGAGAACTGACTAAAGTTTAGTCAAGCAAAAAAAAATCTTTGTCATATTATATCAATTATAACATGATAGTATATATTCAAGTTAGCATTGAATAAAGCAGTAATTCTCAAGTTTGAGTAGGCCTCAGAATTTCCAGGAGGGTTTGTTAAAAACCAGATCACTAAGTTCTACCTTCAGGATATGTAATTCAGTACACCCCGGGTAGAGCCTGAGAATTTGCATTTCTCATGTTTCTGGATAATATTGTGTTTGGTCAGAGGAGCACTCTTTGAAAACTCCTTGCATAGATGAACAAATATGCTTTCAGGTTAGACACACTGAGTAAAACCCAGATTTGTTACCAATTCACTCTGAGAGCTTAGGCACAACCTTAATGTTTTAATCTATAAAACGGAGTATTAATAGCTACTGTGTAGTGTTGTTTCTAGAATCCTATGAAGTATTTGCCACAGTCTCTGGAACAGAGGATAAATACTCTGTTGGCACTGTTGATACTGTATTGAATGTTTAATGATGAAGATCTCATTGAAAGATTGTTATGTTTTTCCCAATACATATATTTAATTTATATCTGCAGACCTATTGAGCAAATTAAGAGGTTGAATATTTTGATCCTGATAACATTAATAGGAAAACTACCTTTTGAATTAGAAGTGACTATTTCAATGCAGTTTCTCTAGAGGGATTTCTATTTCGCAAAAGAAAGATTGATCAGTCAACCAACACTCATTGAGTACCTTTGTCTTCAGACAAAATACACACATACACAGACACACTCATATATACACATAAACTCTAAAGTGAATACAAACTGGCTTTTTCTACAAATTGGCTATTCCATTTTTCTTCCTTTCTCTTATCATTTTATCTCTGGAATCGGTGCCTCTGTTTGCTGGTGGATTCCTTTGCTTTGTGCCTCCTCCCCCAGGCTTCAACAGAGGCATCTTGCATCAACTGGGTACCCATAGCAAAAGTGGTTAACAGATGTGTGGGTTCTGTTGTATTTTGGTATTGTAATTTCCTATTACTGAGAAAAAAAAAAGAGAGCGAGAAGTGTCACCAAGGAATCTCGGGGGATTTCCTGACTAGAAATGCCTTTGAAGTTGAAGAATATTTTTAAGACAGCGGTTTTTAATTGTAAAGAATCTTAATCATGTAGAGAAATATGCCTTTGAAATATTTTTCTTTGAACAGTGCATTTACCAGTTCAGGAAGCTCATTCCCATGCAATGATATTTTAATTTTAATACACAACTTCCCTTGCATTGCATATATTCATAAAGCTACAATTTTATTCTTAGTTTTATTTATTACATTCTGAAAATTAGGCTACTTGCCTTAAGCTATTCTATATAAATGTTTTTATTCCCCAAACCCATTATTTTAGAGATGCAATTTTAGCCTTTAATTGGAGAAAATGATATAAAGTGGCTATGACTGAGGTTTTCTGGGTTTATATTTCTGCCATGTCTGCAGGGGGCTATTCTCTACATGAAAATCTAAGAATTCACACTAATGTTAATTCTGGGTATAAATTTATCAATCTGGAGGAAAAGAGATTTTACTTCTAAATGTAACTTTCCTAATTCCACTTGCTCTACATTTGCCTAGATTGGACTTGCCTTCAAATAGAGATATGGTCAGGCAGGAGCTGACACAAGGGGAATGAAAGGCTTACCATTTGTTTAAGGCAGGAAAATGACACTACTCAGTTTATGCCAAAAACACATATGGCTGGGGCGCCTGGGTGGCTCAGTCAGTTGGGGTCTGACTTTGGCTCAGGTCATGATCTTGTGGTTTGTGGGTTCAAGCCCTGCGTTGGGCTCTGTGCTGACAGCTCGGAGCCTGGAGCCTGCTTTGGATTCTGTGTCTCCTCCTCTCTCTGCCCCTCCCATGCTCATGCTTTGTCTCTCTGTGTCTCACAATAATAAATAAACATTAAAAAAATAAAAACAAAACAAAGCAAAAAAAACCCCCCACATATGGCCATAAATATTTCATTTCTCTGAATTCGAAGGTAAGACTCTTTGTGTTCACATTCTTAAGTAGTATATAAATCTTATCCAGAAACATATTTTACATCTTTGGCCACAGTAACACACACATACAGATCAAAGACCATCAAAGCCCAAATAAGATGGCAATCATTAGGAAACCACAGTCTCCTGAATTAATTGCCCTTCTGAAATGAAATAAATATTTTACAGTTCCTTTACTTAAAACACAATCACTAATTGCAAATGTATGTGTTAATATCATCAACCTAGCCTGAATGAAATATCTACCATATTTGTAAATATATTAATAATTAGTATATATGTCTGCACATATGTATATTAATACATCTGTGCCCCAGGGGCTCTTAAGATTTGGACTGCAAATTTGGTTTCTAGGATGCTTTTTTTTGTCCAGTTTTTGTTTTCAGTAATGTCAGTATTGCCACTGATAAATTTGATTTGACTTGAGGAAAGACCTACTATTATCTTCTTTTATCTTTTTCATAAGTGCATATTGGGTTGAAACCCCTGGATAACTAATCATACTTTCTCATCATCGTAGAAATGTAAGGCAAGGAAGTCTATGTCAGGTAATGCAAGTCTGGTGAGGTGTCTTGAAAACCCCAGCAGCAGCCTTACATTTGTGCACAGGGAAACTTATACAGGGTAAACTGGATAGGGAGAGAAAAGCTTGGGGACCCACCTAGAAGCTGGGATTGCACTGCACATTTCACAAAATTGAGGAAAAGTCAACTGCATGTCACAAAGAATGGGGGTGGGGAAGAGAATGTGTGGGGTAAACCGGTGGGGGGGGGGAGTGGTTGTAGGATGACAGAGATTATAGTTACGGTAAAACTAATATAGAAAGAGGGTAAGAGATATAAATAAAATAGCAAGTTTTAGTGTCAAGAACATTATATTTTTCTTAACTAGGAGGCTTGTGTGCCAAGTTAGTCAATTTTTGAAAAATAAGAACTGTCTGGACTTCCCAAATATGCTTTCATCTTTGCTTTAGTGAGAAACCCAGAAAAAGGCCTAAAGCAGTTTCATAAGACATCATTTTTGGTTAAAAACAAAGAAGCACATTTAAAAAATCCCACACTTCAACCATCCAAAAGTTTTCCTAGAGTCTAATAAAAATAGTATTCCTTTTTTTATTTAAATTTTAGTTAGTTAACAAAGAATAGTATTCCTTTTAAAATGTGCATTTAAAAAAATCTTTCTTTCATATGACATAAGCTATGGCTGCTATGAAAACTGGTATACCTGAAATTTCTGATCAAAATCAAGGGCGAATTTTCCAAGACATCTAATTTGACTGTATTTTCCCTAATTTTTTTCTTTAAAGAAGAAAGCTTGTCCTGAGTATTAGCTATTTCTCAAAGACATGTCAAAAGAAGCTATAAAATACATTCTCCTATGCCTCTAAATTTTTAAAGACTATGTCAATCATAATAAATATGATGCTTTCCTTTTTAGCAGATTATTTTAAATTCTAGAAAACAAATATAAATTGAAAAATACTTTATTCATAAAGATTAGGGATTGAGGTCAACATTTATAGGTAAGCATCTTTCCTGTGGCAGCAGTAAAGGCATAGTTTGAAATTAAAGCACTATAAAAACATTTTACTTATAAATAGGGCAATTTTTGATCATAAAAGTCAATGGTTGAGGACACAAAGGCTACATTTCTGACACTAATTCCAGTGTATGTACCCTTTGCACACCACAAAGCAATTCTGTGACATCAGCTAAGTGTCTACAATTCAATTCAATTCTGCCACTGTCTGGAGACTGTCAGATCCCACAGGTTAAGAGCTCAGTCCTACAAGAAGACTCCCATGACCCCCACCTCAATGCCAATCACAAGTATGGGTTGTCATCTGTGCCTCTGACCCACCATATATTGGAAGTTTCAAGGACCCCCCTCCCCCCCACCTTGGGTTTCATAATTTGCTAAAGCAGCTCACAGAACTCAGAGAAAGTTTTACTTCTAGTAAATAGTATTGCAAAATACTATTGGTTTCTTAGTAAAGGATATAACTCAGAAAAGCCAGATGGAAATGAAGCATAGGGCCCGCATGGAGAAAGGGCACAGGGCTTCCATGCCTTCTCCAAACATGCCACTCTCTCAGCACTTCCAAGCATTTGCGAACCGAGAAGCTCTCTGAACCTCATACTTTCGGTTTTTATGGAGGTGGCATTATATAAGCATGCTTGATTAGATCATTGGCTTTTGGTGATAGATTGAACTTCCAACCATTCTCCCCTTCCCAGGGAGGTCAGGAGGGTGGGAATGGAAGTGTCAACCTTCCATTCAGTGGTTGGTTACCCTGGCAACCAGTCCCTATCCTTAAGCACTTTCCAAAAATCACCTCATTAATATAAACTTAGGTGTGGTTGAAAACAGTTTGCTATGAATATCAAGACATATTTATTGCTCTTATCACATAGGAAAATCATAAGCAAGATCTAATAAGAGTTCCCAAATTTGCTGACCACTCTTAATAAAAATTGAACCGTTGAAATTCCATAGAATTTCCATATTCTCAACAGATGCTAAATATAGTGTGGCCACCTTTGTTGGTAACTGATTCAAATGAGTCCAAATCATCTAGATTTTTCAGAACTGTTTAGATTTCAAATATTCTATTTGTTGTGTGCTTATTTGTCTCAGAGTTCTGATTTTAGTAGAAAAAACATAATTTCTTTATCCATTGACCTGAATGGCTTCTGATTCTGCTTCTTGGAAAATTTAAAATAAGTGTAAAAATAACCCTGAGCTTAAATAGTCAATTAATCTACAACAAAGGAAGCAAGAATATACAATGGAGAAAAGACAGTCTCTTCAATAAATGGTGTTTGGAAAACTGGACAACTATACACAAAAGGATGAAATTGGACCACCATACACAAAAATAAACTCAAAATAGATTAAAGATCTAAATGTGAGACCTGAAACCATAAAACTCCTAAAAGGAAATACAGGCAGTAATCTCTTGGACATCAGCCTAAACAACATTTTTCTGGCTCTGTCTCCTCAGGCAAGGGAAACAAAAGCAAAAATAAACTGTTGGGATAAAAAAAAAAAAAAGATTTTGCACAGTGAAGGAAACCATCAACAGAATGTAAAGGCAACCTACTAAATGAGAAAAGATATTTGCAAATAATATATCTGATAAGGAATTAATACAAAAATATATAAAACACTTATACAACTCAATGCCAAAAAACCCAAACAGTAAAAAATGGCCAGAGGACCTAAATAGGCATTTTTCAAAGAAGACATACAAATGGCCAATAGACACACAAAAAGATGGTCAACATCAGTCATCATCAGAAAAACACGAATCAAAACCACAATGAGATATCACCTCATACCAATCATAATGGCTAGTATCAAAAAGACAAGAAATAACAAGTATTGGGAAGGATGTGGATTAAAAGGAACCCTTGGGGTGCCTAGGTGGCTCAGTCGGTCAAGCATCCGACTCTTGATTTCAGCTCAGGTCATGATCTCGGGGTTCATGAGATCAAGTTCCACATTGGGCTGTTTGCTGACAGCATGAAGCCTGCTTGGGATTCTCTCTCTCTCTTTCTCACTCTCTCTTCCTCTCCCTCTGCCTTCCTATGTATGCGCAATTCTCTCTGTCTCAAAGTAAATAAGTAAATAATAATAAAAAAAAGAACCCTGGTGAGAATATAAATTGGTGGTAAAGCCACTACTGAAAATAATATGGAGGTTCCTCAAAACATTAAAAACAGAAATACCACACAATCCAATAATTTTGCAGCTGGGTATTTACCCAAAGAATACAAAAACATGAATTTCAAAAGATATATGCACCCCTGTGTTTATTGCAGCATTATTTGCAATAGTCAGGATATGGAAGCAACCTAAGTATCCATCAATAGATGAATGGGTAAAGAAGATGTGGTATATACACGAACTATTACTCAGCCATAAAAAAGAATGAATTCTTGCCATTCACAACAACATGTATGGATCTAGAGTGTATTATGCTAAGAGAAATTAAGTCAAAGAAAGACAAATACCGTATGATTTCACATGTGGAATCTAAAAATCAAAACAAATGAGCAAACAAACAAAACAAAAATATACCCATAAATACAAAGAACAAAATGGTGGTTGCCAGAATGGAGGGGAGTGGGGGGAATTAGTGAAAGGGTTCAAGAGGTAAAAACTTCTAGTTATAAAATAAGTCACAGGAATGAAAAGTATAGCATAGGGCATGTAGTCAGAGACAGTGTAATAACTTTGTATGATGACAGATGGTAGCTACACTTCAAGTGAATTGTCAAATCACTATGTTGCACACATGAAAGTAATATAACATTGAATGTCAAATATATGTCAATAAAAATAATAAAATAAAATAAGAGACACTTAAGAAGCTGGTGAAATTTTTAAAAAAATTTTTTTAATGTTTTTATTTATTTTTGAGACAGAGAGAGACAGAACATGAATGGGGGTGGGTCAGAGAGAGAGGGAGACACAGAATCCGAAACAGGCTCTAGGCTCTGAGCTGTCACCACAGAGCCTGACTCAGGGCTCGAACTCACGGACCATGAGATCATGCCCTGAGCCCAAGTCAGACGCTTAACTGACTGAGCCACCCAGGTGTCCTGGCAATTTTGACATCAAACAGTAATTCAAAATTTTTGTTTAAAATGATGGCCAAAAATGTTTATGTCAAGGAATCAACAGGAAGTTTCTTTTCCAACTTTCCTTCCTGTCTAATGTTTCGGTTTTCTTTTCCTTCTCTGTCTCTGTTTTTAGTGTGGAAGTTAAAGGTGAATACAAGGAAGGTGTGAAATACCATCTTTACCTTTTGGATGATCTATATTTCTTTGGTTTCATTTATTTTTGTGAGATGCTCAGAAGAAGTCCACTTCCAGCTCAGATTCTTTCCTTCAGAGTTTCTCCTAGCAACCTGCTAAATGCTCCTGTAAAATACAGGTTTTGGCGGAGTCAACATAATCACCGTATTCAATATTCTGCTTAGTAAATCACACAGATCTTTTTATGAGTCATTCTATGAGATGTTGTTTCTGGAAATTACAGACACACTATTAACTTTTACACTTAGGAACTAAAAATTCTAAATGAAGGTATAAAATTAGTATGAAAATACATAGAAGAGAGAAAGGTACTATTGTGGACCAAATGTTTGTGTTCCCCCTCCAAATTCATAGGTTGAAATCTGAACCCCAATATGATAGTATTATTAGGTGGCACGTTTGGAGTTAATTAGGTCATGAGAGTGGAGTATTCATGAATGGGATAGTGCCTTGTAAAAGGGACCCTAGAGAGATCTGTTGCTCCTGTGCCATGTGAAGACACTCAGAAAAGGGCAGTCTAGGACCTGGAAGCCGGTCCTCCTTAAAACCTAACCATGCTTGCACCCTGATCTTGGACTTCAGTTTCCAGAACAATGGGAGATAAATTTCTGATATTTATTAGCTGCCCAGTCTATGGTACTTTGCTATAGGATCCTAAACTGAATAAGATAGGTACTATATGATTTATTCAGTAACAAGTGAAACAAGTAAAAAGTAGCCTGATTAGATGAATTTGAACTCTTTTCATGAAAGAGGGATAACGAAGTTAATTAAAGGGATGTGGGAGAGTTAATGCATTCTGAGTTATGACTGCCTACCACAAAACATGGATCTATAGTCCTTTGAGAAAACATTGGGAACTACTGATCTGTTGGACTCCTTTTTACAGTACCTGGAAGGCGTAGAAACTCAATTAATGTTGCCTAACAACATTGAAGAGAGAGAAGAGAGAGAAGATGGCATAAGGAAATAAGGTGGGGAATAAGGTTTTTTTTTTTTTTCTGTTCTGAGGAAATCTGTATAGGTCACCTGGTCTGAGCATTAGCAGAATATTGCTGGAGAAAAAGACACATGACCAGACTGGAGTCTTTATGGACTCATGGTTTCCAATGTCATGTAGAACCTCTATTCTCTCCTTCGTACGACCCTACAACCAACAGATGAATTCACATCTTACGTCATAGATAAGCAACCATCAGAAGCAACTCTTCTTGACCAAATATGTCCAAACAGATCTACACACATCTGTGCCTACTGTTTTCTGTTACAATAGAAAAGGTGTTTGTAATCTGCTATTTCGTCCATCTGTGCTTTGTATCCCATATCCCTGCCTTCTCAGAAAAATGTTTCTATCAGTTTTTCTCCTCTCTCCTCTACCTTCAGTCCCTTCAACTCCCCTCTCCCTGACTCTCATCCCCAGCATACAAAAAAACTTTACTTTTAGTCTAAATACACAACACCCTTTCTTGTCCTTAGGCTTGTTCTGATGATACTGCCCCTGGTTGGGTCATTCTTCCTTTTCATTCTACCGTCCTTCCTTAGTTAAGCCTTTCTTACAATCCCAGTATGAAGGCCCCACCCTGATGACCTCATCTAAACTGAATTACCTCCCAAAGGTCCCATCTACAATTACTCTGGGGTCAAAGGTTCAATATGTGAATGTTTGGGAGACACATTTCAGTCCATAGCACTGAGCTTCTTAGATTTATATGTTTACGGGTTTCATCAAATTTGGAAAAATGTCAGCCACCATTTCTTCAAATATCATGTGTCTCCCTGATTCTCCTCTTTTCCTTGTGATTCCAATTACAAACGTATGATAGGCTGTTCATTCCATAGCTCATAGTTCACCTTCTATTCGATTTCCATTCATTGTTCTGTTCTGTTATTATTCACTCTGTTAAGTTTCTCTTTGTGTTTTACTTTGTATACTTTCCACTGCTATGTTTCCCAGTTCACTAGTATTTCTTTTTGCGGTGTCTAATCTGCTTTTAATTCCCGCCAGTGTATTTTCTCATTTCACATATTGTATCTTTCATCTCTAATGTGATTTGGTTTTTCTAATATCTTTCCTTTCTTTCTTCATCCTCACACTTTCCTCTATCTTCTGGAATTTATTTATAACAGGTGTTTTAACAGACTTGTCAACTAATTCTAGTGTGTTATTTCTGGCTCTGCTGATACTGATTGAGTCTCCCCTGATTTATGGGCCAGTTTTTTCTGCTTCTTTGCATACCAAGTTAATTTTTTATTGATGCCAGACATTGTGAATTTTACATTGGTAAGTGCTGAATATTTTTGAATGCCTTTATTTTTGGACTTTGTCCTGAACAAAGTTAAATTATTTGGGTTCAGAACAATCCTCACCTAGGGATAACTGACCCACTACTAAGCAATCCCTGTCTGTGGACTCTGTACCAAATGACACATTTACTAGATCTTTCTACTTTGGCTTGTGGGAACATAAATCTCTCTCACATGAGATGTGAGGATCTCCCTACTCTTCTCTGGTGGTCTTTCCCAGCCCCAGGGAGTTTCCTCACATGCACCCAAAGATCAGTTCAAGGACTTGAGAGGGGCCCTCTTGCATTTCTCTCCTCCCAGACACTTTACCCTGAGAATGATAGCTGCCTTGGCTTTCTAAATTTGTCTCCTCAGTCCACGCGGTTGCTGAGCTGTTTGAGCTCCTCTTCTTAGGCTTCAGCCTGAAAAGGCTCTCCAGGCAGTGAGTTAGGTCACTCATCCAGTCTCATCTTTCTTGTTTCCCCTTTCTCAGGAATCAGTGCTCTGAGTTGCTTGAAGTCCAATGTCTGAAAACTGTTGTTTCATGTCTGCTTTTCCAGTTGTTTAAGATGAGAGGTTCAATCCGGTCCCTATTAATCCGCATTGGCCAGAAGCAAAGGCCTCATTTTCCGGTGACTTTTCTTTTAATTCGCAACTATTTATTTAAATTCAAGATAGTTAACATCCCTATTACATTTGAATACTGTCTTTGTTGGATACTGGATTTTTGCATATATTAGAATGTACCTATTGATTATTCCCCATTACTCTAACAGAGTTCCCTATTCATGTGCTAATATCACATTCTTTTGATTATGGTGGCTTTATGTGAAGTTGTACTGTTTGCAAGGCAAATATCTCCCCTTCTTTTCAGACATTATTTTACTGCTCCCAGATATTCTTAAATGATATTAAGACTTGCTCTTTTTAGGCCTTATTATATGACCTCAAATAATGGATAATTATATTCAACTAAGCCTTTTATCCTTGTTAGAAATAAATCTCATGGTTCTTAACTATATTATAAATGGAACATATTTCATGTTTCTGTTTATTGCTCGTGATTCCCAGCATAAAGCTACTAATTATTGCATATTTATCTTTTAAAAGGAAATCAAATCTTCTTGTTAATTATAGCATAAGTCATATAACAAAAAGATAATTCATCTCTTCTTGTTCCAATATTTACCAGTATTTTATTACCTAACTGTACTATATTCCCTAGAACAGAAGAATTAATGTTTAATTATGATAGTGGAGAACATTTCTTTCCTGTCCCTGATTTTGATAAAAATGGCTTTAACATTTCACCATTTGAAATATTTGTTGCTGGTTTGGAGTATACAGCTTTTATTATATTTAAGCCATTTATTTCAATGGCTTCTTAGGCTTTTTATTATAATTGCTACTATCTTTTATCAAGTGCCATTTCAGAACATACTGAAATGATGAAAACATTTTCTTCTTTAATGTGTTAATTAGGGAATTATATTAATTATGGTATTTCATTCCTAAAATAAATCCTACTTGCTAATTTTGATACATTGTGAATGGACTGAATCTGTTATTAAAAGTCAGATACTGTTAGATTGATTAAAAAAAAACCTAGAAATATGTTCATTTCAAGAATTACTCTTAAAGCCAGTAAGAAAAAATGCTGCGTAGAGCAAAGGATGCTAGAAGAACATAAAAATATAATTAATTGTAGTGGGAATTTTAATACAGCTTTTTTAGAATTTGATAAAATAAGAAAACAAAAATTAATTAAAGATAGAATGCAATTAAATAATACAGCATAACCTTAATTTTATGTATATATAATGCTATACTCTTTATATTGAGAATAAACATTTTTTTCCACATGATCATGGCATGACTGTTATAAAAAATCATCTTATAGTTTGCCACAAATAAATAATGACTGTTTTTTTTCTTTAAAAGCAGAGATCCCTAACCATATTTTTTTGAGTTAGAAATGAATATGAAATATATGAGCCAAACTAGTGACTTGGAAATTAAGAAACATACACCTGCTAAATAACTGTTGGATCAAAGAAGAAATCAAAATAGAAATTACAAACTGTTAAGGAAGCAATGTAAAGAAGAGAGTTAAAAGTATTGAGATGTATAATAACTGTGCATAGGAAGATGCATAGCCTTAAAGAGCTTCACCATTAAAGAAAAATTACTGATCACACAGGATTTGAGTAATTATCATAGAAAATTAGAGAAACTGCAGCAAGAAAAAGGTGAAAAAGTAGGAAAATAAAATTAATAGAGACAAAAATAATTAAAGAGGAAAAAATTATACAGACTAAATATTTCAAAAGCTAGATGCATTTACAGACCAATAAAACAGAAAACCCCTCAAAAACCTGGCAAAGAAGAAAAGGACATGGAACAAATATATAAAATATTAAAAATAAGAAAGATGACATTAACACTGATATTGGAAAGACTAAAATATGATATAATTACGTGGCAACAAAATGAAATACTAGGAAAAAAGATTGTTGAGCAAAATATAAACTACACAAATTTTCCACGAGAAAATATACAGGTTGCAAGTTAAGTTAATCTCTACTATTTAAACAGGTACCAGAACTGGATGGGTGGTTTTATAACAGACTTCCAGCTCACCTTTAAAAACAGATAATTTCAATGTTATTTAAACAATTCCAGCCCACAGATTTTTCTAGATGAATTCTCATTCATATTAAGAATTCAGTTTAATAGCAAAGCTTATTAAGGAGAGCACAAAAAGGAAAACTATTCATCCATTGCTTTTATGAATATAGATGCAAACTCTAAAAAAGAAAATAGTATCAAGTAGAATCCATTAAGTTGGCACCACAGTTTGAAAAATAAAATATGACTTGAAAGCATACACATGTGTGAGGGCACAGTGTAACAGCTGTGAGAAATCTGCCTGGTATATGCATATCTTTTGGTTGTTCATGGATAGCATTCCCTTCCTCTTTTTCTTTTACAGTCCTCCCTCATCCAGGAGATGCACATGGCAACCTGAGCTGGGCCACAGCTGCAGAGCACTTTTGCAGCAGCCAAACCCAGGAAGTGGGAATGTAGAGAGCCTCCCAGGGCTTAGCTGTTGTTCAAGTGAGAAAATCCTCTCTGGCGACTGTTGAGGGCATGTATGAATGAGATCCTGGAGGTGAAGAGCCTCTCTTCAGAGAGAGAGGCTCTCCAGATGTGTGACTGAAGTCAGGCAGCTGTGGTGAGTGTCCTGGAACTCAGAGTACTTCCTAAAACTCTGGCTCCTCCACTGGGCATCAACTTTTCTCTCCTTTGCAGCTGATTCTGCAGTCAAAGCTGTTTTTGCCAACCCTAAAGCTGCTGCACTTTTTAAAAAAAATTTTTTTTAATGTTTATTTATTTTTGAGAGAGAGAGAGAGAGAGAGAGAGAGAGAGAGAGAGAGAACATGAGTAGAGGAGAGGCAGAGAGAGAGAGAGAGAGAGAGAGAGAGAGAGATGGAGACACAGAATCCAAAGCAGGCTCCAGGCTCTGAGCTGTCAGCACAGAGCCTGATGCGGGACTCAAACTCATGAACCGCAAGATCATGACCTGAGCCAAAGTCAGATGCTTAACTGAATGAGCCACTCAGGTGCCCCAAAGCTGCAGCACTTCTAATAGAAGTGATATGCAGCCTTTTCCAGACCATCTATGAGTCCGTACCTTTGCAACCAAGGTGGAACCAGATATTCTCTTCCTCTCCCCCATTTTGTCTTTTATGTCTGCCTCATGTCCTTTGTCTTTCCAACTTTATCTTTTTGGTTAGATCCTTGCTATGCACTGTTCTCAGTTCAGTTTAGGCTGGAAAGCAGTCCAGCACTTTGGCACTGGTTTCGGCTCATGCTGAAAACCATGATCACCCAACCTGTGGAACAGCTTTATAATGTTGGCAGCAATGGCATGAAGTAATGGCAGCAGCTATTAAGCAGACTCAGAGGTGGCAGTTCTAATGGTGGCAAATTGGGCAAGGGTGGCAGAAGTTTCCATGGTGACAATGTTGGCTTCAAGAGACACAACAATGAATAAAGATCATAAACAGAAATTTTTATATCGTCAGTTACTAGCCTCCTCCTACCTATCATAGACATTGTAACTGCCTCTGTAGAATCCATTCCACTCCTTCTCCATTGGCTTGACTGAGATTGAACTCACCCTCAGCGTTAGGGATAGGATCTGGTTTGACCTAAGCCAATCATGACAATTTCTTGCTATAAAAACTAGTTCAAGGAAAAGCAAAAAATCATACCTAAGCCAATCTGTGCACAGAGTTCCTTTACCTACAACGATGGTTGAAGGAATGAATTTGTGCCATTTAAATTGTCCAATTAGAGGGGCACCTGAGTGGCTCAGTCAGTTAAGTGTCCGACTTCAGTTCAGGTCATGATCTCAGTTTGTGAGTTCAAGCCCCACATCAAGCTCTGCACTGACAGTGTGCAGCCTGCTTGGGATTCTCTCCCTCTCCCTGTCTCTCTCCCTTTCTCTCTCTTCCTGTGCCCCACTTGTACTCTCTCTCTCTCAAAAGAAAAAAATAAACTTAAAAAAAATGGCCCAATTAGAGACAAAGCCCAAAACTTCTGTTAGATGTGGTTTCAGTAATCCATTGCTCAAGAAAGAAAAACACTCCAAAATTTAATGTCTTAAAACACCAATGATTTATTATTTTCTTAATTTTGTGAACAGACCATGTGAGTGTTTCTTCTTCTGGTCTTGCCTGAGCTCACTCAGCTCAGTGACAGCTCACTGGGGTTGGGAGAGTCCCAGATGGTATTACTCTCATGTCTGACAACTGGTGATGACTGTTGGTTGACAAGATGCTTTGGCTTTCCTCCATATGGCTTCCTATTCAACTGTAGGCTACTCTGGGCTTTTGTCTAGATGATGGTCTCAGGTTTTCAAGAAGGCAAGAGTGGAAGTTACAAGTTCTTTTAAGGTTTAATCTCTGGAACTTATATATCATCACTTCTATCACATTCTGGTGGAAAGAGCAATTCATAAGGTCAGCTAAGATTTAAGGTAGTTGGGGGAAAAAGACTCTACCTCTTAACGAGGGCAAAGAAATTGTCAAATTACTAAATGATGTGGATACAAGGGGTCATAATTCATTAAGGGGCATTATCCACCCACAATGGTTGAATGAGGCTAGTTATGCCATGAAAGTTACAGCATGTTTTGTAACCTAGTATCTAGTATTACCTTAAAAATTTATGTGGATTCCTCCATCTAGTGTATTCCAGTTTTTATAACTTTCCTTTACAACTGGCTATTTGTTCTATCACATCTCTGTGTGTGTTCCCTTGTTTTAGTGTATGCGCATGTCATTAATCAAGATATGAAGATACCGCTAGCCCTTTCTTTTTGATAATATAGACCTTTTTATTTAAATGTTCCACTGGCAACTGTGTTACATAGACTTCAAAATTTCTATTTAAAGATGGTATAAGATAATAGGCTGAGGATGTGTATTTTTCCTTAATTTTTTCAACCTTCCTACTATCATTAGAAAACAGTAAAAGAAAACACTCATTGCCACAAAGATAATGAAACAGAAACATGAGCAGGAGAGAGATTTCAACACATTTCTGAAGGATAAAAAGAGGATGGAAGCATTTTGACAAGTAAAAGAGTGAGGCAGGTATAGAGCAGAATAGCTGCAAAAGACTGACCTAGAGGAGAGCTAGAAGATGTAAAGGCAACATGAGTGAGAAGAATGGCTTATCTGAGACGGCTATCTGCATAGCAACACTTCTTTCTTCCTGATACACTTTTTTTTTGCTTTCCTTCTCTGTGTTTTCTGATGCTTAGTGTAAAAATCAAGCATCAACCTCAGACTAAAAATACCTAAGGATTCTTCTCTAATAAGATGTAAGTATCTGCACAGGCAGAATTAGAATTCTTGGTGCCAGCATCAAAGAAAAGTTCTCTTATTTTGGCAGTTGGAATTTCCACAGCTAGAGACCTGGTACCTGCCTGCTCCCATTAAAGCTTCATTTCATTTAGACAAGCCCTGAACACCTACATAATATTCCCAGCAAAGATCTCTTAATGAGAGATTAGGCAGGAAAACAGACCCACATACAACAAAAGAGGAAACACATCCTTTGTTACAGAGAGAAACAATCCCATTCCCTTTTTAAATAGAATGAATACTCTATCAACATCACAAAAGGACAAAGGGAAGGACAAGATAAAAAAACAACAGAAAAAATGTCTCTAGAAGAAACAAAGAAACTTCAGAGAAAGATTTGAGAAGGTAGTATCCTCAGAGTACAAGAACAGAATGCTACAGAAAGGAACAACAAGGAACAAATTAGAACAATTATCATGTATATAATCATATGCCAAGTGACAAATTAAAGAAGGGTTAGAATAGGGGCACCTAGGTGGCTCAGTTGGTTAAGCGTCTGGCTTCAGCTTAGATCATGATCTTGTGGTTCATGGGTTCGAGTCCTGTGTTGGGCTCTGTGCTGACATCTCAGAGCTTGAAGCCTGCTTCAGATCCTCTACTCCCTGCTCTCTCTCCCCCTCCCCTGCTCGTGCTCTCTGCCTCTCTCTCTCAAAAATAAATAAACATTTGAAAAAAAAATAAAGGTTAGAATATAAAGTGAGTAGGTCTCTCACAACATAAAGAAAAAAATCAACAGAGATTGAACAAGACAAAGGCAACAACAACAAAACAAGGAGATTGAACACTTGAAAAAGATAAGATATATGGAGTATAATTCTAAGAGATCCAACTCAACTAACAGGGTTTCCAAAAAAATGGGCACATGATAACAAAGGCAAAGAAATTTTAAAAAATAATACAAAAAAAACTTTCCCAGAGGTCAGAAGATACTACTTTTGTGTTTGAGTCTACTAAGTTCCTAGCAAATAGTTAAAAGAAGATCCACATGTAAAAACATGACTGAAATCTTTGTCAGAAAACAAAAGAAAGACACTTGCTAAAAAATTTCAGATAGATAAAACACACCATCAAAAAGGACAGAGAATCAAAGTAGCATTGGACTTCTAATCACTAACATATTGGTAAGAGAAAAAATGAGCAATGGTACTCACAATTCTAATAGGTAATAATTCTGAACCTAGCATTTTATAAAATTTTATTTTAGAGAGAAAGAGAGCACAAGCAGGGGAGGGGACAGAGGGAGAGTGAGAGAGAGACTCCTAAACAAGCTCCATGCTCAGCATGGAGCCCAATGTGGGGCTTATCCCATGACTGTGGGATCATGACCTGAGCCAAAATCAAGAGTCATATGCTCAACCAACTGAGTCACCCAGGCATCCCAAACCCAGCATTCTTATACAGTGAAATTATTGATAATGCATCAAGGCAAAATAATTATATTTTAAGCATTCTAGAATTCAGATAATTTGCATCTCATGCACCCTAAGGAAGTCACTTGAGATATAATCCAGCAAAATGAGTGTAGATATCAAGTATTGTCATTTGAATTGTGTGTCCTCAAAGGATTTTGTAGTTCTTATCCCCAGTACCTATGAATGTGACCTTCTTCAGAAACAAAGTTTTTTTTCAGATGATCAAATTAAGATGAGGTCATTAGGGTAGACCCTAATCCAATATGACTATGTCCTTCTAAAAGGGGGTAATTTGAACACAGACATGCATAGAGGTAAAATAATGTGAAGACAGGGAGAACATCATCTATAAGCTAAGGAATGTCTGAGGTTACCCAACAATATGACAGAGGCATGACCAGATTCTCCCTCATAGACCTCAGAAGAAACCAACCTTTTGACATCTTGATCTTGGACTTCCAGGTTCCAGAACTGTGAGATATTAATACTTTGTTATGGCAGCCCTAGAAAATGAATATACCAAGAAAGAAGATTCTGAAAGGAGAGTTGGTGGAATTCAACTGAAAGCCTTGGAAAAACAATCCCAGGATCACGTTTTTGATCAGATAATTAATAATCTGTCCAGACTGGGAATGAAATCAGAGGGCTCCGTGAAAAATGAAGAGCAGAATAAAAACAAAAGAAAGCAATAGATAGTACCTAAGGGGCTGGAGAATGTTTGACTTTGTGAAAAAAAAAAAAAAGGATACATTTCTTCTTTTCACAAAAAAATTAGTCTCCACCAAAAATGAAAATAAAACCAAAATCCTAAGACACTGTGTAATAAAGTCATGGTTCAGATATGATGGAAACCAGGAAATGTCATGCATGTTTTTTAGCAATTGATGGCGTGTTATGAAACAGAATCCATTTAACCTAGAAGTGGTCCCTGAGTGTGCTGAGGGTTTTGAATTTGGACCTAAAGAGAATGAAATACAATTTTATCACATTACTTATGTCTGCATTATTTAAATAGTCATATAATATACAATCTATTTATTAATTTTAAGTTTTTATAAATGTTTATTTATTTAAAAAAATAAATATTTATTTTTGAGAGAGTGTGAGTGGGGGAGGGTAAGAATGAGGGGGGACAGCGATTCTGAAGCTGACGCTGTGCTGACAGCAGAAAGCCTGATGTGGGGCTTGAAGTCACAAACCATTGAGATCATGACCTGAGGTGAAGTTGGATGCTCAACCAACTGAGCCACCCAGATGCCCCTGATTTTACATTTTTAAAGAGAAACATGGATGTTTTAAATTCAGTTACACAAGATAAATATTATCAACCTTGACGATCAAAACTAAAGATATGGCTTAAAGTTAGAAGCTGGAGAGTCAGAGAAAGAAAGAATTGTTAATAGTCTCACATAATATAGTGGGTGGTCAAGAGACATTGTATAAATTTTCTAAAACAGGAAAAACTAATTTAAGTGTGTTCCTTATTTGTATGGATGTTATCAATATAAGAATTAAAATCATTATAAAAAACGGATACACCTTTTCTCACTTGATAAAGAACATGTAGGGAAATCTACAGCTAGCATCATACTTAATGGTGAGCAACTAGAGGCTTTCTCAGTGAGATCAGGAATAAGGCAAGGATCTCTGCTCTCACCACTTCTATTCTACTTTGTATTGGAATTCCTAGCTAATGCAATAAAACAAGAGAAGGAAATAAAGAGTATACAAATTAGGAAGGAAGAAATAAAACTGTCCTTGTTGAAAGATGACATAATTGTCTATGTAGAAATGCAAACAGTAACAATAAAAATCTGAAACTGATAAGTGACTATAGCAAGTTGGCAGGATACTGGGCTAATATATGAAGAGCTAATTGCTTTCTTCTATACTAGCAATGAACAATTAAAATTTGAAATAAAAAACACAAGACAATTTATTTGGTAAACCTTATGTCCACACAAAACCCTGCACCCCAATGCTTATAGCAGCTTTATTCGTATTTTTAGTACTAAAAATTATACTTAGGTGTAACTCTAACAAAGCATGTGTAATATCTATATGAGAAACATTTAAAAACTCTGATGAAAGAAATCAATGGAAATCCAAATAAATGAAGAGATATTCCATGTACATGGGTAGAAACACTAAATATTGTGAAGATGTCACTTCTTCCCAACTTGATGTATAGACTCAATGTAATTTCAATCAAAATCTTAGCAAGTTAATTTGTGAATATTGAAAAAATGATTCTGAGTTTGACACAGAGAGGCAAAAGACCCAGAATAGCCAATTCAATATGGAAGGAGAAGTCAAGAGGACTAACTTCAAGACATAGTATAAATCTAGGGAAATCAATATTATGTGGTACTGAGGAAAGGACAGACAAATAGATCAAAGTAAGAGAATAGAGAGCCCAGAAAAAGACCCATGCAAATGTAATCAACTGATCTTTTAAAAAGGAGCAAAGGCAATTTAATAGAGAAAGGACAATCTTTTCAACAAATCATGCTGGAACAACTGGACATCTACATGCAAAAACAAAACAAAACAAAACAAAACAACCCCCAGAAAACCAAAAAACCAAAAACCAAAACCAAACCAAACAAAAACCAAATCTAGACACAGACCTTACATCTTTCACAAAAATTAACTCATGGATCATAGACTTGAATGTAAAATGCAAAACATAAAACTTTGAGAAGACAACATAAGAGAAAATATGGGTGACTTTGGGTTTGGTAATGATAAATCCAAACGTTTTTACATAGAGCATCAAAAATCTGATGCATGAAAGAAAAATTTCATAGTTTGGACTTCATTAAAATCAAAGCCATCTTCTCTGCAAAAAGACAATGTCAAAAGAATAAAAAGAGAAACCACAGACTGGGAGTAAATATTTGCAAAAGGCATACCTTGATAAAGGATTATTGTATAAAATATACAAATAGCTCTTAAAGCTCAATAATAAGAAAAGAACCTAATTAAAAAACGGGCCAAAGACTTTAACAGACACATTATAAAAAAGATATACAGATGACATGTAAGCATATGAAAAGATATTCAGCCTTATATTTATAACTAGGAAATTATAAAATAACACAATGGGATGCCACTATATACCAATTAGAATGGCCAAATTCCAAAGTCCTGATACCACCAAAGGCTGATGAGGATGTGGAAGCAATACAGACACTCATTCACTGCTGGTGGGAATGAAAAATGACTGTCACTTTGAAACAGTTTGGCAGTTTCTTACAAAAACTAAATATACTCTCATCGTATGATCCAGCAATTGTGGTCCTTGTTATTTACACAAATGAGTTGAAACCTCATGTCCATACAAAACTTGCACTCAAATGTTTACAGCAGCTTTATTCCCAATTGCCAAAACTTGGAAGCATTCAAGACATCCTTCAACAGGTAAGTTGATAAAATGGTAGGTACATCTTGATCCTGGGATTTTACTCAGTGATCAAAAGAAATGCGCTCTCAAGCCATGAAAAGACACGGAGAATACTTAAATGCAGATTGCTAAGTGGAAGAAGTCTATCTGAAAAGACTCATAATGTATGATTCCAACTATATGACAGTCTGTAAAAGACAAAATTATAGAGAGAGTAAAAAGGACTTCCAGGGTCTTGGGGGAAGGGAAAAAGAGACAAATACATGGAGTACAGGGGACTTTTAGAAACTATTTTATATGCTACTGTAATGGTGGATATATGTCATACATTTGTTAAAACCCATAGAAAGTGCAACACAAGGAGTGGGTTCTAATGTATGGAATAGACGTTCATTATTAATAATGCATACATACAGGCTGATTAATTGTAACAAATGTACCACAGTAATGCAAGATACTAACAATAGGAGAAACTGAGTTGGGGAGGTAGAAATAAGGGGATTTATGGGAATTCTCTAGCCTAATACATTATACATCTGTTTTCAGTAAACAAGTCTAAACAAAGACCTACCTTCATTTAGAGATAGAATGATTAAACTCTGGGAGGCCAACAGAGTTCCAGTGCATTTCATTCATTCATTCATTCATTCATTCATTCAATCAACAAATATCCATTTAACTACAACTGCATGCCAGATTCTGGAGAGGCTCTAGAGCCACATAGATAACAGTCTTTTCCTTCAAGACATTGTGGTCTGGGAAAGAATTCTATCAATTGAGGGGTGCCTAGGTGGCTCAGTCGGTTAAGCCTCCAACTTCGGCCCAGGTCATGATCTCATGGTTTGCGGGTTCAAGCCCTGAGTGGGGCTCTGTGCTGACAGCTCAGAGACTGGAGCCTGCTTCGGGTTCTGTGTCTCCCTCTCTCTCTGCCCCTCCCCCCTCACTCTCTCCTTCAAAAATAAACATAATAAAATTAAAAAAAAAGAATTCTATCAATTTATCTAGCAATTATAATAAAGTGTAACTGATGCTGTCATAGGGAAAAAGGACTATGCTACAGAGCTTGGCATTGTGAGAATTCTGAAAATATTCCCATGTGGCTGGGGTTCATCTGCAAAGGAGGGAGTGGCATGAAATGAAGCCAGAGGGGCTGGGTCATAAATGATATTTGCCCTTATCATGAAGGGTTTGAAGCAGAATCAAACCCCTCTTGTATTCCAGGAAAAACTTTCTTGATATCTTCTCTTACTCTTGATGACCATGGATGCTGTTCCTCAAATGCTCAGAGCAACTTAATACAGGAACAATTACCTTTCTTGCTTCCTGACTCCAAATCTTATCCGCGAAAACCTCTTATCACTCATGCATGGGTAACATGCAAATACAGGGTCCCATGAGTGCCTAATGGGGCAATCCTTGACCAACTGGGAATAGGAAATGATGAGTAAGTGCTTCCCTCTTTCTTCCCCCAGGACAGTTCTGAGATGTATTTATTTCATAAGACTGCTCAGAAGGTCCTGTAGAACAGGTCATCTAGCTTCTCACGGGATGGTCAACTCTATTATGCATTCTTGTATTGGTTTTCCCTCTTTCTCTTTTCCATTCTTCCTTTTCCTCACTCCTCCTGCCTAGGATCACATTACCATATATACTGTCTTCACATTAAGTTTTGTCTCTGCTTTCTGAGGAAACCAGGCTAAGACAAGCAGGCAATGACATAAACATATATAATTTTTATAAATTATCTATATTACATATAGATATTAGATATTGATAATAATCAAATAATACACACACACACACACACACACACACACACACACACATTAGAATGCTAACCCTAGAGAACACATTAGAGGATGTTAATATAGGAGACAAAACAACCAGGTAGAAGTTTTTATAGGGAGGAGATAGGTGAGGTTGGAGAGGATTTTTAAAGGAAGGAAAGGCTAAGCGGGCAGATGGCACAATGCAAAGATGACATTCTTCTGAGACTAATCACAGACAAAACCCGGCTGTTTATTTTACAGGGATGGTTGTAGGTTAAGTTTCCATAATGAGGAAAGCGATTATCCATTCCATGTTAGATTATGGCCATGAGGACGATTTGGAGTTGATCAAGCTAGTGCCCACATCTTTAAGAAGTTTACAGTCTTCCTAAAATAATCCTATTCAAACATTTATTTAGTTTGCTATGCCATAAACACTGTATATAAAATTAAAATATAGCTATGAAATTGTATTTTGTCCTTTTAGGTAATACACATTCTAAAATCTTTGATTTGGTGTGATACAAATAATTATGTACTCAGTACATACTATGCTTGTTATAACTACAACATAATGAAATTAAGAAGTATTTCTAGAATGACCTCTTATCTAAGACTTGTATTGTGCTTTATACAGCTCCAATGTATCTATAATATTTTTATACTAATATAATCTAGAATCATCTACTTTAGGGCAGAGTAGTGAAGGAAATGCCAGAATCAAATAAAAAACAGTCTCTTAGAATTCTCTAAGGCCATGCAATCAAGCAATCTTTTCCTCTTCCTCCCTTCCTTATTTTTTCTTTCTTTCTTTCTTCCTTTCTTTCTTTCTTGCTTTCTTGCTTTCTTCTTTCTTTCTTGTCCAGTGCTATTGTCTTTCAATGACTTCCACATCCAATTTGATTTATTACCTTACCTGGGCAAATACTAATATTGGAATGGTAGGGAAGCTACAATGATCTCTATAAGGAATACAAGTTATATACAATGTATATAGATATTGATATCTATAAGAGAACTCTCTTTTTGTAAAGAGACCACCTTGGATTCTCTGTCCAGGAGTTGTTATTCTCTAAGCCTGATCAAAGAAAACCTACTGTGCATGGTGCTTTGGCCTCTGAATGATAATAGACTCTAACCACACCAAGTTCATGCATATGAAATAAATTTAATGGCTGAGCCAGTTTACTACTTAGCCTTTTCTCACTATCTTCTTTTCTACCATCTCCTTTTTATTGGATGCTTCAACCTCATTAGTATTTCAGGAAAAAACTGGATCCTGTCCATCATTTTTGTTGTTGCTTCCCTTTTCCTGGCAGGCAGAGCTTAAAGTTTCAATTGAGGAAGCAGGGAGGGATACAACACATTCAGAGTTTATGAAAGACCTTATTTACCATCAAAGTGAAGGTTTCCAGATCCTCTGGCCCTGTTTTCTTATGCTCTTAGGTCTTTGATAAGGAAATAAGAACTCCTGCCAGGGCTACAGAAGACACTGAGAACTGCCTGGCAGAAGGCACTATATAGTGTTCTGAAGCTGTTCATTAATTACAAATGATGTTGAGGAGTAGACTGAGGAACAGAAGAATGAGCAGAAACTGTTAATATCATAATAATTTCTACATAGGCACTTCTGAGAGACATCTGAATCTGCACACTTGAATATTTTTCTGCTAGCTTCCTTGCACTTTTTTTGTTTTTAGCAAAGCATGCCTTGCAGTTTTCCTTTTAATACATCACTTATATTTGTAACACTCTCTTTCACTCAATTATAAATCCTTAGAATGGTGGCTCTCAAATATTACTGTGCCTAAGAATAATCTGAAGACCTTGTCAAGAGAATTTGGAGATTACACCTCTGAGATTCTCATTTAATAAATTTAGGATGGGGCCCAGAAATGTTTAACAAGACTTCAGTGTAATGGTCTGTGAACTACCTTGAGAAATATTTGCTTACAGATCAAGGTCTCTGGAATCCTCAGGCCCTAGTGCCTTGCAATACACACAGAGGTACTCAGTATGTGTTTATAGAATGGAGGCAAATGCTGTGGGTATTTAAAACTCCACTAGTGATTCAAACTCATTTTATCATTCTCAGAGGTGAGACTGAAGCTCTAATGGGTTGTAGACAGTCTATTTTTTTAATAGGATAATTGCATCAACAGTTCTGAAATTGGGGGCCATTGGTAAGAAATGTTATTTTATCTAGGACAACAGCTGATGGAAAGTCTGATTTATTTGTTTACTTTTTACAAGAGAGAAGGGTACAGACGTAAGGAGGAGGAAATGCATTCATTCCTTGCTGCCTGTAGCACAATGTAAAAAGCCTCAATCATGTTTGATTTCCCCATTCATCACTGGATGTGCGTTTCCTTTGTCTTCCGCTTGTTTCTTTTGTTTATTGTTTACTAGGGGTTGTGAGGTCTGCCCTTTAATGTCCCTTGTCCTTTGTTCTTTTGTCATAAGGTGTGAAGCCATTTACTTCTTTGTCCTTTGCTCACAGCCACCTCTAGTTAGCCATCCACAAAACAAAGGAAAATCATATCTTGCCCATCAGCTCCTCACACATCACTCAAAAGCTGTGCTCTTAATGAAAGATGAAAATGACCGTCCCTCTTTGCTCTTTGAGACATACAGTGAAACCATGTGCTGAAAAGGTGTGATCTGGCAAACTGGAAATTATTTTAATGTAAGTAATGTGGAAAGCATCTTCATTTTTCAGAGTTGGACTAATGCTTTCAACTATTGGAACAGATTAACAGGCTATTTTCTTGCATCCAAATGATTTGCTCTTCCATTTCTTTAAATGTTATTAGTGTGGACCGTTTCAAGTTCTGAGTAGGAAAGAATGACACTGAAAATTTAACGTGGTTATTATCGAGACAAAAATATACATGGATTGTTTTGCATGGAATTGTAAATACTCAGTGCTCATTAGCTCCTGACTCCGTTTCCAAGTGAGAAAAGGTAACAAGCATTAACCATCACAATCAGGACAGGCTCTGTGTTTCTCTCCCTTTGCAAATCCTAAGAATGTATCTGTATCCATATACATATCCATATCCATAGATACACATATCTATGTGTCTTTTGATAACTGTTCAATAATAGCTTTGTTCATTTAGTGACACTGTCTTAAATCATAGCAGCTCTTAGAAACAAAACAGGCACACATATTCTCGCCTGTGATTCAGTTTACATACTATCTTGATATTGAAAAACAGTTATAGACATGCAAAGCATCTCCCTCCAAAGCACCACACTGCAGTGGTGAAGCTTATTGTATCTGGAGTTTATGGTTTGGGCCAGGCTGTCACTTTCCCATAGTGTCTTCATTTATTATGCTAATTGACTTTCCAAGTGCAGGCGGGAGGGTATCTGCCCTGTGAATTATTCTCAGTTGGGGGCTTTTAAAAGCAAACCTATTTTGTGCCTAAACAAAACCAAAAATCAATGTGTTTCTTTTCAAAGACGGGAGGGTCAATACCATGGTTGTTTTGTTCCCATCCAGTTATGTAACCGTGGGGACTTGTTTCTTTGCTTTCAGGATTTGTACAAAACATATTAAAGCTAAACAATAGGCGGGAGTCATAGGAGCAACCCTCGAGCTGTGTCTTGCAGTACGTCCTCCTAGGTTTGGGAATCTCCAATTAGTTCCATCTCAAGTGCTGACTGTGTGTGTGTGTGTGTGTGTGTGTGTGTGTGTGTGTGTGTGTTTAGTTAGCTGGCACGCAACACACTTCCCCAGGGTTGTTTCCTTTTTCCTGAGATTTGGCGAAGGGTAAAGGGTCGGAGTCACATGGATACAAAGCATTTGATTAATGTCCAAGTCACCGCTGTGGCTGCCGGAGCCGCCTCCCCTCCAGCCCGGGCCGCGTGAGGCCGGAGCCGTGGGGCCGGGCGCGCAGGTCCCGGGCCGGCGCCCCCTCTCCCGGGAGTTGTCTCCTCAAAGCCTCGCGCCTCCCGCGCCGGAGTTCCAGCGGGCGCCCTCCCCTCTCCTACCATCCCAGACTCTCCCCAGCATGTAAAGTCGCCCGTACCTCCTCGGACTTCTCGGAGGCGCAGCAACTTTTCCTTTCTGGCCGCGCGGGGCCGTACACCAGCCGGCGCGCGGGGCAGCGCGCAGCGCAGCAGCCCCGCAGCCCCGCGTCCCGCCGCCCACCATGAGCGACGAGAGCCGCGGGGACGGCCGCGCGGAGAGCGCCAAGGACCTGGAGAAACAGCTTCGCCTGCGCGTGTGCGTGCTCAGCGAGCTGCAGAAGACCGAGCGGGACTATGTGGGCACGCTGGAGTTCCTGGTGTCGGTGAGTGTGTCCCCGCGCGGCGACGCGGGAGGCGGCGGGCGGCGCGGGGCGCGGACCCCGGGGAGGCGGCGGGAAGCGGGCGCGGCATTGTCTGCGGGGGTCGGGGCACGGGTCCCGGCATCGCGGGAACCACGAGCCCGCGCGCGGACGCCGCGCTCGTGGGCGCGAGGACCCCCGCGGCGATTGTTTCACGCCTGGACACGCGCTGAGTTCCTAGGGCCTTGGAGAGCCGCGGGTTTGAAAAGTTAGCTCCAGTGGGAGAACCTCTTGTGCAGGGAATCCCTGCTGCCCCATCTTTCCTCTTTCTTCTTTACCCCCGTCCCGGCCTGCATTGTGTTAACTCCCCCCGCCCAATTCTCTTCCTCCCCTGGGATTTTATTTTAAGGCTTTGGCTTGGTGATTCAAGTCAGTCTGCTACATTCAGGTACATTTAGTTAAAAAAATAACGAATCCTTGATTCTTTTGGAACTTGAGTTCGTTCTTCAGATTACATGGCAGCGAAGTCCCTTCAGTTATGATAATCTTTGAAACATGGGATTCTGGTGGGGGGTACAGAGAGAGCAGCGGGGTTATGATCTCTAGCAGCTGTTGGATATTAAAGCCACATGTGGTGCTCACCCCATTCTACCCCTACAGTCTTCTACCCCCATCCCCCACCCTGGGTTTAAATTTGCTCCCTGCTCGGCTCCTGGGTTCCCTGTTCACACGGAGCCCAGGAGAGCTGTATCATAAAACTTGTGTCAAATGGCTTCAAGATTTCATAGCACTGGCAGGAACTTTGTTTCAAAGTTTCAGCTTGTGGCATTGGAAGGCTGTTCTGGAAACGTTTCATTCATTTTAGAGCCAGAAGGGGCAAAATTGAGTGAAAGAAACTTTTGAGACATCACTCAAAAGTTGAATTTTCCTGTTCACTGTTGCAAAGACAAAGCATTTGAGGATTGGCTTCTCTCCACCCAGATGCCTGGGAGAGCATCATTTAAAGAGCCGAGAGACTAGCCTTTGCAGTCTCACTCAAATCTTCAAACCTTCTGCTCCTTTTACCTGCCTGTTCCATACCCGCCCTGGTCCCAAGGGAAGTGTTTCAAAGGCCAAACTTCCTGCTTAGGGTTTAGTAAGATGTAAACTTTCTGCTTATAATTATGGTAGAGGAATTTACTTCTTTGCTATAGCAAGGAGAGAACAGTATCTCAAGGGATGTACGATGCACAGGTTGACTTCTGTATGACTTCTCAAATTAAAATCAGTGTCCTTGAGCCCCCAGGGGCCACATTCTTTGGAAAGGCTGGATATGGGTAATCAGTGATAACTGGATTCCCATGCACTTCCATGAAGCAAAGTAAAAAAAAAAAAAGCATATTTTTAAGGAGGTGACTTTTTTTTTTTACAAAGTTATTACAATATGATTGACTATATTCTCTATGCTGTACTTTTCCATGACTTACTTATTTTATAACTAGAAGTGTGTACCCCTTAATTCTCTTTACCTGTTTCACCTGTCCCCCCGACTTCCCTCCCCTCTGGCAATTACTAGATTGTTCTCTGTATTTATGACTCTATCCCTTTTTGCTGTTGTTTGTTTCCTTGTTTGTTTTGTTCTTTTTGATTCCACTGTAAATGAAATGACACATTGTCTTTCTGTCTGACTTATTTCACTTAACATAATACTCTTTAGGTCTATGCATGTTGTCACAAATGGCCAGGTTTCTTTTTTCTTTTTCTTTTTTTTTTTTTGGTGGCTGAGTAATATTCCATTGTGTATACCACATCTTCTATATCCATTCATCTATAGATGGACACAAGTTGCTTTCCTATCTTGTCTATTGTAAATAGCACTGCAACAAACATAAGTGTGCATATGTCTTTTTGAATTAGTGTTTTTGTTTTTCCTGGGCAAATACCCAAAAGTGGGCTTACTGGATCATATGGTACTTCTATTTTTAGTTTTTTGAAGAACTTCCATACTGTTTTCCATAGTGACTGCACCAATTTGCATTCCCACCTACAGTGCATGGGAGTTCTCTTTTCCCCAAGCCTTTGCCCTCCCTTTTAATTTCTTGTTTTTTGACAGTAGCCATTCTGACTAGTGTGAAGTGGAGAGTTGACTTTTAATAGCTTCAGATTTGCTTTTCATGAAACTTTATTGGTGACAAAGTCCTTTGGCTTTTGAAAAATCTTAGTCACTTCTTAAATTGCATTAGTCACTCCTTTTTGGAGGCATATGAAAAAAGTACTGTGCAGAGTCCTAATTTATAGAAACGGACAGCTAACCCAACCTATATTAAAAAAACCAATTTATTATTGATCTTTATTTATCATATCAGGTTTTCTTCTAATCTTAACACCTGATTATTAAAATTGAAAACTTACCGCTATATTGAGTTGGGTAAGAAGTTGTGGGAGGTATGAATAAATTGTATGTACCTATTTACAAGTCATTTAATAATTTCATTCTTCTTATTTCATTCGGAAATTAGGGACTCTTTCACTTTTATTTTTCTTTGTCCATTATTTGTGCACAAACATGCAGTGTTTGTGCACATACCTGTTCACACACACGCAAACACACTCATTGGCCTGAATAGCATCCTAAACAAAAGTTTATCCTGACTTCCTTTTGGACAAAACCATCAAAACCTGAGATCCACTTATAATACACTTTTTAGATTTTCTTTTTTGAGTATTTCTTTTTTGAGTTTTATTTATAGCAACGCTAAATACCCATGTATTTTACTTGGTCACCTTCAGTTAATGTAGTCAATTTAGTTTTCATTTTAGCCTAACCTGATAATGTGCCAAGAATTTTAAAAATATTCAAACCCTTTGGCCTGGCAATTCCTCTTCTGGGAGTCCATCCTGAAGGACTGATAAGAAATGTAGATACGCAGGGGCACCTCAGTGGCTCAAGTCAGTTAAGCATCTGACTTTGGCTCAGGTCATGATCTCACTATTCTTAAGTTCAAGCCATGCATCTGGCTGCCTGTTGTCGGCATAGAACCCTCTGGCTTCCGACCTGCTGTCCTCCTCTCTCTCTGCCCCTCCCCTGCTCCTTGTCTCTTCTCTCTCTCTCTCTCAAAATAAATAAACTTAAAAAAAAAGAAATGCAGAAAATAATAAAAGTCATTAAAAATAGCTATAGTATTAAATAAGTGCAGTGTTACGTTTGTTGAAAAAATTGATAGTGCATTTCTACATCAAATGTAAATATTTGTCAGATTAGTCATTGTTTTAGATTTCTGTCATTGTTTCAGCCATTAACATGGATGAAGGGTACTCTTATCTTTATTTTGAAGAGATAGAAAGCATATTGTTAGTTTTACCAAGAACATATTTTTACTTACAGGTCCATAAATAATCAAACAAAATGATATTTTTTCCTCTTGGTTAAATGATCATATGAGCTGAAGGGGAAAATGTTTCTTACTCTATGAAAGTTTTATGCTTTTATACTTCTTTTGTACCTCTGATCCCTCTCTCTTCTCATTTCCAGCTCTTTGCCTTTTTAACTTCTTAAGGAGAGAACAACTTTCCCTGCTCCCACCCTAGATAGCTGTCTCCTAGAGTGGCTCACTCCTTCCATGGACTCTCAGGTTTCTCTTGCTCCTTGGTAGCCCTTACATCCTTTTGCATTCCTGCAGGGCCTTCAGGGCTCCCTTCCTTCAGGAAACTTCCCTCCCCACCAGGCTAGAGGACTCACTGCTTTGTACCACTCTTCCCTGTAGTTACTTCTTGTCTCTCACCAAAGGGAAGCTTATGCATGTATTTGTTTACCTTTGTCTCATTCTACTAGAATGTAAACTTCTTGAGCACAGGCCCATATTTTACTTGTCTTTTTCCCTAGAATTTTGTGCAGTGCTTGTGACATTGCAGGTACTCAGTAAATACTTGCTGAATGACTGGATGAATGAATGAATCAATGACCCATCCTCTAACCTCCCACCCCATTCTTTTTTTAAAAATGTTTATTTATTTATTTGGAGAGAAAGAGAGAGAGAGAGCACGAGTGCACGAGACAGTGAAGGGAGGGACACAGAGAGAGAATCCCAAGCAGGCTCCACATTCAGCACAGAGCCTGACGCAGGGCTCGATCCCCCGAACCACGAGATCCTGACCCGAGCCAAAATTGAGAGTTGGACGCTCTACTGACTGAGCCACCCAGGTGCCCCTCCCACCCCATTCTGAAGGACAGTTCATCATCCTTCAAATTCTCAGTTTTGTTTTTCTTTTATTTGGTTGGTATAGATAGTAGAAATTATTTAAATTTCACTCAGGCACATAGGAATTTATGTAACAAAAAGTTTTAAATTAAACATGTAGTACCTGCATTTAAAACAGAAACAGTGTTTAAATCAGGCATTGTGGTATTAAAGACTTTGTAACGCACCATTATGTCAATTCATTGTATTCTAAATTTTCAGTTGATATCCTGGGTAGGTTGCATTATCTGGATTAGTTATTTTTAGGTCATAGATAAAATGCAGGGAGTGCCCAAATTTGCTTGAATGCATGTTCTTGTTTTGCTTGGGAGATATAATTTTGTGCTTTATTAGAAGTAACACATTTTGTCAAAAGACGTGATTTTATGGACCTAATACCCAGTATTTAACGTTCCAAGCCTGGACAATAGTGGGTTGCAACTGGTTTCCTGTTTGCAGTCCTCCTAGGGCATACCAAGATCAGGATGGCTTCTTAGACCCATTCGAGTGGACAGGAAAAGGGCAGAGCAGGGCCGACTTCATGGGTGTGTATCCAGTGCAGTTTGCACTGGCTTCATGCTCCAGACGACCTGGAACTTGGTTCAATGCTCTGCTAGCACCATCTTGAAATCTGTGCTAGTTTTATCTTTGAACTTGTGTTTTACGAGTGAAGTCCACCGGGACCATGGAGTGTGAGTAGAGCAGATACAAGAAAGAAAAAAGCTTCATATTTCGGTACCTCTAGTAGCACTTTTTTCCTGGCTTTTGAGCAAAAGGCCTCATACTTTTACTTTACACTGGACCTGGAAAATCATGTAGATACACTTCACTATGGCATTGAGGCAGGATGGTGATACACGTTTTGTCTAAACTGGGATACTTCTTTTTTTTTTAATGTTTTATTTTTTATTTTTGAGAGAGAGCATAAGCAGGGGAGGGGCAGAGAGAGAGGGGCAGAGGATTCAAAGCAGGCTTTCTGCACTGACAGCAGCAAGCCTGACTAGGGGCCCGAACCCATGAACTGCAAGATCATGACCTGAGCTGATATTTGATGCTTAACTTGCTGAGCCACCCAGGGATCCCTAAACTGGGACACTTCTGAGAGTGAAAGGGAGTGGTTACTAATTACACTGGGAAACAGATATAAACCCGGATCGTCCCTGGCAAATCAGTGTGCAATGCTGTTCCACACTGTAGGCACATGAAGACAAAGACTTTGGGCTACATGTCTCATCATAAACAACAGATTTTGAAATGTTGTTACCTGGGTAGGCTTTGACTTCAGATACCCCAGAATCTGAATCCTGTCTCTAATTTACTAGCTAACTTTGTGCAGGCTCCTAAACTTCTCAAGCACCATTTACTTCATCTGTTCAATGGGGAAACAATAACATTTCTCAAGGTTGCTTGAAGGATAGGATGTAAGCCTTGGGCTCTGCCCAGTCCCTGGCTCACAGGGGGCGGGTTCTATCAATAGATCTTCTGATGTTGTAGTTGTTACACAGAGCTACACACGCTGGTCATCGTTAGTGTATAATTTTTGCCTGCATGGTTTTCTCCTTTACACTTTCTCTCTCTCTCTCTCTCTGAGTCTCTTCTGTACTTCCTTCCCTTGTGATTCCTTTCTGTCCATGCAGTCCTTCTTCCCATGATATTCTTGTAAATCCTCCGTTGACTTAAGACTGTGAGGACACTTTGTATTCTATGTAACAACAGCCATAGTATGGTGTTTTACAGTTGACAGTAAAAAATTGCATATTTATGATCTGATTTGGCTTAATATATAAGTCTCTTAGTTCTTTCGAATAGTGCCCCCTAGAGTTCCAGGGTTCTGTGGTTTGGCTTCAGGGGCCTTCACAGAGGGTGAGGGGGGAATGAATTATATGGCTTCAGACTCTCCACTCGGCCTTTCCTAGCATAACTGCACCTTCTTCTGATTTGTGCCTTTGCTAAAGCAGTTAGAAAAGCCACTTACCTGAGAGTAAACTCCCCAGAGAATAAGAATGGTGTATTTATTTCCTGGGTACAATTTTCTTGGCCTAAACATAGTGCTGTGTAAATAGCAGGTGCTCAAGGAAACAAACAGGCAAATAAAACAAAAGCAAACACCACAAAGTCCAAAAACAACTTCTTTCAGTTACGATCTAACTTTTCCAGGCAAGGATAAATTGATTCAACACATTATGCTTAGGCTTATGTTACAGGCTGAATTGTGTGACCCTCAAATTCATATGCTGCCATCCTACCCCTCAGTATACAGGTAATCACAGTGCCATGTGGGAGGGGCAGTGATAGGGTAAGAAGCAAAGTTGCGTGGGGGCGGGCATCAAGGGACTCCTTCAGTCTGGGGTCAGGGAAAGTTTAGGGAAAGAGGTGGTAGATGGCTTCTAAAGGATGAGGACAATGCCAGCTGCCTGGGAAGACAACTGCCCATGTGGAGAGAGCATCACGTTCCGTGTGACCCTGGTACGGCATTCTGGGTGTGCTGGCGTGATGTCGTCTGGGGGATGCGGAAAATTCTTCGCTGATGGAGACTCAAAAGTTCTGCATACTTTTTGAGTATTTTGGGGTATTGATAAGGGGATGGAGTAAGTTCAGTCCAGTTGGAGAAGGATTCTGTTTTTAACAATTCTGAATTTAACCAAAGGTAGTGGGAGGTCAAGCATTATGGGACACCTTCTCTCTTAGTAACAATAAACAAGATTGTGACAGCCAGAGTTGGCACTGGAAAGGCATATCCTGTGGGAAAAAGTTGCCGGGCCAAGATTTCCTGAATCCGTGTCTCTGAGTTTCACCTTGGGATTCCTTCCTCTTACACCCTATGCCTACCCCCTCACTGGTCCTCAGCATAAGCACACAGAGAAGACTTTTCCCTGCTTCTCTAAATCTGGGGCGGGTTGTAATCTTCAAAACATTATTATTTACCAGGGAAGAGCACAGGTCAGTAATCCTAGAGTCAACATGAAACATAAACATAGTCTAGCTTGTAAAATAATAGATTTCTGCTTGTACCAAAGTGGTCTTTCTCTGAGGGTCTCAAGACTCTGATCTTTTTTTATCCTAAGCCCTCAGAGAGGTCTTAACTGAGCCCCCTGGCTGGGCACTAGTTAGGCTGATTTGGCAGATTTCTTTGTTTTCTAGCCACTAGTTTGAATGTGTATACCTGAGGATTCCTCAGGAAGCTGCCCTTAATGTCTTGACTCTTGTAGTGAATATGTCATAGTTCATTCATAATTCTGATTTTTGGAGTTAATCATATGGCCAGAGCCACTCTTTTGTCTTATGGTTTCGTCTGCATAATTCTACCTTATTATGAAGCTGTTAATATAAGAAGAGTATCTATGGAGAGTAGCTTTGTTTCCCAGCAAGAGAATTCTGTCAGTGGGATTGAGGAATAAAGACTGGAATCTAGTTACGCATTAGGAGTTTCTGCCATTGCATTGGTCCAGGTAAGAAATGTGGAATGTCTGATCGAAGGTAGAAGAAGAAGATAAACAAAACAATAAAAACCAAACCACAGACAGACAAACACCCAACAACTCTGAGACGGTCTTGGGTAGAACCTTTGGTATTAGTGCTCATTCATAAGAAGTGGAGGTTTATGTGGAAGGGAGGAGACAGGGTGGGTGCTTTGGTCTGTAGTTTGAAGACGAGGTGGGTAGTGTCATTAACTGAGAAATGGAATGCAAGGGACAGAACAGGGTTGGGGGGCGGGGAGAAAAGTGAATTTCATTTTGGACCTGCCAAGCTGCAAATTCTGCTGATTTTTGAAGATAAGAATATGAAAGTTAAGAAAGAATTTGGGGCAAAAATTGGAGATCTAGCAATTAAATAATCATATCTGTTGAAACCATCAGGTGGATGAGATGCCATAAGGGAACAACTTGAGGAGGGGGCAAACATACAAACCAAGGGTAAAGGGTTGGAGAGCCAGCATTTAAAGGGTAGAGGAAGAAGTACGGTGCACTGGTGTCTAGGACTGAGACATCAAAGGTTGAAACAACCAGGAGAGAGGGATCTCTTGAAATCCAAGGAAGGATTTAGTTCCCAGAAGAAAGCATTCTTTAAAGTGTCAGAACTCGGGGCGCCTGGGTGGCTCAGTCGGTTAAGCGGCCGACTTCGGCTCAGGTCATGATCTCACGGTCCGTGAGTTTAAGCCCCGTGTCGGGCTTTGTGCTGACAGCTCAGAGCCTAGAGCCTGTTTCAGATTCTGTCTCCCTCTCTCTGACCCTCCCCTGTTCATGCTCTGTCTCTCCCTGTCTCAAAAATAAATAAAAGGTTAAAAAAAAAAAGTAAAAAAAAAAGTGTCAGAACTCTTTACAATTTTTTTCAAGTTTATTTATTTATTTTGAGAGAGGCAGAGAGAGCATGAACAGGAGAGGGGCCGAAAGTGAGGGAGAGAGAGAATCCCAAGCAGGCTCCGCACTGTCAGCACAGAGCCCGATGCAGGGCTGGAACTCACAAAACTGTGAGATCATGACCTGAGCCGAAATTGACTTTGACGTTCAACCGACTGAGCCACCCAAGTGACCTACATTTGAGAAGTAGGTAGTGTGCAGACTGAAGAGGCCACTGGCTTTGACAATTAGAATGTCATTTGGGATTAGCTCCAGTAATGTGTATGACCAGAAGCCTAACTGAGAATGATCTGAGACATCAGAGAAAGCTGAGTTGGTGAAGACTGATGGAAAAACTACCCAGAGTTGGTGGTAAAGTGCAAGGGGAGAAATAGGTTAGTAACATAAGGGGATGATTTTGTCCAGGGATGTTTGAGGAAGATGAGCATAGCCAAGGGGAGGAGACAATGAAAAGGAAACAGAAGCAGCTACAACAGATCGTTGTGGAAGTCTGGTGCATCTTTCTGCAAACCATGGCAAGAACCCCCATGTCACTGGGAGATAAGGAAGAAACTTGGCAAAATTCACTGCTGTGAAACACCCACAGCAACACGTTTTTGCAGACTCTGACTCTAAAGAATGAGCCAGCTGTCTCTCGTATATTTTTGAAATTCTGCTGCTTCTCTAGTCTAGCGCTAGCAGAACTGCTGGGGTGGCCTTTGTACCTCCTTGTGAACACTCACCAGCCATGCTGGGACAGTGGGCTGAAGTGCACGTACAGAGCATGGGTTTAGGGAATCTGATGACCTGGGTTAAAGTTCTGGCACTGAAATTTACAAACTGTGTGACTTGGGGCAAATTGCATAGCCTCTTTATGCTTAGTTTCATATTTGGAAAACACATTCAGTGACATCTCACAGCCTGGCTTCAAGTTCAAAGCAGCTTCTATAGGTGAAGTCCTGATAGTAACAAGCATTTCTTCTCTCTTTTTTTTCCTCCCAAACTTCTACTTTATCTCTCTTTCTCTGTCTCTCCTACACCACAGACAGAGTCTGGCACTTTCTGAGGCCACCTAGCCTGCTCCTGAGCCCGTTGTCTTCCAGCCTTGAAACATGCAGGATGCTTTAATAGATAAAGAAAGGCCCTGAGGAAGCCAGAGGGGGCTTCAGGAATGCAGGGGAGGTGTGGCTTTGGGGAGTTGAGAGTCAGGTTGGGGGGGGGGTAGGGGTTGGGGGGGGGGATGGAAGGAAAGGATGTAGTTCCCAGGATTATTTTAGAGGTGAGGAAAGTTGGGAGTTTCTACCTCATGGCCTTTATTTCTCTATGAAATTGAACTATTGTTTTCTTTGTGTTCTGCTTTTGTTTTGTTGTTTGTTTTTGCTGAGCATAAAGGAACTATAAAGTCAGTGGTTAAGATTTGGAACATACCCTTTTGAGAATAGTAAGAGGAATTGAATTTAGGTATCTGAGGTTGGATGTTTGATCGTTTTTGTATAATCATTCTTTTAAGTGTACATTCTTAAGTGTAACATATAAATTTAGAAGTCAGAGTACAGAAGCGGCGTCTCATGACTTCTTATATTTATTATGACTAGGTTCAAATCTTGGAAATAATGACATAATCATTTTTTAAACCATGATACAAATTGTGTGGAACTTATATATTCTCACATTTAATGCCCACAGCCATTACTGTGCACACTTTTTAAAAAGAAATGATTTATCTGACAACATTTTGGTATCATTTCAGTTTTTCTTCGTACTTGTCTTTTAATAATATTCTGAGTGCTCTTTTACTATATACAGTACCTGGTTTATGTTTTAATGCCAAATAAAATTGTTATGTTTTGAGTACAATTTGACCTAAAAATATATTTTTTTGTTTACGTGTATTCTTTAAAAATCCTACTTATAACATTTACTTTCCATAATGAATTTTTATTCTGAACTTATTAAAATTTCATGAGCTATATTAAAACCAAGATTTCTTTGACTTATGACATTATATTTGCCTCAAACCATCAAAAATTCAGGAAAAACACCCCTTAGTAAGTGTTTCTTTACTTAAGAGTATGGTTGGGTCACTTTTCAAATGGTATTAAGTATAATCATTCAAATCCTGGTACATCTTATAAAAACTTTAAAAAAAATTTTTTTCCATTCTCATGAATGATTATTGCATTTTATCCAAGAAGTCAGTGATTATAATTTTAAGAAGTTCGGTACGTTGAGATTGTGATTTTTAAACATTTCTAGTTAGTATAGATGACTTCAGGCATTGATTCCTTGAATAAACCTATGGTGTTCTAGGCTTGCCATATAGCTAAGCACGGTGTACAAAAAAGGACCTGTGTTGTTCAAGAATATCTAAGCCAAGGACATTATGTTCTGTCGTTAATGTGAAATGAGTATTTTCCTTTAAAAGGCAAGCCCTTCACTTGAAAAGGTTAAATGGTACAATACTTAAGGAATGACTGCAGCTGGTTAAATTTGGAATACTGATATAGAAATATTCTCTGGGTTAATAGCAAAAATACAGCAATATAGAATATGAACGAGTAAAATTTTTATTCATTTTAAAACTTTTGTTTCTCTGGGAGAGTCACATAAAGGTTGATGTCTGTGCTTGATTTTGCTTTGCTACTTTTGTTACTTTAATTATCTATGTAAATTGTCTTCTTGCCAGTAGAAGAGGCTTTATAGATGGTGTCACATTTTTAGTGATTGTACAAGAAATATTGATGTTTTCCTTTGATGCCTTCTAATGCCTCAGCTTGGCCTTGATTTCATGCTTCTTTGGATTCTAGTTTTTTTCTTACTTGAGACTATTGCCCCAAAGAAAGTAATCTTAGGATTCCAGAAATAATATCTTCCATTCCAAAGTTTTATTTCTGTCAGTAGCACTTGGGGAAGAGCTATGGAAAGACATTATATCACCCAAATGTTAGCTTCATACCCACATATTCCAAGATTGATTTAATATCTCATTATTTCCCCAGAGATGAAATTATGAAAACAAAGTGGATTTTCATTTTCTATGCTGTATATATCTATGTGTTGGACTTTGTATAACCTTAATGTATTTCTATATGTTGTATAGAAATGTTTTTGTATTCATATATTTATTCTGCAAAAAATTTTTGAATATTCTAAACACAACTTTATCCCAATTTTTCTTGTACCTATTAATAATGAGACCCCTGGCAGAGACTTCTAATTGCTCCCAATGTCCAATATTCTTTTCTTCCATAGTGATAAAAGTTTTACCTCAAGGCATGATTGTCTAATTTAGGACTACATTTCTCAGCCTCCCTTACAGTTAAGTGTGGGCATATGAATAGGTTCTGGGCAGTGGGATGTGAGCAGAAGTGGCATGGGTAGATTCTAAGGTGTACCTTTATAATGAAGGAATATGTGCTCTCTTCCTTCTCCCTGTCTGGTATGAGGATGTGATGGCAGGTAATGAGGCAGCCATTTTGGACCGTGAAATGGAAGTCACATGTTGAGGATAACAGAACAAGAAAATAGAAACAGTCCATTTCTTTATTAAAGCAGTTTAACAGGTATCCTATCAAAAATGGCCCCGCAAGATAAATCAGTATTTACTTAACTCTGTCCTAGCATCTTTTTTGACATCTCACATTGTGCTTCAAATGTTTCATTGATTTATGCTAATTATTAATGAATTGGCAAACTTTAATATATTTTTGTCTTTGTCTTAACTGGATAATCTTAATATTTTAAATTTATTTTTAGTTTTTCTTTAATGAAAGCTCACCAGTGATTTCCCTAGACTGCTAAAACTACACTCTCTTTTGCTATTGGTAAACTTTCATTTTTTTTTTGTTAGAAAAAGAATAGTGTTGGGCTGCCTGGGTGGTTTAGTAGTAGAGCATCCAACTCTTGATTTTGGCTCAGGTCATGATCCCAGGGTCATGAGATAGAGCCCTGCGTCAGGCTTCGCACTGAGCACGGAGCCTGCTTAAGATTCTCTCTCTTTTTCTCTCTCTGTCTCTTTCTCCCTCTGTCCCTCTCCCCTGCACACGTGTGTACGCTCTCGCTCTCTTAAAATTTAAAAGAAAAAGAATGGTATTATTTTTAACCTATACTTATATATTTTTTCTGAAGACCAGAATTTGCATGTTTATTATGTTTATTTATGAGCATATTTGTTCAGCTGCTTTCACTGAAGCCAAACGACAGTAGTTTAAACAGCACTGTTTGTTTGTGAATAAGAAAGCCGTATGTAATCAACATGGCTTTTTTTGTGTGTGTTCTTGGAGCTCCTCTTGGAGCTCTGGTTATTTAATTTTTCAATGTGATTGCCTAACAGTGTTTCAGGGGAGTAAGCAGCTCAGCTCTGTCAGGCTATTCAGAGTCTCCCGTTCCTTCTATCTTACTGCTCCAGTATCCCCTAGGACCCATTAAATCAATGTCTGTAGGAGAGAGAGAGAGCCAGGCACCAGTGTTTTATACAGTTTCTCCAGGTGGTTCCAGTGTGCAGAAGGCTGGGGAACCAGTACACTAGGGTGTGCTGGACCATATGGTTAAGGCTGGCCTACAGACCCCTTTCACGTTCCAGCCCTAGGGGGACAGAGACGAATTCCACACTTTGCTTTCACTCTCATCCCCTTGACCAGAGTGTCATAACACGGCTGAACCAGCTGCAAGGGGGACTGGGAAGCGTGCTACCTACTTGGGCAACCGGGTACTTGAGGTGTTCTGTGCTAAAATAAGGAAGTGGAAAAGATGGGCAAGGTGTATTTTTTTTGCCACACTTTGGGCCCCAGGGATACTTTGGGCTTGTGTTCTCAGAAAGTCATTTATATTAATACTTGGATTCCTTTACTGTAAGAACCTATTATACTCAGCATATAATTTGGGTTATTTCCCTCCAAAATAGCATATTCTGGTCCATCTAGAAATCTAATATTTATTTATCTCTTCACATATGTTTATAGGAGCTACCTAAAAGGTTTTTTTTCTGACTTTTTATTTTTATTTTTATTTTTTATTTTTTGCCTTCAGTGCAGGAAGAGTGAAGATACGGCAATATGGAGATTTTGTGTAGTTTAAAAATTTTTTTTCTGAAGTCTCAAAACAGACCCAGGAAAATATGGAAATCATTTAATATGTGCTTGTTGTGTGTCAGGCACTGCATATTCATGCATAACTCACAACCCACAACCCCTACAAGGTTTGTGTCATGGTAACACAATGTATTGTAACTTGTGGATACTCTAGTCAGTTCCTCAGTAGGAGGGTGAGGATTTTGAGTTGGCCCATTGTACAGCAGCTATTCTAACACCTTCTGCTGGTGATTCACTGGCCTGGGCATTTCTAGATCGTGGGAGCACTGTGATTAATCAGGCATCAGAAAACCAAGGCAGATGTTGGGATCAGGACGTAGAACACAGAAGCTAGAAGTCAGGAAGCGACAGTAGTTGGTTTTGGGCAAACCAACGAGAGAGAGCAAGGGAGCAACAAGAAGATCATGGTCAATCCAAGATAGGGGTCAGAGCCAGGCAAGCACTCAGCAGCCAACAGTTATCCATCCAGAAGTCATGAGTTTCCAGCACAGAAATGAGAAAAGGCAATGAATCATTTAAATTTTTTAAAATGTTTATTTAATTTTGAGAGAGAAAAAGAGACAAAGCCAAGTGGGGGAGGGGCAGAGAGAGAGGGAGACACAGCATCTGAAATAGGCTCCAGACTATGAGCTGTCAGCACAGAGCCTCAAGCTGGGCTCGAACCCATGAACTGCAAGATCATGACCTGAGGTGAAGTCAGACTCTTAACCGACTGAGCCACCTAGGTGCCCTAGCAATGAATCATTTAAAAATAGACAACCTTAGTTCTGTTGGTTATCTCTTAGAGTATATCATTGCTAAGACTATTTTCAGTGTAATTTAATTCCTCTTGGATTATTTTTGTATCTCTAAGTACTTATTTACTTACTACTTTATACCTGGTGAACTCTTGGTTTTATGTGTTAAATATTACTTCTATGTATCCTATATATGATTAGATCACTTTATGTTTGAAGCAAGGATTAAATGCGCAGATGCACACACATACACACACCTTTTGCTCTCCAAAATGTATGTATCGCTCTGCATTCAGTGGATATTGTATAATTTGCATTGATGTAATTTAAACACGAATGAGGTGAACCTTAGTTGAAATGATTGTTACCCCTGGGAGTGTTCTACTTGCCAGGACTTCTTTTGATAGAATAGATAAGGGAGAGTAACTGGCATTCTGGTAGTCGCAGGATGATCTTTGATAAATAAGCCATGTTCTATAGACATGGCCATTTTTCTCAGCTTCTAGCGAGGATAGTTAGCACAGCTGTATAATCTTAGAGTCCAAAAGGAATCATGCTATGGATAGATGAATATAGCTTTCAAGTAAAATATGAATTTGATGTTTCTCCTGCGTATTTTCAGTGAACTAATAATTCTCACATATAAATTGTATCTTCTCTGTATAGTGGAATTTTTTAAGATACCAAATATTCTTTGGGCTTTAAGGCTATTTTATATTAAAAAATTATATTATACTTAAGAATGACTTAATTATAGGGAATATAATGAGTTAGATGTCCAGAAATTTTGAAAGTTTAGTTGATACTTGAACAGATACTTAATTTTAAACCTTCACCTTTCTATAGCTTAGTGTCTGGGTCAGATTCAACTTTAATGGCATCAGGAAAATACAAGTAAACCTGAATGAGAGGTCCACACAGTCAGCCAAGATATTTGAATAAAATTAAAAAAAAAGAAAAACTCTGCTAATTAGATTTAAAAGAAAATTGTAGCTTTACTATATGGTATCACACATTCTTTCTACAAACCATTTCTTTTCCAGCCTGTCAGAATTCAAAGTTCTAATTACTCTGTGATATTCTAGAATTTTCTTTAGTATTTAATATGTGCTAAGTAAAATTTGCAGTAATTCTGGAATAAATAAAGGCAGAATGAGACAATCTGTAAGCAAATATGTGACCGCAAAATGGAATCAGAGTGATTTTTCAGTTTACTTCAAAACCAACGTATTTGTGAAAGACCTTACTTTTGACATAGTGCAATTTATATGTTAGGTCAATGTTAAAAAATACCTCTAATGTATCAACCTTACAATTTAGTCTTTCAGTAATTGTTTTCAAAAACATAGGGTCTAGATATTTTGATTGTTTATATTCCAGGGCAGATTCATTGAGCACATACTGTGTGCCAATCACTGTTCCAGGCTGGGAGGCTATATGCGGAAATTAAATATCCCTGTTTCATGGAGCTCCCTTTCTAAAATGGGAGACACAAGACAAATGAGTAAAATGTTTGGTGTATTAGTGAATTTAAATGGCAAGGAGAATGAATGAAGCAGATGGGGAATAAAATTCTGTGTGTGTTTTGTTTTGACATTTTATATAGGATGAAAAGACAGGAAGTCACTGTGTTCTGCAAGTTTCTAAGAATATTTGAAAATGCCTTTTTTTTTTTTTTACTCTTACCTTAATAGGCCTTATGCAAGAGGAAAGTGCTAATCAGGTCTCTTGTTCAACTCTTCAGTATAATTATAATTTAGAGGTGAAATTAAACCCAGGTATGCATAGCTAATAAAGTTAATGGAACAGATTAGCAATAGCTTAGTGACTCCAAGATTTAAGGCTTTAACCAGTCAATTCTTGAGCTGTCATTTTTCAGTACACTGACTTTAGGATAGTAGGCATATATATATTTTTTGGAAGTGCAGCAAACTAAAAATATTTGCTACCTCACTCTGTCACTGGTGTATGTTTATACCATTGAGGAGCTTATTTTACAGAGTGTTTGCCAATATGGTTTCACATCCCAGCAGCATTGCGTCTCGTGGGGATTACAGCCAAGGTTAGAATCCACCATTGTGGGAACCAGCTATCTGAGTAGTGCACCACCTCAGAGAAGCTTCTGCTGAAAATGAAGTGTCCTTCAGCCCTGAGTGGACTGAAGCATTGAGCAAGGAGGGTGGGGGTGAGAGATTGGGGATCCTGAATGTGCAGCAGGTCCAAAGCCAGTTTTCTAAGTGCTGCTTTAGATAATCCCAGATGAGTTAAAAGCTAAGGTATGGAATGCTTTCTTTCTCACGTTTTGCTTATTCAAGGTCTTTCCCTGAGAGGAAAAAAAGGAAGGGTAAGAGTGTATTTTGCAACCCGTCCCCACTTCTTGTTCTGATGGTATTATCTCCCTGACGGCCCTCTAGAAGTGACTCCCTTGAGAAGTGTGGACAGCTGGAGGCAGCTCCTTTGTGGCCTATAAAGTGTTATTGGGAGCCACGGCCAGAGACTGTGGGGGAGGGGAAGGGTCACTTCAGGACTGTGGAAAATACTCCCTTTCCCCTCAGCATCCTGGGGCCTTGTTTCTTGCCTCATTGTTAATAGAGTCTGGGAGCTCGGATTCTGGTGCTGAAATTTTTTTCAGGGTTGGTTCTATAAATTACATTTTTAAGCAGGCTTTTGTGGAGCTTCATTCTTTAGTTTACTGAATTTGTAGCACAAAGGAAGGGTAAGAGATTTATTACTTTCATCATTACCAACTTCAGTATAGAAATTGGTGAATAATATAATTACATTAGACTTTTAAAAAGTGTACTGAAGGGAAGGGATTTAGCTGGCTGTATTTTTTGATAAGGTTACGTACTTTCCTCTTCCGTTTCGCTTTAGAGGCCATTCTATGGCTAACACATCATAAAAGTTAAAAGGAAGTGCACACACAATTACCACAGAAAGTTGAAATCTTTTCCGTTCACTTCTTTATGCTGTTTGTGACTTGTCTGCCTGATTGTTTCAAAGTAAGGAAGAACTTATCTGTCATTATCAGTGGCACTGGTTTTGAGTGTGTTTGTGATTCTGACAATGCTGGGACAAAACCAGCCTTCATTGTACCACACTAACCACAAGAATGTGTACAGAATATATGCAGTGAGCTTTAAAGGCAAGCACATTTGTCTAATGAGGTAATGTGAGATACGGTGCGAGGAGGGAAATCAGATACAGAATGATCATCCCTTTACCTCCGTGACAAAATGTTCAATGCCGTCAGTAGCTCTTACCTGGGGGCTTTGAGATTTTCTGCGCCTCTCTGCTCCGTTTCTGAGGATGCATCCAGTTCCAACCTCCCTGGAGGAGGTGCTGAGTGCCAGTGGTTGGTGTCAATCAAGTGTGCGGTGAATGTGGGTGGGGCGATCCCTGGGAAGCAAGGCTGGGTTTAGAATTTGATCTAAGATAACATCTGGACATTTCGGAGGTCATGAAAGGAACTGGGGTCAAGGGTTACCACAGCAGAGGTCTGCAGTGTGTGTGACACAGAGCCCAGGGAGCAGCTCAAAGGGGATCTCTGCCATCTTTTACACTTGAGAAAGGTTTCTGCTGCTTAGCCCCTTCCCATGGACTCTGGTGGACTCTGGTCTAGTCATGCCCTGTCCCTTTCACTTTCAGGAACCTCTAGTAGATTCAGTTTTTCTAGACTGACCTTAGGCTTATGATAACTTCTGAGGGATGGATGGTCCCAAAATAATAAAGATTAGGACCAATGTTTGTAATCCAAGGGGAGGTAGATTTTGACTGCTTTCATTGAATTTATTTCCTTAGATGATCAGAATAATCACTTAAGCCAGTTGGTTCATAGTTACTCCCTTCATCCGTTTTTTTTCCACCTAGAAAGGTTTATTAATGTTTTATGATTATTGTGTAACTTAGAAGAATACTTATCAGACGCTAGGCCCTTCCTTAATAATTCAGGTCTGGTCTCCTGTAAAAACTGAGCCATTTGGAAAAGCTTGAAACTTTCCTGACAGCTTGTTTGAAGTTTACTGTTGATTTGGATCAGCAGGTTCACTTGGCTTCTACTGTGTAAACATTCGGAGGGTCTTTTTTCAGTTCATTTATGGTCCCAGGTGGACACGGATGAAATGAGTTGCTCCAAACAAAAGGGACAGAGAATCTTTTGCTTATTATCTGAGCCTGACTTGTCTTAATATCAATATCTTAATATATCTTAATATAATTCAATTTTCTGTAGTTCCGTTTGTTCTAATTCCCAGGACCTTTAATACTTCTCATCCTTGATTGTTTATACTGTTGTTAAAATTTGTTTAGAAATTCAGAAAGTATGGAAGAATACTGAGAGAGGGAAATCTGTTTGCCCCCATTTTGGGAAACCAAAGAGCAGCGGTTTTGTTTGTTCACTTGATGTTGTATATTTGAGTAACACTTGCTGAGGGTTAAGCTCTTTTTCATGGAGTCATAATCTCTAAATTTCATATAAAACAGTATTAGGTCCAGATACAGTTTAGTCTTCAAACTGCCACCCCAAACCAAAGGCAAATATGAATTAAAAAACTCCAAACCCCACAACCTGAAATGAGAGCTATTCCTATTCACAGGAAGAAATACTGTAATGATCATCAGCCTTTCAACAACATGGGATTAATTATCCCAGTAAAAATAACAATACTCCTAATCTATTTTCACGCTTCTATGTCTCTGATGGAACCAATTTACAAATAGAGGCTGACATTTTATTTTGCAGTTCTCAGCCCCACCAGTCCCCTGCAGAGAATGGACTGGGCTGCCAATTTGGGAAAATACACCAAAAATACTTGGAGTTAGGAGTTCTCACACTAGTAGCTACAAACTCATGTTTTCTTGATCCAGAGGTAATCCTCTTTTAACCTCAGAGTAAGAAATGTGAAACATATCAAGAGAAAATCATTCACCTCTTCTGAGAGTATGATGCAATTGATGTCATACACAAGGCTACTCAGAATCTGCTAGAGGAGAGCCTGAAGGGTCAGGACAGAGACCAGTGGTGCAGGGCTCCCTTCCTCACCAGCTCACACAGCAGAGTTTTCACTATCTGAAGCATTTATCAGTTATATTCTTATATTAATTTACCTAATGCAAGCAGGTTCTCTTTCATCTGTCATGATAGTGACTAAGAGTAAATGGCTGTGGTTTTTGGGTTTATTATACTTTTGATGGGAATTGTTGGAAAGGCAGTCTCATACTATGGTTTTGCTTTTGTACAACAGTGATTAACGTGATTTGACTGAAGGGTTGGTGTAGGGGAGTAGTGGGTGGCCTGGGGGTCAGATGGTTGAGTGGCCTTCAATGCCAGAAGAGTAGTTTAGAACTACTGGTAGATAGTGGAGAGGTTGGTGGCGGTGGTGGTGGTGGGGGGTGGTTTGAGCAAGAGTCTCAGAATTGAGCCTTGATTCAGGAAGAGTTCTCTGGCAGAGGCTTTAGCAATAGATTATAGGAATGGCTTCTTTGGGCACAGGTGAGCAACCCATTAAGCCCAACACATATTGGAATCAGTGGGGAATATGAAGAGGCCCTCCCTCCAGACCAGCTTAATTAGAATCTTAAGGGGAGAGAGAGCGGAGAGTCAGGAATTAGTATTTTAAAAAGCTTCCTAGCTGATTGTAATGCATATGTAGGGTTGAGAAATACAAGGCAATGAATAAAATGGCATTAGTATATACATATACATATATATATATATATATATATATATATATATATATATATATATATATAAATCAGGGATTGAGATGAGTAATGGTTTTCCAATATGCTGCTAAACAGTTGATCAGTGTGGTTTAAATTGTGGACATGCTTTCTTGAAAAGTGAGAGTGTTCTGAGACCACAAAGAGGCAAACGGCACAAGTTGAGAATTGGAGTGCATTATGGAGTAGCTTAAAAACCATGACCAGAAAGGCATTATTGTGTTGGCCGAAATGGTCAGAAATGGGGCAAAGTGGTCACAATCATGACCCAGAACAGGCTTTTTCTGCAGTTGAATATGCCTAGGAATTTCATTTCTACCCTTCCATGCTTTTCTCTAGTTCTCCAGATACATAAACCTCTGGAAGAAAAAAAGTAGGTTTTGTTTTGCTTTTTAAGTACTATGCAGTGGAATAGTTAAATTGGCTACTTGGCACAGTGAGATGTGACTTCTGGCCCTTCTACTACCTACTGGGAAATGGGGAAATTAACTGATGTGTGCCAGTCAACTCACATACCATGGGAATTTATATACATTATCGTTAGCCTGCACAACAGTCCTGTGATATGGGGATTAACCTCCCAGTTTTATGGGGAATAAAAGGAGGCTCTAGCTTCTGAAAGAGTGCACATCTATTCTTGCTCCCAGGCCTGTGGTATTTCCCCTGTGCTGTCTCAGCATACCTAAGAAACAGTGGCAAGAAACTGTGAGTGCAAGGATCAGTGTTATTATTGTCATTGTCAGGTATTATAGAGATAACCCAGATGTATAGCTCATTCAAGGTTACATGAAGGTAAATGACAAAGGCAAATATGTGCAGAAGAAAACAGAGTTCGTGTCCATACCCCAAGAACAGAAAAGTTAGGCTGAAGACTCTCTTCACATTTTCTTTTGAACCGAACCCTGTTGGCTTTTATTCCATCACTCCACCAAACATAACTTTGTCCCAGTCACCAGTGTTATCCATGTTGCTAAATCCAATGGCCAGTTTCTCAGTCTTCATTTTGCTTGACCTAAAAGAATGTGGATCTTCCCCTCACTGAAACACTTCCTTCCAGGACAGTACACTCTTGACTTTCCTCCTGCCTCTGTGCTCCATCTTCTCAGTGTCCTTTGCTGGTTGCTCATCTTCTCCATGATAAGTAGCTGTTGGAGACACACGATGTGTATGCTAGAGCCACAGGGTTCTGACCATTGCTCTATTTTGCTTCTCTACCTACATTTATTCCTTTGGTGGTCAGCCTGACTTTAGTCTTGAATGTCTGTGTCACTACATGCATGTTTAATAAGTGTCTCAAACTTAACATGGCTAAAACCAAACTCCTGATTACCTCCCCTCCCTGCATTCCACTCTCTCCCAGCCAAACCTCATCTTTCTGAGATCTTACTCTTGTCAGTAAACAACAACGTAGTCTTTTCTCATTGACCGCATCTAATAGTGGCAAATGCTTTTAGCTCCATTTTTAAAAATATCCAGTCTTTTCATCCATTCATGATGAAAACCCTTAACAATGTAGGTTTAGAAGGAACATACCTCAACATAATAAAGGCCATATGTGAAAAACCCACAGCTAACATCATCCTTAATGGGGAGAAGCTCTGCTTTTTCCCTAAGGTCAGGAACAAGACAAGGATGTTCACTCTCACCACTTTTATTTAACATAGTACTGGAAGTCTTAGCCACAGCAATCAGGCAACAAAAAGAAATAAAAGGCATCCAAATTGGTAAGGAAGAAGTACAACTTTCACTATTTGCAGATGGCATGATGCTATGTATAGAAAACCCTAAAGACTCCACTGAAAAATTGCTAGAATGGATAATAGGTAAACGAATTCAGTAAAGTCGCAGGCTACAAAATCACTGTACAGAAATCTGCATTTCTATACATCAATAATGAAGCAAGTGAAAGAGATATTAAGAAAACAATCCCATTTACAACTGCATCAAAAATAATAAGATACATAAGAATACACTTAACCAAAGAGGTGAAACACCTATACTCTGAAAACTATAAAACACTGACGAAAGAAATTGAAGACAACACAAAGAAATGGAAAGACATTCCATGCTCGTGGACTGGAAGAATAAATATTGTTAAAATGTTTATACTACTAAAAGCAATCTACACATTTAATGCAATCCCCATCAAAATACCAACAGCATCTTTCACAGAACTAGATCAAACAATTCTAAAATGTGTATAGAACCACAAAGGACCTTGAATAACCAAAGCAATCATGAAAAAGTGAAACAAAGCTGGAGGTACCACAATTCCAAATTTTAACCTGTATTACAAAGCTATAGTCATCAAAACAGTATGGTACTGGCACAAAAATGGAGACATAGATCAATGGAGCAGAATAGAAAGCCATGATTATGTGGTGAATTAATCTATGACAAAGGAGGCAACAATATGCAATGGGAAAAAGACAGTCTCTTCAACAAATAGTGCTGGAAAAGCTGGATACTTACCTGCAAAAGAATGAAACTGGACCACTTTCGTACATCATACACAAAAATAAACTCAAAATGGAGTAGAGACCTAAATGTGAGATCTGAAACCATAAAAATCCTAGAACAGATGACAGGCCATACCAACTTTTTTCTAGATATGTCTCCTGAGGCAAGGGAAAGAAAGCAAAAATAAACTATTGGGAAATAGTTTACTAAAAAACTTCTGCACAGCAAAGGAAACAATAAAAATTAAAGACAAACTATTGAATAGGAGAAGATATTTGCAAGTGATGTATCTGATAAAGGTTAGCATCCAAAATGTGTTAAGAACTGTACAACTCAACACCAAAAAAACAAATAATCCAGTTAGAAATTGGCAGAAGACAGGAACAGACATTTCCCCAAAGACATCCAGATGACCAACAGACACATGAAAAGATGCTTAGCATCACTCACCATCAGGGAAATGCATATCAAAATAGCAGTGAGATATCACCTCAGACTAAAGACAACAGAATGGCTAAAACAACAAAAGAAACAGGTGTTGGCAAGGATGTGGAGAAAAAGGAACCTTCTGGCACTGTTGGTGGTGCAGCCACTGTGGAAAAGTGTATGGAAGTTTCTCAAAAAGTTAAAAATAGAACCATGCTATGAACCAGCAGTGGAACTACTGAGCATTTACTGAAAGAATAATAAAACAGTAATCCAAAAGGAATACATGTATCCCGATGTTTATAGTGACATTATTTACAGTAGCCAGGATATGGAAGCAGACCAAGTGTCCATTGGTTAATGAATGGATAAAGAAGATGTGCCTCTCTCTCTCTCCCTCCCTCCCTCCCTCTCTCTCTCTCTCTCTCTATATATATATATATATATGCACACATATATATACACACATACACACACACGTATATATACACACACAATGGAATATTATTCAGCCATAAGAAAGAATGAAATCTTGCCATTTGCAAGGGCATGGATGGAGCTAAAGAGTATTATGGTGAGTGAATAAGTCAGAGAAAGACAAATACCATATGATTTCATTGATATGTAGAATTTAAGGAACAAAACAGATGAACATAGGGGAAAAAAGAAAAAAAATGGGGGCAAACCATAAACCCGACTCTTAAGTTTAGAGAACAAACTGATGGTTACCAGAGGGAAGGCAGGGGTATGGGTGAAACAGGTGATGGGGCTTAAGAAGTGCACTTGTTGTGATGAGCACTGGGTGATGTATGGACGTGTTGAATCACTATATTGTACATCTGAAACTAATATAACCCTGTGTGTTAACTAACTGGAATTAAAATAAAAACTTAAAAAAATTCAGGCTTTAACTACTTTTCGCTACCTCTGTCCACTCCTGTTATCCTGCTATAGCAGCTTCCTACTTGGTTTCCCTGGATTCCTATAACCAGAGGAGTAGGGGTGATTCTTTGCAAACATGTCAAGTCATTTCACTTGTTTTTGGTTTAAACCCTCCAAATACACTCCTTCCAAGTAAAAGCCAAGGTCCCTCTAATTGCCTGTGAGACCTGTGATCTACACTCTTCTCTGTTACCTCTCCGTCTAATTTACTGCTTTTCTTTCATGCGCCTTCCTCTGACCACAGTCGCCCCTTTGCTGATCTTCAGTTGTGCTGGGCATGCTCCCGCCTCAGGGCCTTTGCACTGTTGTTTACTTTGCTTGGAATGCTCTCCTCCCAGGTACCCTCATGGCCAGGTCCTTTGCTTTCTTTGGATCATTGCTCAGGTGCTACTTCCCAATGAGGCCCTCCCTGACCACTTTATTCCAAGCTGTATCTCTTCCTTTTCAGCCCAACACTCCTCATCCACTTTTACTGTTTTAATTTCTCTGAAGCACCTGCTGGCATACTAAATACCTCACTTATCTTGTTTATTTGCGTCTGGTTCTTCTCCCACTAGAAAGTGAGTTCATTAGGAAAGGGAAGGGATTTGTGACCATTTGTTTTTGGCTACTTGCACAACTCCGAAAACAATGCTTAGCACATAGTAGGTGTTCATAAATGTTTTGTGAATGGATTGACATGACTCATACTCAATATCATAGTAAGGCATATAAATATTTTTTGAAACCCTTTGTTGAGAAAAATTCTTAAAACACTCGCTATGTATTGGAAATATGTTGGAAGTCTAGTAAAGGCTACAAACTTGAATCAGATCTATGAGTGGTAAGAGTTAAAGTAGATATTGGTAACAAGGTGATGAGAAGGGATATATGGACAAAATTAGCTTAGAAAACTAAGAAGCAAGTGAATATTGAAGAAGAAGCTAAAGAGAAATGAAATTGCTGGGAGACTGCATTTATAGGGAGATGTCATTCAGTGATTGCCCAATAATACTTTTTAATAGTACTGAGGAATACTGGTAGTGGAAAAGATATTGTTAAACTCTTGGTTTATCTCAGAAAGCAGTCAACTGATTATTTTGCATGTGTCTGAGCAATGCAGCACGACAACAGTGATTAATGGAACGTGCTTTTGGTGTGGGAAAGGAAGTACACTAGTTTGGGAAATAAGGACGTTGTAGAAATTAATATTTAGAAGTCTTAGGAGGATTCCCATAGGGGACTGATATACTTTCCAAAGTCTTTTGTTGTGATGAGATATGGAAGGTTATTTTCTAAGTACCAATTTGTGAACATAAGCATATGCATACCGAGGGAGACTTGAAATGCAAGGTACTGATTTATGTGAAGCCACTTGTTTGATGTGATGTCCTTAATGGTTTGATTTTGTTTTCATCCCATACCTTATGTCTAAACGTATAATTAAAGTTCACTGTTGTGAGAGGCTCGGGTGCCCTTGCTTTGGGCAGTAATGGTAGTAGTTTGATTTCCATTTGCGAGTGATTCTTGTAAATGAATTCCACGGGTGATCTCCACAGAACTTAGGCTATTGCTACATATGAAAAGGCAGAAAAAGTGTCACCTTAGTTTATTTCTCTTTATGGGATTACTTTACACTATCAGATTAGGCAGGTGTTTTGTGTTGAAAATTATGAGTGAAACCTGTGAATCTTATTGCCTTGTGTAGCTTCTGTGGAAATTCTCTCCCAATGCTCTCAGACTCCTTGACCACATTGTTGCACTATTTACTATTGCATTTACTGCTTTCTTGCCTTCTTTGAAGCCTTTCCCAATCTTCTTAACTCTTTCCAGAAGAAAGACTCCTAACATTTTCCAGTGACCATCTTTTAACCATATCTTTTAACTCTGTCCCAGTTGGAACTCCCTTTGTCTCCTTGTGGCATTTGACATTGCCTATCAATGTTACTTTTTTGAAATTGCCTCCTTGTCTGGTATCCCTTGGGTTCATTGATGAAACTCTGCACTTACTCCCTTTGATTCCCATTCTCAGCCTTGACTTTTCATTCCCATTTTTTTTAATGCACATGCACAAGTGGGGGAGGGGGAAAAAGAGAGAGAGAGAGGTTGAGAGAGAGAGAATCCCTAGCAGACTCCCTGCTGTCAGCCTGGAGCCTGAAGCAGTGCTCGATCCCACCAACCATGAGGTCATGACCTGAGATGAAATTAAGAGTTGGATGCTTAACCGACTGAGCCACCCAGGCACCCCTTTTCATTCCCTTTTTTACACAAATTTAATTTTTTTTTTTTTTTAGTAAGCATATCAACTCATCATGGCCTCTACAATTACCTTCACATAAATAGAGTTAAAGTCAAATACATCGCTCCAGTTAAGGTCTTGAATACCAAAGTCATGTCTTCACTTACAGGACATTGCATTGTGTGTCTCACTTTTGCCTCCAACTCACTCATTATTTTCCCTCTTTTTGGCCCTACCTCCTTTCTATAATTGGTGTTCTCCAATCTCCCTGCACTGGAAGGTTCAATGTCATCTTTACCTCCTTGTCTTTTATCCCCTATCCTACCAGTCTCCATGCCCTATTGATTTCCTCTTCTACTTGTCTTCAGACATTTCTAAATGTCCACAGGACTCTACTGCTTATTTAATGAATTGATCTCCCTTTGCTCAGGGGAGAGGTAACAATGAGATAGTGATAACCAGCCAACAAACATCCCCAGATTAATTTTCCTAAAATAGTATTTTCATCTTTTTATTTCTTTCGCCACAGACCTCACCTCCTTGAGGTTCACACACCATAAGTTCTCAAGTTGACATTCTAGAGCCTTTATAAAAAGTTCCCTACCATATGTTTCCAAACTTACCATGGCTACTCCTGAAGAATCTCTCCTATAGGATTAGTTTGATCTCAAGTAATCCAATCAAACATCTTTCTGAGTTACCTATTTTATGCCTCTGCTTATGCTGTTTTTTCTCCCTCTTCTTGAATATTTATATTCCACTTGCCTTGTAAGACTTGATTCAGATGTCACTTCTCTATAAAAACATTCCTTCCTAATATGTCCCATACCACTCTTCCCTTCCATCACCTCCAAATGTTTTATTGTTAATAACACAAGTTTCATCATTTCAGTGCTACTTGCTTTGCATCACCATTTATTTGGGTTTTTTTTTGTAGTAATTATTTGTGTGAACATCACAGTTTGCAAAGCATTATCACCTTTGTGTCTGGTAATAAAGCAAATCAGACATTTTACATTTGGGATCAGTAACAGTAGTAAGAGCCTCAGAACACACAGATAATGGGAGTTAAACCTGAATTGGAACTGGAACCTAAGGATTAATACCAAGTGTCGTGCTTTTTCAATTGTTCTAACGTTCAGAATGCTTTTACTTATTGTAAAACTTAACCCATTTTTTAATTTATATTTTCCATACAACCTAGCCTATGTCTGTTACATAGTAGGTGTTAAGTATCTTAATGGCTGATTGAAACATATGCTATAAGTAATCAAGAAATTGTTCTCTGAATTATAAAATTGTATTTACATATTTACTTTCCTGCACTTAGAGCAGATTGAAAAAATTGGAGAAAAGGTGAATTATAACTAAAAATTGCTTTGCTGTGCTCTGATAAACAACTTTCTTAAAATAACTCTAGTTATAGGAACCTCATGTTTAAAAGGTACTTTCTCAGAGTGCTTTCATGATACTACTCTGGACTTGAACTGATGAAATATAATTTTGCCAGTATCTTGGTTAAGAAGAAAAAGCATGATTGGTATATTGGAAAAAAAACCCTGTAGTGTTTTTAAAGCATTGCATTAAATTTGACTTTGAAGGTATCAATTTATGGGCATTTTGTATCATGTTCTAAAATAATTTAATATGTTACATATCTATATAAATATATACAATTTACATTTATTTAATAGATATATTTTAGAACATGGCATGCGATCAGTTAGCTAAAATCTTACCCAGAAATATTCTACTTATTAAGTTTTGGAGTTCATTTTCCCATATAAGGAATAACAAAAAGATGAATGAAAGGGAATTGATTTTTTTTAATTGTTCCTGTAGTAGATTAAAATAGTGTGGTTGGCCAACTATGAGATTGACAAAATGTTCCTACTATTAATCATGAAAATTCTGGGAATTTGTTTGGGACTGGATGTACAAAACTAACACAAAGAAATGACTTAGCTTTTACTGCAGTGAATAGTTATAACAGTCAGTTCTCCTAACCAGAGATAATATAATGATATCATTTTAACAATAATTGTTTCAAGTCCATTTATTGCTTAGGTTTCTTTCCGTTTTACTCACTTCTTCAGGTAAGGGGCTAAACAAGTGGATATGAAGTTAGTTGTCTAAAGAGGTATAAAAAGGACAGTTTTTGTGTTCACCTCTGGTCTCTGTTGCATCCTCACTGTCTTAGAACTACTGATTCCTTTGCTGCTGGCTATGTCTTCTATCACTCCCTGGTCTTGACCTTTGTTCCTCTTTCTGGAGGTTTCTGGGCTAGTTTCTACATTTATTCTCTCTCAGTCTTTCCTGCATTGCTAAGAAATTAAATTTCCTAATGAATGTATGGCTTTTACTTTATTCCTGCCTTTCTCAAAAATGTATAATGGCTCACAGTGACCTACTGAAAGCCAGTCCAAACTCACGGCCTCTTCTGGTAGGAGCTTCACAGCCTTTTAAACTATTATGAACAAATGAACTGGGAGATCTAATTAATGTTACCTGTGTGTAGCCTGTACTTTTTTTTTTAATGAGTTTTTTTTTAAGTTTATTTATTTTTTTTTCGAGAGAGAATGTGTACGCATGTGCAAGCGAGGAAGAGGCAGAGAGAAAGGGAAAGAGAGAGTCGCACCCAGGCCCCACATTGTCAACGCAGAGCCCACTCAAACCCTTGAATGGTGAGATTATGACCCCAGCTGAAACCAAGAGTCGGACACTCAAGTGACTGAGCCACCCAGGCGCCCCAGCCTGTACTTTTTTGTCTCTGTGTCTCACTCATTGTGTTTTCTCCAAGCGTCTCTAAGCAGGAATTGTGCCTTTTTCCTATTTTTATTTTCTGTAATTAATTCCTAATGCACTGCCAATCCTATAGTGAACTTAGAGAATGAACGAGTGAACAAATGCGTTCATAGTGCAACAAATAAATGTCAGTATACATCTTGTTTTTTTAATCTCTCGCATTTTGAAATGCATCATAGTCTCTGAAGAAACTCAATAGAGGAAGAAATGAGGGTAATGGAATTGAACAAAGAATTGGATAGATACTGTCACGGATAGGTAGTATGGCAGGGAAGTGGTACCTATGTATTACATGTTAGCATGCAGTTATGTCTTTTCAAGCATATCTTATTTAATATTCTTAGTATTTATCAGGAATTAAGTAACTGGTTTTTGGTGAAACAAATACATGAATTCTTTCTCATATATTTTGATTAAATATATATATTTAATATATATATATATTTCTCATATATATTGATTAAATAATGATACACTGCTGGTTTCCAAAGTTGTCTCCCCGGGGAACCAGACCTCCTAGTGGTCACACCTCTGCATCACCGTTTCCTTGACTCTGAGCTGGCCTTGTAAATTGCTGTTGATCAAAGACACCTAGGGCTCGGTCATAAGAAGCTTTGCAGCTTGAAGGAAGATTTGCTTTGGGATGCTTCTCCTTGAAGCCAGCCAGGATGTAGGAAATGTGACTATTCTGAGACCTCCATGCCATGAGAAGCTTGAGCCATGTGGGGAGGTCTTGAAGCGTGAAATACTGTGGAAAGAGAAGAAGGGGCGGGGAGGGGAGAGGCAGGCCAAGGTACACCAAGATGCCAGACATGTGAGGGATGAAGGGATGAAGTCATCTTAGCAATGGATCCTGCAGCCACTCCGGCTGACGCCACGTGTAGCAGAGATGAAGTATCTAGCTGAGCTCTTTTCAGATTCCTGACCTACAAAATCATGAGCAAAATAAATGGCTGTTTTCAGCTACTGAATTTTGGCACAGTTTGTTATGTAGTGACAGATAACTGAAACATAACATACAGAAACATGTAAATCGTCAATAAATCTCACAAATCGAACACACCATATAACTAGCACCCAGATCAAGAAACAGAGTACTGCCAGCACCTTGGAAGCCATTCTCATGTCCCCTTCCAGTAACAGCCTTCTCCAAGGGTAACAACCGCTCTGACATCCAGCACCCTAGATTAGTTTTGTCTGCCTTAATACTTCATGTGAATGGATTTATCCATTACAATGTACAGTTGATCCTTGAACACTGCAGGGATTAGGGGTGCTAACTAACCCTCAGCACAGTTCGGCTCAGGTCATGATCTCACAGTTCATGAGTTCGAACCCCACGTCAGGCTCTGTGCTGACAGCTCAGAGCCCATAGCCTGCTTCGAAATCTGTGTGTCCCTCTCTTTCTCTCTGCCCTTCCCCTGCTTGCTCTCTTTGTCTCTCTCTCAAAAATAAACATTAAAAAATTTATAAAAATAATTAAAAAATAAAAATAAAAATTGCAACAGTAAGACTATTCCAAATAGGCCACATCTGATTACTTTCCATCCTAGCAAATTTATTTAAGTGCCAATTCCATATGGAAAAGTTTGACTCCAATATGCCAGATTCTTTTTTTCTTTTTTGGTAAAGTGTAGCTCTTGGACAAAAAGGAAAAAAATGAGTGACATAGAGATTCAAATTAATTTCAGATGGTTTTACAGCTTGTGGTTTGTGGCTGTTAATGCTAAAAAATCAGGATATATAAAAAGATTAAAGAAGATTTTCAACTACCAAGCTTAAAATATATGTGGTCATGAACAAATGCCATGCATTTTCTTAGTTTATCTTTGTTCCTTTAAGTGCTAGTATTTTTTTTAATACTATGATGTCTCTTGCATCCCATTCATGTATTTATTCAGCAAACATTTACTGAGTGTTTGTTGTGGGGCAAACATTACTCTGGGCCTTCCGTTTTCATAGACATGACTCTTCCCTAGAGGAGATGACAGTCTACTGGGAATACTAGCGATGTAGAGAGATAACAGTATGACATCCAGTAAACATATGACCAAAGTAGGATCAGAGCAACTCATGCTGCCTAAGAGGGTGCAGGAAGTATGACACAGCAGATAAAATTGGAACTGAGACATGAAGGAAGTATAGGGATTTGAACAAAGAAGTGGAAGGAAAGATCTTCTATGTGAAGGGAGTAGTGTAAGACAGAGGCACAGAGATGAAATAGGTTTGACGTGTTTTGGAAACAGTGGTAAATTGCCATTTTCTTAGAGCTCAAGGCACATTGGGATGCAGAAGAGAGGGGAAGACTTGGGAGAAGGAAGGTTACAGTTCCCACTGCCAGACATAAAGAGCTCAGTTTTCCTCCAGAGAGTCCCCCTCCTTTTTATCTTGGAACAGCACAGTAATATGGGAACCAGTAAGCTTTGGTGCTTACTGGAGTAATTAGCAGGAGTTGAATAAAAAGTAGGCTTTTGATCCACAAAGAAAGTAGGATTGGGTGTTCCAAAAAGCCAAAAAAGGATCTGAAAAATGGGAGAAAACCTCAGCATGTTCTCAGAACAGTAAGTAGATCAGTTGGATATTCCTAAAGTACAGGTGCTACAGATGAAATGGAGGGAAGCCTCCATTAGAGCGCCACAGAGCACTGAACATGTTTTTCTTTATTTCTTTGTCCGTATTCATCGACCTGGGTGAAATCGTGGAGGGCAACTTGATGGAATAGATGCTAATGTGGTTGATAACAGAAGCAAGCAACAAAATGATTTTGACAGAGAGATATGCTGGTCTGAAAATAAGAAAGTAAAATTTAAAGGCATAAATCCAAATTTCTACAATTCTACAAATAACTGGGGGAAAAGTTACGTGTTTTAAACAAGTGCTTAAAAGAAGGGAATAGTATTAGAGGCTATTAAGAAAGCATATGTGGTCTTACCAGGAAGATATGGGTAAAGAAGAGTGAAAATGTCTTTCTACCCTCCATCAAGGCATATCATTTAGTCCTGCACGCAATATTTTAAGAGATAATTACAGAGAAGAGAATGGCCAGGGAAGGTGGCCAGGGTGGTTGGTGAAAGGTCTGGGAAGAAGACTGCAGGCAGAAGAGACAATGAAACTGAAGCTATCAACCCTCCTATTGAATAAAGGAGATAAGACAGTTATTGAAAGCGAGAATTGTCTAGAGGGAAGGCAATAGACGCTAACTGGAAGTCCAAGGACTAGATTTAGTTCTACGATGGAATGATCTTTCTAACGATTTTCATTGTCAATAGGGATGTAAACAACTTGGAACAAATACCTCGCAGATAATGAGTTCTCTGTGAATTGGGAGTGTTCAAGCTGTGATGGGTGCCAACTTGTCAGTAACGCTGTGATTTGTAGGCATTTTGCCTAATGACCTTCAATGTCACTCGAAGATATCTGAGAATGTAAAATACAACACTCTAGATAGACTTAAGATGTATGTGAACCAGATGGCCTCAGCTGGATGCATTTAGGAGCCCTGATGCCAGCGAGCCCTGGGTGTGCGGTAGGGCTGTGTGTGAGGTTTCATTGGAGGTCTGACTGGTGGGAAATGACCTAGTTGCTAAATTGAGATGAAATAATAATTGTAGCCATTAGGAGATGAGTGCCTGTTAGCGCTCGAGTCTCAGCTGGGTACTTTATACACACTATCTGACTTAATCATCACAACAAACTTGGGTGGTGGAGTTTATTATCTATCCCTTCTTTTACCAGTGCACAAAGGAAGATTAAATAGAATGAGTCTAGCTGCAACATTTGCCAGCTGTGTCACTTGGAGAGTTACATATCTCCATGCCCCAGTTCCCCCATCTAAAAGTGTGGATAATAAGAATGGCTGCCACATAGGTGAGGGTTAATAGTAGACGCTTAGTAAAAGTTTGCTATCATGTCTTAATTTTTATTATGGCTCCAAAGCTCATGCTGTTTGCACTGCAGCATTTTCCCTCTGGTAGCAAAGGATGGAAGGGAATGTGACAGTAAAAGAAATACTGAAAAATATTAGAATCCTCATTCTTACAGGGGAAATAATATATCATTCCTTTTGGGAGTTTAGTAGAGAACCAGGTGGCAGTTGATGATCACATAAATAGACTTACATTTTTACGTGTATTTTGACTCTGTATATCCTTCGTCATGTACACAACCTTTCAACACCAACCTCAAATGCTACTTACTTTATAAACCTTTTTTCTGGGAGCACTTGGGTGGCTCAGTTGGTTGAGCGTCTGACTTCGGCTCAGGTCATGATCACACGGTTTGTGCGTTTGAGCCTCACGTTGGGATCTGTGCTGGCAGCTCAGAGCCTGGAGCCTGCTTGAGATTCTGTGTCTCCCTCTCTCTCTGCCCCATCCCCTGCTCATGCTGTGTCTCTCTCTCTCAAAAATAAACAAACATAAAACATAAAACATTTAAAAAAATATATAAAACTTTTTCCGATCCTCAGACCGGAATGGGATTATATTTTCCTTTAACCCCCCACAGAACGTTCTTGCTTATTATTTCCTGTCTTATATAATGGTTATTTGTGTACTTGTTTTACCCTCTCCAAAGGACCTGAAGCTCAGTTTCAGCATGGCCTTTAGCGTCTTCTTTGTGGCATTTCTTGGAATATCTCAATTTTGGTAGCAGTTACTCAACTCTTTGTGTGAATTGAACCACATTATAAATCTTTCATTTTTATCCTTTAGACAATACTGAAAGCATCTTTAGATTTGCTTTATGTAGGCCATAGAGATTTTTTTTTTAGAACAGATATGCTAATTCCTAAAATTTTAAGTTTGTATGTGTCTTTAGAAACAAACATTACTTTACTGAAAACAGATTCTGAATCTTTGGTATCTGTATACCAATGATTATGAATTAATGGTGGAACAAACAAACTTTGTTTCACTCTAGTGCCAGAGGGCTTTTGCACAAAAAGATGAAATGCTCCCTTACCTGACTCAGTTGCACAGATGCATGGTCGCAGATGATCCCCTGCATTGTCCAGCCACACAGGTGCAGTGAGGCTTGAATGAACGCTCACTTTGCAATGTCAGCCATCTCTATATCCTCACTCTTGCTTAGCTTAAATTCTCATACCTGAGCTATTGTAATAGCTTCTTCAATTGAGGTCCCTGCCTCGATTCTTGACTCAAGTAAGTCCCCATTCTTCATGATAGTGAACTTTTTATACACAGAGCTGACTGTGTTCACTCACCTAGAATGTCCACAGGAGAAGTTTCAAGCAGTTGAGCTGGCCTCAAGGCCCTTCTGAAATCCCTCCCCATCAAATTTCCAGTGGCACCCTTTCCCTGTCCTCTCCATTCTGCCAGAGCCCTTGGATTTTATGTCCAGAAATACAAGTTAGTTTTTTTGTTTGTTTGTTTATTCACTCTTTGATTACCCATTAAATGTTATTGTGTGCCTTCTCAGTCGTGCACTCTATCCACATAGTCTGGCTCGAAGTCACTCAATCATTTAAGATGTTCTTTTTTAAAAATGTTTATTTTTTAGAGAGAGAGATAGACAGAGTGTGGGCAGGGAAGGGGCAGAGAGAGAGGAGTACACAGAATCCCAAGCAGGCTCCAGGCTCTGAGCTGTTACACAGAGCCCGGCATGGGACTCGAACTCACGAAACGTGAGATCATGACCTGAGCCGAAGTCGGACGCTTAACTGACTGAGCCACCTGGCACACTGAAGAGGTTCTTTTTTTTTTGAATTGCTTTTTTTAAAGTGTATTTATTTTGAGAGAGAGAGAGAGAGAAGACAGCGTGAGCAAAGGAGGGGCAGAGAGAGAGAGAGAGAGAGAGAGAGAGAGAGAAAGAGAGAGAGAATCCCAAGCAGGCTCTGCACTGCCAGTGCAGAGCCAGACATGGGGCTCAAACTCAGGAATGGTGAGATCATGACCTGAGCCAAGATCCTGAGTCAGACACTTGACCACCCAGTGTGACCTGAAGAATCACCCAGGTGACCTGAAGAGGTTCTTAATTTCTGTCTCCTTCAGCTTTCAGAACTGTAAGATGGGGATGATATTAGTGCCTAGGTCAAAGGATCGTTGTAAAGGTGGAGTTACTACAGGTAAAGGAGTACATGAGTGTACGTGTGTGCTCAGTCCTCTTCTGAGAATGCCTTTGTTCTGGCTGTTCTCCCTGTCTTAAGTGTTCTTCTCTGTCAACTTAAAGAATTTCTGTCCATTCTTCAGAACCTTCCTAAGGCATCAGCTTCTTAGTAAAGCCTTTCCATATCATCCTCCGGAAGATCTGATACTCCATCTTCTATTCTACTTCTGTACCTTGAAAATACATTTATATGCAACACCCTTTAATGCAATTATTTTTATGTTTACTAGTGTCCTCTACTGGGTCATAAATTCATGAGATCATGTTGATATGTCATTGATTCCTTAGAAGCTAGCTCAGTGGCAGGCACATAGTATTTAATAAATAATTGTTGGACTGTGTTTTTTTTTTTTTTAGTTGAACAGCAACACATTTTATGACAAAGTGTATGATGGTATCGAATTTCAGGATTTTGGACTTTGGTCCAGAGCATGGTGTCACCGTGTCCTACTGATAGACGTAGATACATATCTATATATGAGTGGTTTGATTAGTTAATATAATCATTACAATAATTATTGCCAGTTGTCATTTATTTAACTACTTCTGGTAGTTGACAAGAAATGAATCTCTGTGACTTCCCATGTGGGAATGCGAGCCAGGAGTAGTGGTGATTCAGTGCCAACGATCTGTTGCTGTTCACCTGGAAGACTTGTCCTCTGGTTCAAGCTGTGCTTTAATAAACACGAGCTCAAACACTTTATGATGGGAAGTACAGCTGAGGACTCTTTCAAGTGCACAAGCAGATCATGCTGAATGCCTTTCTAGGTCATGTTCATTTCATAAAAACAGTCAATTCCCAGCCTTCCCAGAAGAGGAAATGCTGAAGGTCCCTAGCTGCGATGTGGGGTGAGGAGGAAACCAAGGACGGGGCGGGGGGGTGGTAAGGGCCCCACTGCCTGTCCTTTACTTGGCGAGGAACTGGCAGGCATGGAGCCCAGTCACACAGGTCCCCACACAGCAGCTTTCGGGCTGAATCTGTGCTGCTGCTTAAATGTAGAAGTTTTTTTTTTCTTTCCTTTTGCAGCCACCACATAGTTCCAGTGACCGGAGCAACATGACATAGAAGCAGAGAAAACACACTAAGTTCTTGCCAGTTGCTAGGCAAAGAAAATGCTTTTGGATGTGTGAAGTATGCTTCCCATGTTGATTTCCTAATCATGACTTGTTTTCAAAGCCAAACACAATAGCATCCTGAACACTCATCAGCATTTGGTCTGCTTTGCTGCCAAGCTAATTAACAGATTTTGATTTAGAGGGATGAGAATAAAGGAGATGCTTTTGGTAAAGAAGTAGCATCGTGGGAAATTTGATTTTTTCCCCTATTTAAGGATTGTTATTTGTAATTTCTGGACATTATGTTATAAATATTAATTCTACTGGCCATGTTTGTTTTGATTTTAATACACGCAGTTTATAGATTATACTTAACATTGATGCTAACATATTTGCAATGGGTATTACCAAGTTATCTTTTTAAAATTCTGATGAGTTATTGAGAAGGTACTTCGCTTTGGATCTAAATGCCGGGATTAGAGCACTTGGTGTGATGACTTACTTGTCGCTGACAAAACTGAATTTTCCTTATCATCAGGGATGGGAAAACAACTTTTTTCTCTGGAACACCAGACCTCTCATTGCTAAGCAGGGAAGCCTGTGAATCCTGAAATCAGAGGCAGGGAATTCTGGGGAGGGCTGCGGAGTCGGCAGAGGGGAAGGGGCTGCTGAAGGGGAATTAGGAAGGGGACTCTCTTCCCTAGCATGGCCAAATGTTTGGAAGAAACAGGAGTAGTGAGGGCATTTGGGCTTGGCTGGTCCCGACGTCCACCGTTTCTCTGGGGTGTGGAGCTGCTCCAACCTCGCATGCAACCAGAGGTACCCACCAGAGATATCCAGAATGACGTGTCTTTAATTCTGTTATCAGGACCGTGAGGTCTAGCAGGGAGCACAGCTCTACTTGAGGCTTTCAGGAAGCTTTGTGAATAGGAAGGCATATGTAGTGGTGGAAAGATCTCAGGCAGCTGTCACTTGGGGGATGCAAGTTCAAAGTTAATTTCACTTGGTTGGCAGGCGAGTATTAAGAGAAAAGTTCATTTTCATAATGCTTCTTTTGGCTGGAGACAGGAGAAATGTGGAAAAGGTTAACGTTTTTTTAGGATCTCTTTCGGGCTAATCGGGTTATACTCATGAAAATGATTTAGTGTGCAAGGCACAGTACTAAGTGCATTGTGTATGTAAGTCCTTTTAATTCTTGTAGTAATGCCACGTGGTAGGCATTCTTACTCTCCCTTTCTTACAGATGGGACATTGAGGCAGCGAGAGATTGAGCAGCTGCCCAGAATCACCCAGCTAGTAAGTGGCACAGCTAGGGACCAAGTCTTGGGGCAGAGCCTCTGCTCTTAGTGCGCTATACTGCCTGAGCATGCGGGGAGCATGTAGATGATCAACAGTGGGATTGGTCTCTGAGCTCTCTGTAACACTTCATGGAGCACTGATTTATCTCGCTGGGTTTAAGTCACCGATTTACATTTATATCACTTCTGTCTTTGTGTCGCCTTCTAAAGGCAGGGGTTTGACTCTGTATCCCCGGTCCCAGCCTGCACCCTTGGCACCTTATGAAGTTGTAGGCCTCAGTGCCAACGACCTGGGGGCTGAGAGGAAGAGCGAGGTGGGGAATTTCAAGTGACTCCGTGATGTTTCAGCTCTTGTCAGTGGAATAGAGATAATGTGTCAGACTTTAGAATTCACTGAAACCAAAGTTAAAGATGAGTAAAATCATTCATTTCTGGTATGTTTATGTTTGCTGTCTTTTTATCATCAATACCTTCATCTTTCCAGAACTATGTAAAGCTGCTCAACACTCCCTGAAAGTTAAGCTAGCAAGACATTTAGCTCACAATGCTAAATACATCAATTTAGAGCCACTATTGGCATCTTCAAGCTTGATTCTTTTTCTTTGTCCTGGCTGGGCACCTTTAGAAAATTCTGGAAATATCTCTCCATGGAGAAAGCATTGGGAGCAAAGATTCAGTTACCAAATGCATTGGGAATGTAGTCACAGACTGAGAGTTCCTCTCCAAGTAACATTTCAGGTTCATCTCCTGCCTTGTTCCCCCAACCCCCCCAACTCGTGCACTGGACTATCCCCAAACAGACCCCGTAGCTTCTGCCTCTGGCCTCACATGGTTCCCTTTGCAAGAAATGCCCATTACCCCATATCTTCCTCTGTATTGAAACCCTTCTTGGTCAGTGATGCTTAAATTCCCCGTTTTCTAAGCAACTGTCCAGGATTCCCTCACCTGCATTTGCCTTCTCTCTTCCCTACACTCTGATAATCCTTATTTCTAGATTATTAACTTACTCAGGCAAGTCTCCTGTTAGGTGTTTGTGAATGGGTCTGTCTTCCTCATTGGGAATTCTGGAGGACCAGAAATTGTGTGTGTGTGTGTGTGTGTGTGTGTGTGTGTGTACATGTGAACATTCCCATATACATACATACATACGTACAGTGTTTTTGTAGTCCCCATAAGGCAGAATAGCAGGTACTCAAAGATATTTTTTCAGTTTGAATGACCACCCCCCATCTTCCCTTTCACGTTTTGCCTCCTCACAGCATGGATGCCTCATCCTGATACCGCCAAAAATATTTGAACACTTCTGCCTTCTAGTCATACAGTTTTGGGTTGTCTCTCTTCCTATTCTTTTAATTTCTAAAATGCTACAGAGTCCACAGCTGCCTAACATCTGCCTGCCCTCAGTTCTAGCTGGTTCTCCTCCTCCTCCTTCTCCAGAAGTGGAACTAGGGCTAGAGTCAGAGCAGTAGGATCGATGGTGACAGAAGGTTGGAGAGAGTTAACGCACTCCACACTGAATGCTCTCCTGGCAACGCTTATGTCGTTCCTTCAGTAATGTTGCTTCCAAGGAAGAACCTGGAGCTCATGGAGATGATGGAGTGCAGCTGGGGTTCAGAGCCGAATTTCTCTCCCGAAGGTCTCATGTTCTTTCCCCTACCACTCCCTAAGTCTTCTGAGCCCTGTCATGTGCATGACACAGGGCACTCATCACCCTAGTGAGTCTTCACCCCAGTCCTCTTCAGAGAGAGATTGATAGCTCCACTGTCTACAGAGAGCAAGCCACCACCCAAGATCGTATCCTGCCAGTGTTAGTGGTGGAGCCCATGATTCAAGCACAGGTCTGCCCAACTCTTCTTTTTCCATTATCACACCATCTCCTGGCTTGCTCAAAATATGTATAGGAGACTTGGCCTGTCTTTTTTGTTTCCCAAGGTTTCTGCCTGCCATTCACTTTTCGTCTTCTGGGTTCCCACCCTAGTTGTAGAGTCTTGGGCCTGAGTTAGGGGGTCTCTTGGTTAGTTTATCCTTTTGTGAAAACCTTGGAAACTCAGAAGCTTCCGGAAGGTAGGCAGGCAATGTATACATGACAAGCAGGTGGTGGTAACTGGTAAGATGGAGAGATCCTGTGCCCCATCCAAAGGGGCAATGATACCTTCAGCCAACTGTTGCTAAGGAGTGTGGCCCCAGTGTTCCAAGAGCTCCTGCTTTTCCAGAATAAGCTCAAATCCTGGATTTTTATCTGAGTTTTCCAGCACAACAAGCAAACCAATCATGTGTATGGATCAGATTTCCAGGCTACTATTTTGGGCCTCTGCCTGGGAGCCTGACTGGCTGCCACCACTTTGCTGTTTTGTATGATTCCCCTGCCCTGTAAGAAATCTGGGTTTGTAACCCTCATTTGGAGGAAAGGAGACAAAAATTAGTAAATGAGATATGGATATGGATATGGAAAAAGAGACAAAAGAAAGCTAATATTTGGTTTAAAAGATGCATGCTTAAATAAGCAGAGCAAGTCTAAATTTACATTTAAATACAAGTGGAATTCTAATTTAGTGACTACAGAGAATATTAGATTTCCTCAAAATAGATTTTTTCCAAAATTAGTTATCCCTCTACCTAAATTTTGCCTAAGAATGATCGTTAAATTTATTTTAAAACATCTAAATCTTATTTTAATAATTAAAAATTTCCAGATCT